>NC_083413.1:68188320-68499986 GCF_020745735.1 Hemiscyllium ocellatum | reverse complement strand
GCACAGAATCATATAAATTAATCATTGTTTTAAGTCTGTCCAATAGAAAGGCTGCAGTAGTGAGTAAAGTGGGTTATTTCTTGATTATATGCTTTTGGAGATAAGTCTCTTGATTAAACTTAAAATACAAGCCATAACTTTTAATTTAACCTGGTGCAGTGTTCTGTAGAGGAATAAGACGGTGTTATTTTTTGGGTCTGTAGATTGTGAAGGAGCAAAAATGGCCTTTGCAGTGATATGTACATCTTGACAGATGTGGGAGTTTAAAGAGAGTTTAATGGTTACTACAGATTATATCTGCCATAAATGCTGTCGGATGCGAATCATATCAGATCAAATGGATCGGTTGGAGAGACAGTTAGAAGCGATGCAGAATTTGCAACAGCAGCAGTACGTGATGTATGGAAGTTATAGGAAAGGGGGAAAGTCTCAGATACATAGATGGGTTAAATCCAGGAAGGGGAAGAGAGGTAGGCACCTAGGGCAGGAGTCTTTTGTGGATATACCAATTTCAAACAGGTATGCTGTTTTGGAAAATGTAGAGGTTGATGGATTGTCAGGGAAACGTAGCACGAACAGCCAAGTTTCTGATGTTGAGACTGGCTCTAATGTAACGAGGGGTACGTCACCTTCCAAGAGATCAATTGTGTTAGGGCATTCTGTCGTCCAAGGAACAGACAGACGGTTCTGTGGCCAGCAGCGAAAAATCAGAATGTTGTGTTGTTTCCCTGGTGCCAGGATCAAGGATCTCTTAGAGAGGGTGCAGAATGTTCTCATGAGGGAGAGGGGCCAGCAGAAGGTCATTGTCCACATTGGAACCAACGACATAGGAAGGGAAAAGGTTGAGATTCTGAAGGGAAATGACAGAGAGTGAAGTAGAAATTTCAAAAGGAGGTCCTCAAGGGTAGTAATATCTGGATTACTCCCAGTGCTATGAGCTAGTGAGGGCAGGAATAGGAGGATAGAGCAGATGAATGCATGGCTGAGGAGTTGGTGTATGGGAGAAGGATTCACATTTTTGGATCATTGGAATCTCTTTTGGGGTAGAAGTGACCTGTACAAGAAAGATGGATTGCACCTAAATTGGAAGGGGACTAATATACTGGCAGGGAAATTTGGAAGAACTGCTCGGGAGGATTTAAGCTAGTAAGGTGAGGGCGGGCGGAGCCCAGGGAGATAGTGAGGAAAGACATCAGTCTGAGATGGGTACAGCTGAGAACAGAAGCGAGTCAGTCAGGGCAGGCAGGGACAAGGTAGGACTAATAAATCAAACTGCATGTATTTCAATGCAACGGGCCTAACAGGGAAGGCAGATGAACTCAGGGCATGGTTAGGAACATGGGTCTGGGATAACATAACAATTACGGAAACATGGCTCAGGGATGGACAGGACTGGCAAAGTCTTTTCCCTGGAGTTGGAGAGTCCAGAACTAGAGGGCATAGGTTTAGGGTGAGAGGGGAAAGATATAAAAGGGACCTAAGTGGCAACTTTTTCACACAGATGGTGGTACGTGTATGGAATGAGCTGCCAGAGGAAGTGGTGGAGGCTGGTACAATTGCAACATTTAAGAGGCATTTGGATGGGTATATGAATAGGAATGGTTTGGAGGGATATGGGCCGAGTGCTGGCAGGTGGGACTAGATTGGGTTGGGATATCTGGTCAACATGGATGTGTTGGATAGAAGGGTCTGTTTCCATGCTGTACATCTCAATGACTCTATGACTCTACTAACAGCAGCGTGAACTAAAGTGGACTAAAAAGCCACTGGCTGCAACATAGAAGGAGGTGAACAAAAAAGTTTGTGAAGGTAAACGCAGAGTCCACAGCCCAACATGTTCCCACCTCCATTTGATTTTCATCGGCAGACTATGAGTTCAACAACAATCCACCTTGAAGCTGCAGGAAGCTGATTGAATATTTATTTATATTTATTTCCTTTTTTTTTCTAATTGTTTTTCCTTTGCTTTTGTTTCCTATGGATTTGACCTTGAGTACCTGCACCGATGTACCTTTCAACCTAAGATGGCACTGTAAAGTGGTGATTAAACTTTTCACTGTATTCATTTGCATACATAATAAAGCTCATTTATTCATTCATTCATAATAATGAGCCATGTATCAAACATATTCTGAGCTGTGAGAAAGTTTCTCTGGAGTGCAAGCTCCCACTAATGTGTTCAAGAAACTGAAATTGATCGGGGCTGGTTTTGCAGTCGTAAGTCTAAATTGCAACTCATTTGAACTTTTAAGGCTTTTGCTCTCAGTAATTCAGCGAGGGCACTGATGCAAAGGCAGCAGACTTGCCCTAGCTGGTAATGCTTATCCCTCTTCCATTCCCTCCCAACTGATGGCATTCCTGTGGCGTTGCCATTACACCTGCTGGTGGTCCTTGGCAGAGTGAGAAGGGGAGTTGAAGTGGTCGGCCACAGGGCGGTGGGTTTGTTGGGTGCGTGTGTCCCAGCAATGCTCTCTGAAACCCTTTGTGAGTTGGTGTCCCGTCTCCCCACTGTAGAGGAGACCACATCGAGAGCAACAGACACAGTTGATGAAGTGGTTGGATGTGCAGGAAAATCTCTTCCGGATGTGGAAAAATCCTCTGGGGCCTTGGACAGAGGTTGGGGGGGGAGGTATAGGTGCAGGTTTTACACCTCTTATGGTGGCAAGCGAAGGTGCTGGGTGTGGAGGGTGGGTTAGTGGAAGACGTGAACCTAATGAGGGAGTCAATGAGGGAGTAGTCTGTGCAGAATGCAGATAAGGGTGGGAAGGGAAATATATTCATGGTGGTGGAGTCTGATCATAGATGGTAGAAATGACAGAGGATAATGTGCTGCATCCAGAGATTGGTGGGGTGGAAGGTGAGGACCAGAGGGTTCTATCCTTTTTGCAGTTGGAGAGTGGGATTCAAGGGTGGAAGTGCAGGAAGTGAAGGAGATGTACTGGGGGGGTATTGTTGACCATGTGGGAGGGGAAATTGCGGCCCTTGAAATAGGAAGCCATCCGGGATGTTCTGGAGTGGAATTGCTCCTCCTGGGAGTAGATACAGTGGAGGCAGAGGAATTGGGAGTAAGGGATAGCGTTTTTACAGGGGCGGGGGGGAGGGGTGGAAGGAGGTTTAGTCCAGGTAGCTGTGGGAGTTGGTGGGTTTGAAATAGATGTTTGTGCTGAGCTGGTCGCGAGAGATGGAGACAGAGAGGTCCAGAAAAGGGAGGAAGGTATCTGAGGTGGTCCAGATGAACTTCAGATCAGGGTGGAAGGTGTTTGTAAAGTTGATGAACTGTTCAACTTCCTCATAGGAGCGCAAGGTGGTGCCGATACAGTCATCAATGTAGCGGAGGAAAAGGTGGGGGATGGTGCCAGTGTAACTGAGGAAGATGGACTGTTCCACATATCCTACCGAATTTGGGTCTACACAAATGTTTCCTGAGGTAATGTAATTGCTCCACTCTGATGTGGAATTGGTCCCAGTCAGTTTCTTCTGGTTAATTAATTTCTATTTCTTAAATTTAAAATATTAGTCTGTAAAATGCTAGTCACTTCCCAATCAAATGTTTTCAAATTCAGTCATATTCTGGTCACTATTAGAAAGGCATGCTCTTGCCAATGAGCTGTCAATTAATTTTGAGTTCACTTCTCATCTTTAAATCCAGTACAGTCTGTTCCTGTCTTTGTTCTAAAATATATTGTTCTTGAAAACTGAATTTCACCATCTTTTCCACTTGAGCTGTTTAGTACAACAAATCCTGTCCAAATGGTAAAAATCAATAAGGTTTTAATAAAGCATTTCAACCTTTCCTCTGCAATCTTTTAGTGTACAAAGGGAGATTGTTTAAAGGTTAGGGAGTGTGATCAGAAAAGTATTTCGCAGATGTAAGTGAGGAGGGATTGGCCAAGGGGAGACAAATAGTGTTGAGTTAGGAAGAAATAAAGTCCATCAGGGTTATGGAAAGTTGAGAGAAATGTTTACTCATGAGAAAAATATACAAGGATAACTATTGAGATTAAAGGCTAGCAAGTCACCTGGAACTAAAAGCCCTCCTCTAGGATCTTAATAGTGTAGCTGCCAAGATAATGGATACATTAACTATAATCTTCTAAAATTCGGCAGATGCTTAAAATATCCCAAAATTTGGAAAAGCGTCAACACAATGCTAATCAGGAAAGGACAGGGACTAAATGCAGGAAATGATAGATTAGTTAGCTGAATAGCTGACCTTGAAAAAAGTATTACATTATTAGGGAATTAATAACAGAATAGTTAGAAAATCACAATGAAATCAGACAACCACATTGAATATATTTAAAATTAGATTAGACATACTTCTGATCCGCATGGATTTAAGAGTTATTGGGGCCAGGCAGGGAAGTGGAGTTAAGGCCAAAATCAGACCATTCAATATCTTGTTGAATAGTAGAGCAGGGTCAAAGGGCCAAATGGTCTACTCCTACTCCTAATTCTTTTGTTCCTTGAAAATGCAGCAACAAGGAGGTAACGAGTGAGGATGAGGAGGGGGATTGGTGGTGGCACTGAATATTTGAAAAGGTCTGCATGGAGACTAGTTAGCAAGGTTAAATCACATGGTATCCAAGGAATTCTAGCCAATTGGACACAAAATTGGCTTGACAGTGGGAGCCAGAGGGTGGTAGTAGCAGAAGGTCATTTTTTGAACTGGAGGTTTGTGACAATGGTGTGCTGCAGGGATCGGTCCTGTCTTCACTTTTGTTGATCATTTATATAAATGATTTGGATGTGTATGTAGGAGGTCTTTAGTAAGTTTGCAGATGACAACAACATCGATGTTGGAGTGGACAGTGAAAAATGTTACTTCAGAGTAAAAGGGGACCTTGATCAGCTGTCTCGATGGGCCGAAAAGTGTCTGGAGTTTAATTCAGACAAATGTGAGGTATTGAATTTTGATAAAGCAAACAAGGGCAGAACTTACAGAGTTGGGGAGGGTTGTCAAGCAGAAAGGCTCAGGGGTGCAGGTACATCATTACTTGAAAGTGACGTTGCAGGTAGACATTTGGCATTCGTCACACTTGTATTTATTGTTTAGACCATTGACTATCAGAATCAGGACTTCATGTTGAAGTTCTGTAGGACATTGCTGAGGCTACTCTTTGACTACTATTTACAGTTCTGGTCATCCTGCTACAGGAAGAATGCTATTAAATTGGAAATGGTGCAGAAATGATTTACAAGGATGCTACCGAGATTGGAGAGTCTAAGATATAAGAGTCATAGAGTCATAGAGATGTACAGCATGGAAACAGACCCTTCGGTCCAACCCGTCCATGCCGACCAGATATCCCAACCCAATCTAGTCTCACCTGCCAGCACCCAGCCCATATCCCTCCAAACCCTTCCTATTCACACACCCATCCAAATGCCTTTTAAATGTTGCAATTGTACCAGCCTCCACCACTTCCTCTGGCAGCTCATTCCATACATGTATCACACTCTGTGTGAAAAAGTTGCCTCTTAGGTCTCTTTTATATCTTTTTCCTCTCACCCTAAACCTATGCCCTCTGGTTCTGTACTCCCCGACCCCAGGGAAAATACTTTGCCTATTTTCCCTATCCATGCCCCTCATAATTTTGGAAACCTCTATAAGGTCACCCCTCAGTCTCCGACACTCCAGGGAAAACAGCCCCAGCCTGTTCAGCCTCTCCCTATAGCTCCAATCCTCCAACCTTGGCAACATCCTTGTAAATCTTTTCTGAACCCTTTCAAGTTTCACAACATCTTTCCGATAGGAAGGAAACCAGAATTACACACAATATTCCAACAGTGGCCTAACCAATGTTCTGTACAGCAGCAACAGGACCTCCCAACTCCTGTACTCAATAATCTGACCAATAAAAGAAAGCATAGCAAACACCTTCTTCACTATCCTATCTACCTATGATTCCACTTTCAAGGAGTTATGAACCTTCACTCTAGGGTCTCTTTGTTCAGCAACACTCCCTAGGACTGAACCATTAACTATATAAGTCTTGCTAAAATTTGCTTTCCCAAAGTGCAACACTTCACATTTATCTGAATTAAACTCCATCTGCCACTTCTCAGCCTATTGGCCCATCTGGTCCAGATCCTGTCGTAATCTGAGGTAACCTTCTTCACTGTCCACTACACCTCCAATTTTGATGTCATCTGCAAACTTACTAACTGTACCTTTTATACTCAGGATAGGATGTGACTTTTTTCCATGGAGTGTAGGAGGTTGAGGGGTGACTTTGCAGAGCTTCATAAAGTGCATAACAAAATTTGGCGTACAACAGATGCAGTGTTCATTACAATAGTATGATCTATAAGTTCCCTCCTTGGTAGCTCCTGAATTCTTGCAGCTGAATTTAGAGACTCTACATTAATTTGCAAGGAATTCATTACCTGATGTTTCCTGGTCCCAGTTAGCTGAGTATTATGTTGTAGTAAAGTATAAAACTGCTTCTCTCCTTTGCAGCTCCTCTCTGTCCCACTTCCCAATTTACAGCACTTTACTCTCCTTTTGCAACAATAAACTACCATGTCCCCACTTTGCAGCTCCTCTTTCCCCATATTGAATGCTTACCTCCACTCTCGCCTGCAGGCCTGTGACCTCCCTTCCATCCTCAGCAGCCTCATGCCCCCAAACTTTGCTGGCTTTGCACCTCAGCCTTGGCCCATTGCCCCATTGCGCTCAGTCCCATACTCAGCAGCTTCACTTCCTGTTTGCATTCGAGCTTCATCCTTTCTCCCTTGTGAGCCTATTGGTGGCAATTGCAAGAGAGAACCAGCCTGTGTTTGGAGCCTCAGTACCTCACTGGTTCTGTCCACTTGAGTACCCAAGCGATTTGGAGACAGATTTGCACTTCTGCCCAGTCTGTTTTGAATCCGGGGATTGCATATTAATTGGATAGCCAGGATGTTCCAGATACTTGAATGTGGGGCAGGTCTCTCTGGAACCTTGTCTTTTCCTCCTCTTAAAGTTTTTGCACATTTGCATTTACGTTAATCAGAGAAATCCCAAAACACTAAGAAGCTCCAAATGAGATCCAAAATGATATTTAACATTGTTGTGTGACTGTACTCTTGATGAATTCCCAATTTAAAACCAGGAACTAAATCATACTGTGAACCGAATAGGTTTTTTTTTTGTTTCAAGCTTGTTGAGTTTAGTGTGTGTGTTTTTTTTTAAACCTGTGTTTAATTTTGTCGCAATACACACAAAAAAACTTAGTACCACATACTAAGAACTGATCAAAGGCATATCCTGTCTAATGCAATGTGAACTCATAGAATCAACCACCATTTGGTCTTCCTGAACCTGACTGAATAGCTTCTCAAGGTTTTGAGTTGTTTTTAAAAGAATATACCTACTTGGTTAAAAATCGCACAACACCAGGTTATAGTCCAACAGGTTTATTTGGAAGCACTAGCTTTCAGAGCGCTGCTCCTTCATCAGGTGGTTGTGGAGAATAAGATTGTAAGACACATACCTGTTGTTCATGTTTTCAACTGGGAACAATATTCTGCTTTGAAAAGGTGCAGAAAATTATTTTTTCAGATATTGGTTGAAAGTGAGAATGCATGTATTTTAAAAGCCACAAAGGGCTTTCAGTTTTCAGAGTGTAAAGAGAAGGAAATCACTTTCCAACAATACACTCTCCATATCTTTGCTTTCCCGATGAGGGTTCACTAATGTTTGGAATATTGTTTCAAAGGCTACAGTAACCCTTTGGTTGAGCCATTCTTTGCGACAATTATGACAGTTGATATTGACTTTATTTAACATGGGAAGACTTCAGAATATGTGGCAAATATTCACCAGTCAGTTGTCTATTGAGAACAGTATGCTTAGACTGAATTTATGCATGTCTGTAGTCATTGCAGTATTTTAAGCATTTTATGACAACACCAAATCTCATCTCCATGGAGACCCTGACAATTCCGTATATAGGACTTAGTTAATACAAGTTGCTATGAATACTTGGCAGTGCAGAGCGTTTAGTCCTCCTAATTTTCCCTGATTTGGAGATGTCGGTGTTGGATTGGGGTGTACAAAGTTAAAAATCACACAACACCAGGTTATAGTCCAACAGGTTTAATTGGAAGCACTAGCTTTCGGAGCGCTGCTCCTTCATCAGGTGGTAATCACACTAGCTCTGAAAGTTAGTGTGCTTCCAATTAAACCTGGTGGACTATAATCTGTTGTTGTGTGGTTTTTAATTTTCCATTGTTTGCATTGTTGCATTGTTCCTCTTTTAACTCACGCCATGACAATATTGGACACTTTGTAGTGCACTGCCACAATTTTACAAATTCTAAGTTGAAGAACGACAGAATGTAATTGGGGGCGGGGGTTGGGTGGGTGGATACTCCTCTCTGCAACTGAGGGCATGAAGTCCCAAAGGTTGTATAGCCTGCTTTGACCAGGATCTGGAAAGCAGAGGAACTTATCGAGGTCATTGGGAGGATGGGATTAGTTGTGGTTCTGCATGGACGTCAAAGGCACAGGACTAGGAAATGACTTCTTCTTGGAACTGATGAGTAGCCATGGCCTAAGTTGAAAAACAGTCTTATTGTTACGATCTTAACCATGAGCAAACTGGTGAAGGATAAATAAGATCAGTGGATTACATGGCTTTAAAGATTGGTGTGGGAGGAATGGTTTTCCATTCATGCCACACTACCACTAGTACTGATGAGTGAGTAAGCTTTTCCTTTAGGACTGTCTTGACCTGAACCAAGCTGTTTTTCATTGTCATATGTATTGTAGATCAAGAGCTGTGGAGTGGGCATTAAAAGAAAATTGTGGGTGTAGGGCATTGGGTGGAGGAGAATGTGGGGAAGGATCACAGACAGAGATATTTGCTAAGTTTTACAAAAAGGATAAAGCAATACAGCAGGGTGATGATATAGGATAGGATAACTGGAGTGTGACAAGAAGGACATTGTGTTGAAAGTTAAGAGTGTAACAGCAGATAAAGTTCACATGGAATGATGGCTAAAAATTTGAATTAAAGTCTCTGTAACTAAATGTACACAGCATTTGTAACAAAACAGATACAGACAGTTATTCTATAATGTGATGGTTGCGTTCTTGTGCAACCCCATGTTATATAAAAGTCACACTTTAGAGACAGCGTTTAAAGTGTTGACAATGGAATTGCATTACAGCCAGCACTCATTTTAAAAGTTTGCACTTTCCAAATAGCATCCCCAATTCATCAATCGTGTTACAGCAAATTTGTGGCAAAGAACCGTGTGTTATAACAGAATGATCTGTATACGAAGGTGCAAATAGAAATCAGTAAGCAGTAATCAGCTTATCTGATAGTCAGTACAAAGGCAACGTTGCCAGGTGACCTAAGCTGGTATCTGAATATTAAAATATATTTTGCAGTCCTGAAGGACAAGAGAAAAGTAGTAGATAGACTACTAGAATTTTAATTTAAACTCTGAGATTAACGTAGCACTGACAGATGATCTCGGATCAGAAGAGCAAGCTGCAGAATTAGTTTGTGGAAGATAAGACATAGCAAAGGAAACAAGTCATTTTATAGGTTCACGAGCTGTGGTTTTACTTCGCAACAAAATATTCATGGAAAAGGGCTTATAAGAAATGTAATATGAGAGGTATGGGCGATTTAAATCTTTACATAGATTGGCCAAATTAATTTGGTAAATGCAGTAAGAAGGATGAGTTCATAAGTACTTAAGACAATTGTTGAGAGCAATATATTCTCAATGTCCCACTAGGTCACAAGCTGTTTTAATCTAGTGACATATAATAAGAAGGCATTAAGTATTGATCTCATAATTGAAGGTTCTCTAGGCAGCAGTAATCATAATATTATCACATTTCATTCAATGTATGGATGTGAAATGTCAATCCAAGATTGATTTTAAGATTATGGAAGGAAATTACAATGGTTTGAAAACAGAGTTGACTAAAATAAACTGGGCCAAGTTTGGTCAATAGAGAATCAGCAGCAAGCATTTTTACAACAAAGGTGCGTTCCATTGAGAAAGAAAAGATCTATGAAAAGGATGCATGCTCTGGCCAGCTGAGGAAGTTTAAGGGTAGCTTCCAATTGAAAGAAAGCATATACAATACTCTGAAGGTTAAATTTAAGTCAGAAGGTTACACTAATTTTAGAAACCTGCATAAGATGATGAAATAAAATATGAATTAATAATGACAGAAAGCTAGCTGGAATATATAAAAAGACAGTACGTATAGGTATACAAAAGAGAAAGAGGAACTCAAAGTGAATGTTGATCCCTTAGCACATGAGCCTCAGAAATTATTAATAGGAGACAAAGAAATAGGAGAAGTTTTGAGCAAGTATTTGTTCTCAGTCTTCTCTGTAGAAGGCACAAAAAGCATCCCAAATATAGTTGAAAATCAAGAGGGAAAAGAGGAAGGAATTTTAAGCCAGTTATGATCAGTGGGGAAGATATTTCTGGAAAACAAAAGAATGTCAAGTTACCTGATGGCTTGTGTCCAAAGGTGTTAATAGGACTGCCTTCCTAGTGGAAGCATTGATGATAATCTTCCACAATTCTCTGTATTCATGAAAGATCTCGATGTATTTAAAAATGCAAATATAGGATTTCTGTTCAGGAAAAGAGTGAGACAGATGCAGGAAGCTATGATCCAGTTAGTCTAACATCTATCTTAAGGAAAATCCTTGAATCCATTTTTGGTGAATTAATAGTGGGATATTTAGAAAATTATGACGGAGTCAGGATGAGTTAACACGGCTTTATGAAAAGGAAGGCATCTGTGAGAAATTTATTGGATTTTCTTCAGCATGGATAATGGATTCTCAATTGGCATGGTGCATTTGGATTTCTAAAGGCATTCAATAATGTGCCAAATAAAATGTAACACTTTTATACTTTATGAACATTATTAATGACGTATTCCTTAGTCTATTGATGGCCTCATGTATTTAGAAGCAGTAATGTTCTTCACCCCGCAACCCCATCAATTTGATTAAGAAAAGCCTCCATGATGCAATGGAGATTTTAGTTTATCTCTTTAATTGAGCAATACAACATGCAACAATGTGGCTTCCTCACAAATTACCATTACAGACATTGGAGGAGGCTTGTTCTATCAATGTTAAAGCAATTGAGCAGTTCTGAATTGCAGATCATAAAAAAGCTAGCTTTCACTCTGTGGTATCAGTGTTGCCACTGAGATAAAAGAGCATGAGTTTAAATGCCACATAAACCAGACTGACATTTTACTGCAGTATTTGGAGAATCCTGCACTTTCAAAGGTGTCATTTTACAGAAGGTTTTTAAACCCAAGCTTACATCTGCCATCTGAAGTAGATGTAAACCTACTGAGAAACAGTGAGGTGGTTCTCCCCAGCACTTATTCCTTAACTGATATTACTGAAAACCAAACCAGACTGTCTGATAGCTACTTACAAGTATTGGTGAAAACAGAGCAGAAATTCTCTTCCACATTTCTCTTTCTGTTACTTGTGACTACTCCTCAGAAATTCCTCATTTGGTCTAAAGTGATGGGGGGCATTCTAAGGTGATGAGAAATACTATGAAAAGGCAAGTCCTACTTTCCCTGCTTTACTTTTATTATTTTTACTAATGCCTACCTACATGTACTGTACAGCAGTCTGTTCCATTATGCCCAGTTAGCCAACTGAATTGAAAGGAACCCATTGTCTATGAAATTACATGTTGCAAGTTATGTGTACGCATTCACTCAGACAGTCTTTGTACTCTCCTGCTCCACTCTGATATTCCCACCAATGCCTTTGACATTTATTTCCTTAGACAAGAAATTCCGTGTTACTGACAATCCTGTTCTAATCTTTCATACCTCTGACCTTCATTAAACACAAAAATAAAGCCAGTCTTGGATTAAAATCCCTTTTTATTAGACATTACATTAGACTTGCTAAATACTTTAGTAATATATCAAGAAAGGTATAAAACTTGGGGAGAGTGTGCAGAATTTAATAGCAGAACCACACTAACAGATTTATTTTGCTTCTTTCCTAGCTATTGTCAAAGTCCTTAATTTAAATTAGTCTTTTTTTAATCATTCCTTTTACCATCTTTATTTTCCAATTTAGCCAAAGGTTGGAATGGCCAATGCTATGTTAAATAAGGATCAATCATCTGCTGGCATTTTGCTCCAATACTAAACTGCGTTTTGCGCCAGTTTGTTTTTCTTGAAAGATTAGTACATGTTAGAATGTAGCCCTTTAACTGGGAATAGGTTTTGTTTTAGATCAGCTTATTGGAAATTAAGTAAAATATACATTGACTGTTTTGAGGAGATGGTAGTGGCATGCTAAGATCACGAGACTATTATTCCAGATGTCCAGGCTTATTCTCCGGGAACATGGGTTCCAACCATGGAAGATGATGGAATTTATAAATTAATAAATGTGAAATAATGTCCCAGACATCACCATCACCATCCCTGGATATGTTCTGTCTCACTGGCAGGAGAGATAGAAACACAGTGGTATACAGTTGGGAGGGAGTTGCTCTGAGAGTCTTCAACATTGACTCTGGTCCCCATGAAGTCTTGTGGTTTCAGATTAAACATGAGCAAGGAAACCGCACACCATCCTCCTTCAGAAGATGAACTTGCACTCCTCCATGTTGAACAACACTTGGAGTAAGCACAGAAAATGGCAAGGCACAAAATGTCCTCTGGGTAGGTGGGTAATTTCAATGCCTACCACCAAGAGACAATATTACCACCGGCCCTTTGTATTCAATGGTGTTACCATCATTGAATCCCCACGATCAACATCCTGGCAGTTATCATTGATTAGAAGCTCAACTGGACTCACCACCTAAACATAATGGCTACAAGAGCAAATCAGAACCTAGAAATAATGTGGCAAGTAACACACCTCCTGACTCCTGAAAGCCTGTCCACCATCTACAAGGCACAAGTCAGGAGGGGGATAGAATACTCCCCATGTGCCTGGATGGGTACAGCCCCAGCAACACTCAAGAAGCTTGACACTATCTGGGACAAAGCAGCCCACTTGATTGGCACCACATCCACAAGCATGCACTCCCTCCACCATCAATTCTCAATAGCAGCAGTGTGTACTGTCTACAAGATGCACTGCAGAACCTCACTGAAGATCCTCAGACAGCACCTTCCAAACCACAACCACTTCCATCTTGTAGGACTAGGGCAGCGGGCATATGGGAGTACCATTTCCAAGTTTCCCTCCAAACCACTCATTATCCCTGACTTGGAAATATATTGTAATTCCTTCACTATTATGGTTCAAAATTCTGGAATTTCCTCCATAAAGGCATTGTGGGTCAGCCTACAGCTGGTGATAGCTCACCACCACCTTCTCAAGAGCAACTAGGTATTAAATGCTGGCCTGTCAGCAATGCCCACATCCCACAAAAGGAATACATTTAAACAAAAATGTTAAAATTCACACAACGCCAAGTTATAGTCCAAGAGGTTTGTTTGGAAGCACACTAGCTTTCAGAGCGCTTCTCCTTCAACCACCTGATGAAAGAGTAGTGCTCCAAACCTAGTGCTTCCAAATAAACCTGTTGGACTATAGCCTGGTGTTGTGTGATTTTCTTAACTTTGTCCACCCCAGTCCAACACTGGCACCTCCAAATTAAAAAAAAAGCTAATCTTAGTAATAGTGACCTAGACATTTTCATTGACGGTTGGAACAATTCAATTGGTTCAATGATGCTCTGTAAGGAAGAAAATCTGCTGTCTATTTGACCTGGCCTAAATGTGATTGCAGACCCACAGCAATGTGGTTGACTCTTAAGTGTTCTCTGAAAAGACCAAGAAAGCCATCCAGCTCATGGGCGCTGGGGACAAAAATTGCATGCTGACTTAACAGCAATGGTCACATCCGTTGAAAGAATAACGAAAAATGCGAAAAAATTGTTATGTGATAAAGTTCCTCTCAGCAATTTGGAAATAAAAAACATAGGAATGTGCCTAATCAATTTGAGCTTTCACTACTGTTCATTTAGATTATTATTGTTCTGTCACTCAGGAATGTTTTGACAGCTTTTGCATTCTTGCTTAGCAATAACCTAACTATTTCAGTTTCAAAACTTTCAGTTGTCTGGTGCTTAATACGGTTAGGGGAGAGTGTTTCAAACATACAATAAAATTGTTCCTTGATATCACTAATGAATGGCAGGAGAATTGACGTTTCGGGCAAAAGCCCTTCCTGATGAAGGGCATTTGCCTGAAACATCGAATCTCCTGCCCCTCAGATACTGCCTGACCGGCTGTGCTTTTCCAGCACCACACTCTCAACTCTAATCTCCAGCATCAGCAGTCCTCACTTTCACCATCACTAATGAATGGCCTAGCAATGTCTACATGTAAGATTCTGTACTTTTTTGGGCTATACCCCTTCACTTCACCAACACCAACTAACACCAAAGTGAATAGATTCTGTTTTCCTTTGATTATTTTAGGTTAGATAATCTTTTCATATATTCAAAGACAATATACACCCTGTCTACTCTATCTGCCTTTAACACCAAGCAAATGAGATCAATGTTCAACCAGAAAAGAATCTCTAATCCATTTCACAGATCAACACATTTGTGCAAGTGTTGACTGGAGGTTTTTCAAAAACCCTCAACGCTTCTGTTCAAAATACTGTTGCACACAACTCCCCTAACTACTGTCTCCAATTTGGAGTTACGGTGGTTTGAAATGAAAAAGAAAAGTTTATTAATAATTCACCTTATTAAGCTGAAAAAGAAAACAAAACATTTTGGTGAAATGCTTCATAAAACATTTAAAGCTGAAAAGATGTTTTCAGATGGGCAATTTATGGGTTTCACATTCAGTAAAAAATGTCTTACTTTTTTCTTGAAAGGCATAAGGTATTGTTCTACGAGAGATGTACATTTTGATTTTGATTCATTACGGTGCAAGCATGTTGTTTTGTAAGTAAATGTAGTTTGTTCTTCTTGCCCACAGCAGGCACAGCAACATCATTCTATTGTACAGTTATAGAAACAATTTCCTGTGTTGCTCTGTGACCACACACAAAGGTTGCATTTTGCAGGATCTGCTGTCTAAAATTGTTCCCTGCGTTACAATATTTGTTGGTTGCTACCAAGCGGCAGTCACAGTTTCTATGACGCTTCCATGGAGAAAGATTGTGTGTAGTTTCGAGTGGTCACAATTGAATGAATCATTATGATTGTATGTGAAAGTGTTTTTGCCTCAAGTATTAGTAATCTTTATTCATACACATCATGTACGTGACAGTTCAGATGAATACTGACTTGAAGACCATATTTGATTCGTCTTCTATTCAGTTCCTCCAAAGCAAGTGTCAGAACTTTTAAGAAATTGGTGGAATGTTGGTTGAAATTATTGCCTCTCAGCCCTGGGCCCTGTGCTCATATCTTGTTCACAGCAATGGGATTTCTCTTGGTGATATGCGGGCCTTATGTAAAATGGGCTTTTTTGCATTTTCAAACCAGCTCCAAGTGAGATTGGGTTTACACATCAAAACTGTTCTTGCGTTCATTAATCCATGTCCAAAGTGTTTAATCTCTGGTCTGTGCTGAGGGATGCCACCTCAACCTGCACAGTATTGGAAAACTGAATTTGCGCGAGAGACAAAAACCAACTGCCATTCCATCTGCTGATTTTTATTGAGTATGTTCTACTCACAGCTGACAACAGGAGAGGTCATTCTTTAAAACCCATTTCCAGGTAAATTTGGCAAGGTTGGTATTTGTTATCCATCCCTGAGAAGGAGGTGATGAACCTCCTGCTTGTGTAGTTTGATATAACTGAATTTATATACTCGGTCGGCGCAACATCGAGGGCCGAAGGGCCTGTACTGCGCTGTATCCTCCTATGTTCTATGTTCTATGAATTGTTTTTTGTTTCATTTCAGAGAAGATTAAAGAAGTATCCAGAAATGCGTTAACACCATCGGGAAAATGACAGATGGGAAGAACTTGGAGAAACAACATATTTCGTTGACTAAATCTGGCTTCCGACTATTTTAGTGATGTGGTTGATGATGGCAAAGTGACATTCATTGCTCATCTCTACAAAGGTGGTCGGTAGGATTAATTCCCCATGAACCACTGCAGTCTGTGTACAAATGACCCTCTCACAATGGTGCCAGGTTACACAGTAACTGGTGTGTTCATATCAATTTCTGATACATTATTCAACATCAAACAAAGACAGCTGCCAGAAAAAGAGCACAATCAGCTCCAATTGAAAGCTGTTGGTTTGCCTGCTTCCTATAACAAATGGGAAAGGGCAAACTGAGTGGCACAGAGGCTCAGTGGTTAGCAATGCTGCCTCACAGTGCCCGGGTTCTGGGTTCGATTCTGTCCTCAGGTGATTCTCTGTGTGGAGTTTGCACATTCTTCCTCTGTTGACGTGTGTTTCCTCTGGGTGCTCTGGTTTCCTCTCCGAATCCAAAGGTATGTAGGTCAGGTGGATTGACCATACTAAATTGCCCGTTGTGTCCAGGGTTGTGGAGGATAGGTGGATTAGTCATGGGAGATGCGGGGTTACAGAGGTAGGGTAGTGGTGGTGGTGGTGGTTGGGGGGGGTAGGGGGGGGGTGAAGGGGGGGGTGGGGGTGGTCAAGGTGGGATACTCTTCAGAGGATCAGTGAGATCTCGATGGGCCATATGCCTTGTTTCCACACTGTAGGGATTCCCTGACTTGCTTTTATGCAGTATTTTTGATGAACTCAGGATATTCCATAGTTTACAGCTTATGAAGTACATTTGAAGTGCATTCACTGTTGGAATATAGTAAGATTGTGCATGCTATTGAAGGGTTAATTCCATCAACGGGTCTCATTGAATGCAGAACAAAGAGAATGCAAGAATCACGAGAGATGTTTGCACAGTGCATAAGTGTTTCATAACTGTCAACTTTATTACAAGACCTTCAGATCTTTCTTCTGTATATGTTAATTTTTAAATCATGTGTACTGTGAAGCCTATCAAGCAATTTTGTTGCAGACTTCATCTCATAATTGTACTGTCAGAGCCCCACAGTAGATAACTGCAGCAAAAGAACAACTCCATGTAATTGAAGTGCAAAGCTGCTTGGTAGATCAACCACTGATAGCACATTACCACAGTAGTTAGCAGGGTAATGACCCCCTCGTAGTCGGCAGGCAGTTAGAGACAACAGGAAATACATCAGGAAGTTTTGCGGAGTGATTTCTGGCCTCATGAAATTTGAGATGAAACATTCTGCTGAATGAAACATGGGAAAGGTTTACATCAAGGCCTGGTTATAATAATGTGGGGTTGTGCTCACTCTGGGCCCAGTTATGTTGAGTCAAATGTCTTTTCGCATTTGTTTATGGGATATGGGTGTCACTGGCTAGGCCGGCATTTATTGCGTATCCTTAATTGGCCGGGGGTCAGTTAAGAAACAAACTCATTGTTGTCACTTGTTGGCCAGACTAGCTGAAGTTGGCAGATTTCTTTCCCTGAAGGACATTTCTGAATAAGATGGATTTTTACAGTGATTACAAGGTCACCATTGAACTTACTTTATCTCCCAGATAATTCAGGGAATTCAAGTTTCACCACCTATCATGGTTGAATCCAAACTTATGTTCCTGGGACATTAGCCTGGGGATGCAAATTACTGCAACAGTGACATTATACCATTACCCTTCACCATATGCATGCAGTCTCACTAGCTACCTGCTTGGAAAGTGACCCAACACATTGCTAGCATTAGCTTTGGCTCACCTGCACATCTTAAAGTAAGTCTAACCTTCATAAAAGGAATCTGCACTCAGTGTACAGAAGTCATGCAAACTGTCTGGAGGAACACACAAAGAGGAATAAATTGTACAAAAATGAAGCAATGGCCAAGGTGCGTTTTCTGATATACTTTTGGAGACATTGGTACAATCAGTGAAAAGGAAGAGAAAACTGAAGGCAAGAGGTCCGTAAAGCTTAAGAAGAGACTGGGCGCTGGTGGTTAAGGAGTACCTGGCCCTGGGGAGCTGACAGCAGTGCTGAAAGAAAATCAGTGACCTCACATAATCAATGGACACATTACATCTTCTGCCTCTCTCGCTGCAATGTACCAGAGTCTGTCACCATCCATTAACACATTAGCAAATTGTACAAAAGTTTATCACCCAAACACTCCATGTCTCTCTCACACATCTTTCCCGGATGCTAGCCTAATATTTACCTGTAACTGTTTCCATGAATATCCAGCTTTCAGTATAATAGGCACGACACCCAAGTACATTGCTGTGCGCTATTACTGATTTGACTTACCTTCTCATATAAAACAACTTGGCCCGTAACAGGACAGAAGTGAACAGATTTCAGGTGGTCAAGCATGCTTGTTTCACCTGAACCCTCCGACCAGATAGTCCTTTGCTTTGTAGTTTAGGCACTTATAAAACGTTTGTAAAAAACATTTAAACTTACTCAAATGGAATTAGTCGGAAATGGAGGTGAGTTGGCACACAGACTGGAGGCAGTCTCTATACTGAATTTGAGGCAGGTGCTGGGAGGCAAGTCCCTATCCTGGACTGGAGGTAAGTCCCCAGACTGGCGACTATCACAAGGCGGTGAGTCCCCATCATGGACTGAAGATGAGGCCTTAAGTTTTAAAGCCCAGCATGGTTTAGAGACCTGTCCTGGAGTGGTCTAGAGACTTGGCCTGGTGTGGTCGTGGGACTTGGATTGGTGTGGTCTAGATACTTGACCAATGTGGTCTGGGGACTTGGATTGTTATGGTCTAGGGACTTGGCCTGGTGTGGCCGTGGGACTTGAATTGGAGTGGTCTGGAGACTTGACCAGTGTGGTCTGGGGACTTGGACTGAAGTGGTCTAGAGAATTGGCCAGGTGTGGTCTGGGGACTTGAACTGGTGCGGTCTAGAGACTTGGCCTGGTGTGGTTCAGAAATTTGACCTGGTGTGGTCTGGGGACTTGAACTGGTGTGGTCTAGAGACTTGGCATGGTGTGGTCTAGAAACTTGGCCTGGTGAGGTCATGGGACTTGGATTGGGAAGGTCTAGAGACTTCACCGGATATAGTCTGGGGACATGGACTGGTGTAGTCTAAGACTTGGCCTGGTGTGGTCTAGAAACGTGGCCTAGTGTGGGCTAGGGACTTGGCCTGGTGTAGTCTAGAAACTTGGTTTGGTGTGGTCTGGGGACTTGGCCCAGTGTGGTCTGGGGACACGGACTGGTGTAGTCTGGGATTTGGATTGGTCTCGAGATTTGGTCCAATGTGGTCTAGAGACTTGGCCTGGTGTGGTCTGGGGACTTGGACTGGTGTAGCCTGGGGACTTGGGCTGGTGTGGCCTAGAAACTTGGCCTAGTGTGGTCTGGGGTCTTGGGCTGGTATAGTCTGGGGTCTTGGATTGGTGTGGTCTAAAAACTTGGCCTGGTGTGGCCTGGGGACTTGGGTTGGTGTGGTCTGGGGATTTGGACTGGTGTGGTCTGGGAATTTGGATTGGTGTGGTCTAAAAACTTGACCTGGTGTGGTCTGGGGATTTGGACTGGTGTGGTCTGGGGATTTGGATTGGTGTGGTCTAAAAACTTGACCTGGTGTGGTCTGGGGATTTGGGCTGGTGTGGTCTGGGGACTTGGACTGGTGTGGTCTGGGGACTTGGATTGGTGTACTCTGGGGATTTGAATTGGTCTAGAGATTTGCTCCAATGTGGTCTAGAGACTAGGCCTGGTGTGGTCTGGAGACTGGGTGCCGACACGGACCGGGGTGGAAGGATTGTAAATTATGTATTTTGATTTATAATTTTTAATTTTTCCTTTTCTTTCGTATGGAGGATTTTAAAACATTTTTATGCCAAATACTTAAGTATCTGTACTGAGGTATCTATGCCTAAGATGACACAATAAGTGCAACTTGTAGACTCTTCACTTACATACACGTGACAATAAAGCTAATTCAATTCAATGAAGTGATGAAAAACATGTCTCTCATGTTCCTGGCTCACCTGAAGGCTGGAGGAGTGTTCCCTAAATCCGCAACATACGTAAGGATTTCTCCTACCCTCCTTGAATTCTGTTTTGATTCTCTGTCCCCATACTCCATTTCCATAAGCAGCTCAAAAGGAGCTCCTTCCTTTACTAAAGAGGGTTTTCTCTTCACAGAGAGAAAGCACCTCTGATCTCGCTGTCTGGGTGCAACATTGTTCCCTTAAAAATCCACACATCCAAGCTCCTTCAGGAATATTAAAGCATTTCCACAGGCTATAGTAACAAAGCCAATTCAAAGTTTTCTCTGGCCGAAGCACATGTTCAGTTGGGATTGTTTTATACATTTGTTCAGAGGATGTGAGCATTACTGGCAATGCCAACACTGATTACCCATTCCTAATCATCCCTAAGACAGCAGTGGGGAGTCACACTTTTGATTCACTGCATTCCATGTTGTGCGGGTACACGCACAGTGCTGTTAGGGAGGGAGTTCAAGAATTCTGACCTGATGACAATGAGGGAATGGCCTCATCATTCCAAGTCTTGTTAGTCCATGGTATTGAAGAAAGCTTACAGAAAGTGATGTTCCCAAGCATTTGCTGCCCTTGTTCTTCTCGTTTTTGGGGAGGCAATGGCCACGTGGTATTATCACTAGACTATTAATCCAGAAACTCAGCTCATGTTCTAGGGACCTGGGTTCAAATGTTGCTCTGGAGAAATTTGAATTCAATAAAGAATCTGGAATTAAGGATCGACTGATGACCATGAAACATAGCTGATTGTCAGGAAAAACCCATCTGGTAACTCACATCCTTTAGGGAAGGAATCTGCCATCCTTACCTGGTCTGGCCTATCTGTGACTCCAGACCCTCGGCAATGTGGTTGACTCTTTTTTTTAATAATTTTATTGAGAAGAAAATTTTGAATTTTTTTACAAAATATAAAATTACTACAAAATAATAGAACAATCTTGCAATATAATAGCAATAACAGTAAACAAAATACTACTCTACTCCACAAACAATTTCGGAGGAAAAAAAAACTCTACACAAACTACAATTCAATAAATAACTAAATCAAAAAAAAATTAAACTGAGCTGAACCAAGGCAAATTAAATTAAATTACCTTATGTTACAATACTCAGCGCAAGCCCACCAAAGCTCCCCATCACAGGGAGCATCAGTTGGCAAACTCATATTTTTTCAGAAGTCTTTCTCCCAGGGGTCCCCAGCCCCCCAGACACAGCCCTCATGGCTACACAAAGGCCCTGACCAATATAGCCAATAGGTCTGTGCCTATATAGTTCAAAAAGGGCCGCCACCTCCTATAAAAAAGTTCCTTTCTCTGGTGCACCATACTTTTCTGGAAGTCCAGGGGATGGGCTCCATAACTAACCTATGCCACCCCAAGAGTCCTGAGGGATTTTCCGACACCCAGCTCATCACAATGTTCTTCCTCACACAAAATGGAAGAATACTAAACTGTTTCTTCCCATGCATGTCCAAAGAGGGGAGGTTTGGCAAACCCAAGAGGAGGGACACCAGATCTACCTTGACCTCAGTTCACATGACACCTTCCAAAACATTCACTATAGCACCCCAATGCCTATAAAGCTTGTGGCATGACCACAAATAATGAGTAAGAGTACCGACATCTGTTTTACATTTGAGGCACACTGGGGATGCTCCTGTCTTAAATTTCGTAAGCTGCTCCAGTGCCAAATAAATCCTGTGGAGTACCTTCAATTGCATAGACTGTGTCCTATTGCAAATCAAAATCTTCCTTACGTTCTTCCAAATATCTTCCTACTTCTCTGGTGAGATGTCCACCCCTAATTCCTGAGCTCAGATTCCACACAGCCACTCGATGTCCTTCAAGATACTAACATCTAATAAATGGTAGAGGGTATTGACTGAGAGAGTGCCCATGGACCGAAGCACTCTCCTATCCATATATAATTATAGGGACTAACCATTAATTTAGTCTTTTTCTGTATAAAGTCTCTAAACTGAAAGTAACAAAAGAGGTCCCTTCCTAGATACTTCATATTTCTGGCTCAGCTGCTGAATAGATGTCATGGCCTCCCCATCAAATAAGTCTCCCAACCAGGAAACTCCTCAGGACTCCCAGAGCCTAAAGCTGGAATCCATTGATCCTGGCCTGATTCCTACCAACCCTACTATGGGAGTAAAAGGGGAATTGCCCTCCCTTTGTTGCATCATTCTCTATGCTTTAACCGTATTAAGGACAATCGGGTTTCTGCAATGGTCCGTAACAGTCCTCGTCTTGTCCCATGAAACAACAAGTCAATGAGAGGACATTTTGCCCAGGAGGCCTTGATATCCAGCAGATTGGTCCTGGCAAGCCCAATCAGCCACATAGGATAGTAGGGAACTGAGTTGGTATTTCTTAAAGTCTGGAAAATCCACTAAAGCTGAAATTTGGCAAGCTTAATAAGAGGCCAACTGTGACGCCAGATGAAAAAGCCAAGCCAAATCTTAGCCTCCGTAGCGCCTGCCTGGGTAGTATCAAAGAGAGCATTCGTATGGGGCATAATAAATAAGGAAGAACATTCATTTTAACCAGAGCTATTCTACCCAACCAAGATATCGGAAAATCCTCCCAGCACCAAAGGTCCTGTCTTATTTTCTCTTGCAACTGCACAAAGTTAGCTTTATATAATTGATCAAAGGCCGGGATGATAAAAATGCCTAAATACAGAAAACCTCCCTGTGACCACCTGAATGGAAATCGGATTCCAGCCCCAAGCTCGGGTACTCTGATAAAACCCCAACAGGCATGGCCTCTGAATTAATAAAATTGATTTTATACCCCAAGAAAGAGCCAAATAAATTAATCGCTCGTATAAAACAAAGCACAGATATCGCCGGGTTAGTTGGAAAGAGAAGAACATCATCTGCATAATGGGTGATTTTATGCCTTCCTGATCCCACCTCCAGGGCAGTTATATTGGGGTCCTTCCAGATGGCCTCTGCCAACAGCTCAATCACCAATGTAAATAGTAACCGTGAAAGGGGCATCTCTGTCGGCTATCACTACCAATACTAAAATGGTTAGGCCTTATACCATTCATGGGAACCACTGCTTTAGGGTCACTTTATAACACTGCCACCCTGGCAAAGACCCCTCCAAGGCCAAGCCATTCCATAAAAGAAGTACGGCCGCATCACCCGGTCATACACTTTCTCTGTATCCAGGGAGACTACCAAGCCCAGAATCAACCCTTGCTGGCACACCTGAACCATATTTACCACTCTCCTCATATTATTAGAGGACCTGCAACCCCTAATAAAACCTTTCTGGTCCTCTTTCACAATGAAGGGCAAGACCTTATCCAGCCTCAACACCAGCATTTTTGACAAAATTGTAAACTCCATGCTTAATAACGATATGAGCCCGTACAAAGTACAATCCTCTGGGGCTTTCCCTCTCTTGAGAATAAGAGAAATATTTGCTTCTCTCAGAGAGGATGGGAGGCAGCCCTGGCTATACAAATAATTGTACATATCCAACATTGGCCTGGCCAGCATGTCTAGGAACTCCTTATAAAACTCACTCCGAAATCCATCTGGGCCGGGTGCTTTACCACCATGGAGCTGCCTCACCACCTCCTGTACTTCTTGGATTGTCAGATGGACATTCAAAAGAGTCGCCTGCTCTGACGTTACACCTGGGAGGTCTATAATCTTAAAAAAGGACTTCATCTTTGCCAATCAGTCTTTACGGCCCTCTGACCTGTACAACCCAGAGTAGAACTTCCTGAATGCTGCATTAATCTTTTTGGGATAGCAGGCGATGGTACTAGCTTACTCTTGAATGAATGTGATAGATTGGGGGGGGGAGGGGGGGGGGGGGCACTCTCTTCTTTCTGGCCAAGTACACCAGATACCCTACCTGGTTTATCGCCGTACTCAAATAACCTCTGTTTCACAAAGGAAATCTCCCTCTTTGCTGTCTGGGTGAGCACAGTGTTCAGAGCAGCCCAGAGGGCTGTAATTCCCTGCAACTTAATAACAGACAGTCTGTCAAAATATGCTGTCTCTGCTGCCTTCAGTTAGGCCTCAAGCATATGCTGCTGCTCTCCCTTCTGCTACTTCTGAGTCGCTGAGTAAGAAATAATCAAACCCTGTGCATAGGCCTTGGCAGTCTCCCAGAGCAGCGATGGATTACAGGCCATACCCGAATTAATGTCCCAAAATATTTTAAATTCCTGTGAAAAATACTCAATGAACCTGCTATCCTTCGGGAGGAAAGGATCCGTGCAGCAGTGCCACAAACTTGTCCCATCACCATTGGCTCTAACCTCCAATGTACACAGCCACATGATCAGAAAGAGCTATGTTCCCAATTGCAGGACAGCACCAAATTCAAAAAGGTCGATGGGACAAAAAACATGCCAATCCTTAGAGAAAAAAGTGAAGTCCCTACCCTCAGGGTGAAGACATCTCCACACATCCACCATCCCTGGCTCACTGGTCAGGTCCACCAACTGCCTGGATTGTGGGCAAATGCCCGCGAAACCCCTAGGCATCCTATCCATCTCTGGGTCTATAAGTTGGTTAAAGTGTCCCCTTATAATTGTATGACACGCTCAAAGGGCCATCACCCTAGAGAGTGCATTCCTTAAAGATTTGAGGGAGTATACCGGGGGACAATATACATTCAAGATCCCATATTCCTCTCCATGTATTAAAGATTTGAGGATCAGAAACCATCCACATTTGTCCTTAATTTGGTCTTACAACTGAAATGGAAGGTTCTTCTAAATGAGTGTAGCTACTCCTCTACTTTTCGAATTAAAGGATAAATAAAACACCTGGCTGAACCCTTCCTGCTGAAACTTTAAGTGTTCCTTATCAGTTAGATGAAGTTTTTGCAGCAGGGCTATATAAATCCCTTCCTTTCTAAAGCTTAGAAGTAGCTTTTTTCTCTTAATTGGTGAATGACTCCCCTTAATGTTCCAGGTGTACCATTTAAATGAGCAGTTAGCCATAGTCATCCAAAACAGCCCATGACCCCCTGGAAGGAAGAACCCCATTTATAGCACACTGAGTGGAAGCAGTAAACAGTTTGTATAAACTTGAAAATACAACTTCAAAAACTATCAAATCAAAATTTCTAACAATTACTTCTACAGCGAACCAACATATAACGCAAATACGAGGAGACTTCCCCCCTTGCCCACAGGGGGCGCTCATGCTACCCACTAGCCCCTGCAAGACTCCTTTTAGCTGAAACCACGCCCCAGGCAAAGCAAAGTACAAAAAAGTTACACGCATCTTAGAACAAGAGAATTAAAAGTGAGCATTCAACACATCCCATCCATACTTTGATCCTACGCAATCCTGGTTAAAAAAAGAGTGCAACCCCCTCCCCCACTCCGGTCTCCTGGTAATGCTTCTGCAGCATGGCCAAGATCGGTTTCAGCCTGGTCCGGGTCTCCTCCATCGCTGAATCGATCTTCTCTCAGAGTTTCACGAACTCCAAGACCAGTCTCTGCTGCACAGGTAAGTCCCCAGGAATGTTTGCGGAGGCTGATCCTGCGGACACAGGCGTGTCTGTTGATGCAGGGCTTGTTGCGATCTTTATGGTCCTTTTCTCTTAGTCATTTTCCTTACTCATTTTAACAGATATACAACAACTCTGGTGATCAAATGCTATCGACTTTTACCACAATGAGTAAGAAAGGGAGGGTGAATGCACCACTTGTCCGGGTTCTGGTGCAGAGCTCAGCAGGGCAGACCTACTGGATCGCCGCCATCTTGGATCTCCCCAATGTTTGACTCTTAACTGCCCGCTGGGCAATTAGGAAGGGGCAGTAAATGCTGGCTGAGCTGGGGAAGGCCACATCCCATGAGTGAATAAATAAATTAAAAGTTTGGAGAGGTTACAGATTGGAAGGAGCTTTACTGTCAAAGGAGTCTTGCTGAGGTGATTAGGAAAGAGTGTTAACAGGACTGCATCAGGGAAATTAGCAGCACATGAATCAATTCGGCATTAGGTGTTGACTGACATGCAGTCCACCCACTCTGCTGGACTGTAAGCACACAATCTCACTAGCGCCCTTTTAAGGTAACCCTAAGTTCTCTGGGACGCAGGTGACTGGAATCGTTTGGACTACTGTTCTTTCTCTTGGGCTTCTGTCGCCCTAGTGCTGCGAAAAGTATTGAGATCAGTTCTGTGGTCCAATTATTTATTTATGATTTTTTTAGACCAAATTTTGAGTTTGTCAAATCGAAAGGTACCAGTGAAATGGAACATTCGCCTTGGATCCACAACCCATCTAAAAAAAATTAACTACTCCCACGACAGACATTAGGGCATCTAAATGACAAATAACAGTTCCTTTACTTTTTCCCAACCTCAAAAGAGCACAATTTTCTTGCTGCAGTTTGAGGTTTTTCCACTTGAACCATTTGCTTATTCTGAATGGGGTGAGTAATTAAGTATTGTGGCCTTTCAGAATGATGGAAGAATACAGCACAGTAAAGGTCATTTGACATCTTACAGCACTGAAATATCCATCCAACAAGTTCCATTCCCCTGCCTTTTACTCATAGACTTTGTTTTCCTTTATTTATTTACTTTTATGCAAAACTGATAATGTACTGTGTTATATATTGTGTTTATTTCCCATGCTTCCTGATAAGACAGTACATATCCACATAACATTCCTGTGGAAAATAATCTTTTCTAAGCTTTTTGGTGACAATTTTACATTTGCGACCTCCAATCACAGACTAATGGGAATAATTCTATTCTTGACATTCGCATCCCACCAGAAATTTAAATAACTCACTCAGACCTCCAGCTGACCTTAACAGTAAAACCAAAGTGCTAGTGATCTTCCTGATCAACTGTAGGCCACAGGGTTTCGATGGTGGGGAATTAAGTGCTGGTAATGCTATTTAACATTAATGATAGGTGGCTAGATTGTCCCTTCTACAAGAGGGTTATTGCCTCACACTCAGTGCTACTTCCCAGCCCAAGCTGAATGTTGTCAAGCTTCTGTGGATGCAAACACTGATTGAGTAACTATCGCAGCAATTGCGAATGGAATTCGACTATGCCAGCACTATCACGGACTTCATCAGCAAATTTGTGGAGGACTGTTTACCAAATAAGGCGAAAGTGAGGACTGCAAACGTTGGAGATCAGAGTCGAGAGCGTGTTGCTGAAAAAGCACAGCAGGTCATGCAGCATCCGAGGAGCAGGAGAGTCGATGTTTTGGGCAAAAGCCCTTCACCTGGAATGAGGCTTGTGAGCCAAGGGGTTGGTGAGATAAATGGGCCCAAAACTACAGAATTGATCACTGACTTCAGAATGAAAGAAAGAGAACACGTCCCCATCTACAACAAAGGAACTGAGGTTGAGAGGATAGAGAGCATCAAGTTCCTAGGAGTGACAATAACCGTCAACCTGTATTGGACGTCCCGTGGAGATGTGATGGTTAAGAAGGCACAACAATGCCCCTTCTTCCTCAGGTGGCTCAGGGAATTCAGCTTGTCCATAAGGACCCTCATCAACTTTTACAGTTGCACTGTTGAAAATATACTGTCAGGTTGCGTGATAGCCTGGTACGGCAACTGCTCTGCCCAGGACCATAAGAAACTACAGAAGGTGGTGTACCTAGCCCAGACCATCACAGAAGCCAACGTTCCACACACAGACTCCATTTACACAGCTCGCTACTGTGGAAAGGCTGTCAACATCATCAAAGACCCATCGCACCCTGGTAATGATCTCCTACAGCCTTTTCCATCAGGAAGAAGATACAGAAACTTGTACACACACCATTCAGGTACAGTTCCTTCCTGGCCGTTTTTAGACTGATGATCAACTTCAAATAAGGGCTTATGCCCAAAACATCGATTCTCCTGCTCCTCAGATGCTTCCTGACGGCTGTGCTTTTCTAGCATCACACTCTCAACTCTGATCTCCAGCATCTACAGTCCTCACTTTCTCCTTCAACTTCAAATGATGCTGATCTCGCTAGTGTTGATCTTGCTTAGCTCACGCTCTGTGTAATGTAACCTGAATACCTCTATCTAAGTTTATTTCTCACCCTATGATCTGTAGGTCCTTGCTCACTATGATCTGCTTGTGCTGCTCGTAGACAAAGTTTTTCACTGTACTTAAGCACAATGACAGTCAATCAATCAATCAGGTTGTGTGCAAATTGTTCTGTTACATTTTCTGCTGTGGAGTGAGGAGGATGTTAGCTGGATTGGAGGATTTTAATTATGAAGAGAGAATGAATAGACTGCAGTTGATTTGCCCAGGACAGAGGAGACTGAAGTGATGCCATTGCAATGTTTGAGGGGCATAGACAGTGTAGACAAGAATGAACCATTCCCCCTCGTGAAGGAATCAATGACCAGGGGTCATAGATTTAACATAAGGTGAAGGAGGTTTAGAGAGGATGTGAGAATTTGCTTTTCACTCAGGAGGTGGTAGGAGTCTGGAACTCACTGTCTGTAAGGGTGGTAGTGGCAGAAAGTCTCACAACATTTACAAAGTATTTAGACATACATTTGTAATGGGTAAAAAATGAGGTCTGCAAATGCTGGAGATCACAGCTGAAAATGTGTTGCTGGTTAAAGCACAGCAGGTCAGGCAGCATCCAAGGAATAGGAAATTCGACGTTTCGGGCATAAGCCCTTCATCATGACAAGGCATACAAGGTGGTGGGCCAAGTGCTGGAAAAGATGCTCGTTTTTGACAGGAGGAGACTTGGTGGGCCGAAGGGTCATTATCTGTGTTGTAGAACTCAGCGACTCAATGACTACAACATTGATACTGTAATTACAAGGGCAGGTCAGAAAGTGAAAAGTCTGTGGTGAGTTCCTAAATCCCCAAAGTCTGTCCACTAGTTAGAAGTCAGCAGTGCAGTTTCAACACCAAAGAAGATCAACACCAGCCAGGACAAATCTGTACACTTGATTGGTGTCTCACTCACCACCCAAACAAACCTTCAGTCTCTCCATTATCAATATACTGAGGCAGCAAGATCTAGAAGATTAATTAAAGCAACTCGCCAAATGTCCTTTGACATCACCTTCCAAAGCTGGGACCTCTACCATTCAGAAGAGCAAGGGTACAATCACATGACAATGCCACCCATGAGTTCTCCTCCATATTATGCCACATGGAAATGTACCGCTGCTCCATCAGATCAAACTGCTGAATTTCCTCTCATTGTGAGTGATTCTTTACCAGATGGAATGTAATAATTTAATAAGACAGCTCGCCACTACATTCTCAAGGGCAAATAGAATTGAAAAATAAATGGTGGTTTCATCATGCTCTTATCCTCGGAAGGTGATTTTTTAAAACCTGCATTCCATGTGGGCTTCAGTGGTAGGATTGGGGCTACAGCATTTTAGCCTAAGAACCTTACATTCACTGTGAACCTATTCATTTTCTCTATCACTGCCTTAGCTCTCAACCTCCAACCAGCCCCATCCAAACAACATGGGTTTGCTGAATTGACCCTTCAATGTTCTGGATCTGGAAGAATGACACACACTGTTATGGGATTGCAGTAACTTGCATCAGCTGAGGGTATCACATACATTTTCACAGCTACCTCATGTTGTGCTAAGAACATAATGGGGCTTGCAATATGATATTGATGGAAGTGGTGACAGGATCTCACAGAGAACAGAAGCAAAGTTACTCAGGAGTAATCAATCTGGATTGAGATGAAATTGACAGCAGGTTAGGTTTTGATGGCAAAGTAACAACCAGAACCCAATGTGAGTCACAGCACAACCAGGATGTAAGACTCATACTTTTATCAAGAAATCTATTTTGGTCAATTAAACAATGGATTTTAATCTTTCACACCATTGAGGTCATATAGTGGAACTGTTGTTCGCATTGTCTATCAGAAGTGGAGGAAGTCTCTTCACTGAGCTTACTCTCTTTACTAAAGAGCACTCGATGACTGGCCAGAGATACCAGGAGGCTGGCAAAGTCATGGTGTCATGTTTAATCACAGAGACTGGAGGTGGGGAAAGCACTGGTGATAACATTTGAATAGACATTTTATCTATTTGATCAAATGAAACATGATTCGAAATCAGTTACTGAAGCAACTTCAGCCCATTTTTTGACTTTAACGCAATCACTTTTTTAAATTATTATCAAACTTGAAAATTAAAATTGAAAACCAAGCTACAATATACAATCTTACAAGGCAAATAGACAAAAATGAAGGGTAATCCTATATGGCACACTTTGATGCTGCTGATAGTTCTCATGACCTTTCACACACCATATTGTTTACAACACATACGCCTTTTTACATTCCCAGAAAGTCAAACATGTCATCATGCCTCATGGCATTAATAGCTCAGTGTACGTCTCATCATTGTAGCTGAGAAGGAGTAATACTAATGGAAGCATTACACAAATGGGCATTCTTTCCTCAACTATGGGTCAAGGACACTGAGACCTCATAAAGACTTTTTATAAAAAATATCGTCTGATCCTTTCTTTCAAATTCCTTATTTTCTCACCTTCATTCCTAGAGCTGCCTCCACTCACTATGATCTAACTGGGTCTCAACACCCCGGCTTCTGAAGAAGAGTCACAGGACCCAAAATGTTAACTCTGCTTTCTCTCCATAGGTGCTTCCTGACCTGCTGAGTTTCTCCTCCTATTCCTGTTTTCACTTTAGATCTCTGCATCCCTTCATTTCTATTCCTGTACTCATTTCCATTTTTGTATTATCCAATCACTGCCAGCCACACATTTAGTTGTTTAGATCCTTCAATCTGGAATTCCCCCTGAAACCTTTCAGTTTGTCTCCCTCTCGCACTTCATTGAAGATACTCTTAAAAAGGAACCTGTTTGAATCAGATTTTAGCTGTCCTTGTACCTCCTCGATGACCAGTGACTAATTTTGTCTGACAATGAAGTACATTGGAAGATATTAAAATTTAAAGACACCATACAGCATGTTGTTGCTCTTAGGGAGGATCATCTATCCTGAAAGGTCAGGTTATTCCTGCCATTATGGCAGTGTGAAAGCTTTTCTTTACTGCAGTCATTCGAGTCCTTTGTGATAAATCCAAAATCAGCTGTAAAATGTAGCAGTGTAAGAAGTAGAAGTAGGAGTGGACCATCTAGCCCTTGAGACTGCTCTACCTCTCAGCACAGCATGAGCCTTAATTCCACTTTCCCTCCCACTCTGACTATCCCTTGATTTCCTGATATGCAAAGTCTGTTTGTCTCTGCCTTAAATACATTTCATGGAACGTTCTCAACTCCAAAGGTGGAGAATTCTGGAAATTTGCAAGCCTTTGAGCGACAACATTTATCCACGAAATGATCAGCCTGAGACTGCACCTCTGTGTAAGTGAATATACAAGTGATGGTAACATTTATTAATAACGGACTCTTCACCCACAGCTCAATGCAAATATTGTTCATATGCACTCTATTGCTACAGGCCCTTTCTTTTCTATCTAACTTCAGCATGTTCAGAGATTAGCAGAGGTTCCGTATATTGATATTGAAATAATGGCACTTCATCTCTTCGCACCATTTTTTGTAGATTGCTGTCCATCAACATCTAAATCCTGTTACTTTCCAAATGTTTCTTGCCCCTCACCATTAAGAAAATATTCCAAACTGCCTTTATAGACAAAAACATGGATGACTTCACAGGGGTGGGAGGGTAGCTCAGTGGTTAGCATCGCTGCCTCAGAGCGCCAGGGACCTGGGTTCAGTTCCAGCCTAGAGCAGCTGTATGTGTGGGGTTTGCACATTCTCCTTGTATCTGCGTGGGTTTTTTCCGGGTGCTCTGGTTTCCTTCCACAGTCCAAAGATGTGCAGGTTCAGTGAATTGGCCTTGCTAAATTGTGCATAGTATCCAGGTTAGGTGGATTAGCCATGGGAAATGCAATTTGATGGGTCAGAGTGGACTTGATGGGCCAAATAGCCTGCTTCCACATTGTAGGGATTCTATGATTCTACAGAGCTGTATGACAAACACCAGTTGCCAGAGTGGGGGCTACCTATTTCTCCCTATGCCCTTTTGGTCCAATCATTTGCTGGTGAGTTTCCAATAATATTCCTACTTGAAGCTGCAATTTAACTTGCAATAAACCAAATGCATACAATGGGAATTTATGTGTTTAAATTGCACATAATAATCCAGACGAGTTTACAAAGAGGCACAACAGCAAGTACAATGAATCTCAAGGAACTTTGTCTCAATCCATCTTCACTACATGACCAGAATTTATCAAGGATGGCATAATCTGATGCTATCTATTCCGGGATCTTCACCTTCACAGTGCAATTTGTACACAGACCAATAATGCCCGGAGCAGAAAATACTGTCAGCCTTGGCAAGTTAGCAATCCTTAACTATCCACCAACATTGGGGTAAAGCTTTATTTTTTTAAATTCACTAGTGTGTATGAGTGTTGCTGGCTGACCAGCCTTCATTTCCCCTGCCTAGCTGCCCTTTAGAAGGTGGTGGTGAGCTGCTGTCTTGAACTCCTGCAGTCTATTTGCTATAGGTTGACCCACATTGCCCTCAGGGAGGGAATTCCAGGATTTGGTCCATCAACAGTAAGGGAACAGTAATATATTTCCAGGTCAGGATGGTGTGTGACCTGGAGGGAAACTTGCAGGCATGGTGCTCCCAGTGTATCTGCTACCCCTGTCCTTCCAGGTGAAAGTGCTTGCACATTTGGAAGGTGCTGACTGAGGATTTTCAGAGAATTTCTACAGTGCATCTTGTAGATAGTACACACCCCTGCCTCTGAGCATCAGTGGTGGTGTGAGTCACTATTTGTGGATGTGGTGCCAATCAAGTGGGCTGCTTTTCCCTAGATGGTGGCAAGCTTCTTCAGTATTGTTGAGGCTGTAGTCATTCAGGCATGTGGGGAGTATTCCATCATGCTCCTGATTTGTGCTTTGTAGATGGTGGACAGGAGTCAGGAGTTACTCACTGCAATATTCCTATGACCTGCTTTAGTGGCCATTGTATTTATGTGATGGGTCCAGTTGAGTTTCTGGTCAATGGTAACCATAAGCTGTTGATAACAGTCAATAGTCAATAATAGTAACTTAGTTGGGTGTCATGGGTATGTGGTTAGGTTGTCTCTTATTAGAGACAGTCATTGCCTGGAATTTGTGTGGTGTGAATGTTACTTGAGGAACAAGAAGATTGGATTTGGAATTGACCATTCAACCCCTAGAAGTGGTTCTTCCATTCAGCTCGAACATAACTGATCTGAACGATTGTTTAGTGCTGAATTAATAAATGACACTAGGTTTTAAACATAGAACAGTGCAGCACAGTACAGGCCCTTCAGCCCTCAATGTTTTGCTGACCTTTTATCCGACTCAAAGATCAAACTAACCAACATATCCTTCATTGTACTATCTTTCATGTGGCTATCCAAGAGTCGTTTACATACCAAGGTCATTTATAAAATCACAAAGAGCAGAGGTTCCAGAACAGATCCCTGTGGAACGCCACCAGTGCCCAAGCTCCAGTCTGAACACTTTCCAATCTACCACCAGCCTCTCTCTTCTATGGGTGAGCCAATTCTGTATCCAGACAGCTAGGTTTCCCTGTATCCCATGCCTCCTTACTTACTGAATGAGTCTACCGTGGGGAACATTATCAAACGTCTTGCTAAAATTCATGTACACCACATCCACTTTCTATCTTCATCTATGTGTTTTGGCACACCCTCGAAGAATTCAATTAGGTTTGTGAGGCATGACCTGCCTCTCATAAAGCCATGTTGATTATCTCTAATCAAGCTATAGTTTTCCAAGTAATCACAAATCCTATCTCTCAAATTCCTCTCCAATAATTTGCCTACCACAGACGTAAGACTATTCAATCTGTAACTCCCAGGATTACTGTTTACTGTCCTCCAATCATCTGACAGTAGTCCAGTGAACAGTGAGTTCACAAAGGTGATCACCAAAGGTGCAGCAATCTCTTCCTTCACTTCCTGTAGTATCCTAGGGGATATCCTATCTGGCCCAGGGGACTTATTTAACCTTATGTTTTCCAAAATTTTCAGTACATCCTCCTTCTTAACCTCAACCTGTTTGAGCATATCAGACTGTTTAACACTGTCCTCACAAATGTAAAGGTCCCTCTCATCAGTAAATAGTGAAGAAAAGTATCATTAAGGACCTCCTCTACCTCCTACTCCATGCACAAGTTCCCTCCACTATTCCTGATTAGCCCAGCCGTCACTCTGGCCATCCTCTTGTTCCTCACGTAAATGTAGACTACTTTAGGATTTTCCTTAATCTTACCCACTAAAGTGTTTTCATGCTCCATTCTAACTCTCCTAAGTCCATTCTTCAGTTCCTTTCTTGGCTACCTTGTAACCCTCTCAAACCCTATTTGATCCTTGCCTCCTCAAAATCTTAAGTAAGTTTCCTTCTTCCTCTTGACTAGATGCTCCACATTCCTTGTCACCCACGGTTCTTTCAGTGTACCATCCCTTCCTTGACTCAGTGAGACAAACCTGTCCAGCACTATCAGCAAGTACTCCCGAAACAACCTCCACACTTCTGTTGTGCATTTCCCTGAGAACATGCATTCCCAATTTAGTTCCTACCTAATAGTATTGTAATTCCCCCTCCCCCAGTTAAATACTTTCCCATACTGTCTGCTCCTATCCTTCTTCATGACTATAGTAAAGGGCAGGGAGTTATGATTGCTATCACCAAAATGCCCTCCCACCGAAAGATGTGGCACCTGGCTTGATTTGTTGCCAAGCACTAAATCCAATATGGTCTCCCCACTAGTTATTGAGTCAGGAACCCTTCCTGGACATACCTGACAAAAACTGCTCCATCCATACTATTTGAACAAGTAGAGTCCAATCAATATTAAAGTCACCCTGACAACAACCCTGTTATTTTTGCACCTTTCCAAAATATGCCAATCTGCTCCTCAGTGTCTCTGTTGCTATTAGGGGTTCTGTAGAAAACTCCCAATAAAGTGATTGCTCCCTTCCTGTTTCTGACATCCACCCAGACTGACTCTGTAGATAAAGCCTCCTCGACGACTTCTCTTTCTAGAGTTGTGATATTATCTCTGATTAGCAATGCCACCCTTCACACACCTCTTTTACTACCCTCCCCCATTCCCATTGTAAAATCTAAACATGGAACATTCATCAAGTTTTGATACTTATAGCTTGGGAAGAAATCAGTCAAAGATCTATTGAGATAGTTTCAGGAGAAAGTGCTTCGTAAAAGAGTTAAGTTGGAAAAGGCAGCTTATTGTTCACCCTACGCTGTATGCTTCTCTGTTACTGAGCAAGAGAAAATAAGTTCCGCAAAGACTAATAAATGGAATATATCCACTGTACTGCAGCATCAAAATTCTGAGCTGCTCATTCATCTCACCATTCTGAAAGTCTGATGCAAAGAAGCCTTGTGTCTATTTCCAGAAATGTAACACCTGCAAAGGGTTGACTAACCTCATGCATTGAATTTCCATACTCTAAACTTATATGGAGCATTCAATAGGATGTAGAGGATTTAGACAGTCACCCTGGAGCCAACTTATTTTCTTCCTTCTGTGAGTGTGTTACAATGCAATCTACTTGCAGTTTCTGGTGGAAATTGTGGTTCTGAGCTTGTGTTTCAATGTGCAAATGTCATAACATGAGTTATTTGTGTACTCTGTAAATAGCAACTGACAATAGTTTGCAACGGTAATGTGCTTGGAATGTTTGTCTCCCCAAATGTCCTACAGCTTACAGTTTTGGTTTGTGTATTATGTCCACTTCTGGTAGTAATAATGGCCTGTGCTTTATTACTCCCAACATTTCCTATACATTATAGTCAGCTGTGGATTGAAATGTGCTCAGGAGCAAGCCAATACCATGTGTCTGCTTTCACCTCAATGTTATTGAGCCTGTTTCCATGAGGAAACGGTAACATTAAGGGTGAAACTGGATCATGGATCAAGCAATTCAGCAACGTTTCCTGACCAGTTGGATACGAAGACCCAGGCATCTTGCAGAAAGAGAGGAAGAAATCTTTTGGAAACTGTATCCTATGTAAGTATTTAGGATGTACAGTCTTACAGAGAGGGGGAGCGAAGGTTGGTTTATGAGTGGCCTAGATGTGGTTTTCATCCACACTTGTTGTGGCAGCCACACAACTGATCACAGGTACCTCTTGTAAAGGTACTTTCCAATGAAGGACAAGGAGCCCGTCTATATTATAAACATTAATCCAAGGCTAGACATTTTAATAAAAGAGCTCATCTTACTGCCAATCCTTTCTTCAGTCCAACTATCCCTGATGAAGGGCTTATGCCTGAAACGCCGATTCTCCTGCTCCTCGGATGCTGCATGACCTGCTGTGCTTTTCCATCATCACACTCTCGAATCTAATCTCCAGCACCTGCAGTTCTCACTTTCGCCTTATTTGGTAAACAGTCCTCCATGCGTTTGCTGATGAAGTCCGTGACAGCGGTAATGTAGTTGAATTCCATTCTTAATCGCCAGCATCTGCAGTCCTCACTTCCTCCTAGTCACTTTCTCCTATCCCGTAATGTGGCCCATCAAGACTGGGTACATTTATGACTAATGCTTTCCTTGATGCCCCAATCAGGTCATACCCTCTGCTTGTGTTCACCTATCTACACCTCACCACCCTGCCCCTACTCCCAAAAGCCCCTTCACCTGTAGCTCCTCTTACACCCACACCCCATTCCTGAAGAAGGTTTACACCTGAAACGTTGACTTCTCCATCTCCTGGTGCTGCCTGGCTTGCTGTGTTCTTCCAGCCTCCTGCTTGTCTAACATGTACAGAAAAACATGCTTGCTAGTTGGTAAGATAAATGTGAAGGGGGTGGCACAATGTTTGGGTATGAAGATATGTGGTGGGTTGTTAATTGTAGGGGAATAAATGATTAATAAATGATAAATGGGCCTTACTAGTTAAGTGTTACATGCTGTGCTAAAGTTAGTGATAGAATGAGGAGGCGATGGCCTAGTGGTATTATCAATAGACTATTTATTCAGGTAATGTTCTCGGGATCTGGGATTGAATCCCATCATGGTAGATGGTGAAATTTGAATTCAATGAAAATCTGAAATTTAAAGTCTAATGATGACCATGAAACCATTTTTAATGTTCAGGAAAAATCCATTTGGTTCACCGATGGCCTTTAGGGAAGGAAATCTGCCATCCTTACCTGGTCTGGCCTCCATGTGACTCCAGACCTACCGCAATGCAGTTGATTCTTAACTGTCTTCTAGGCAATGAGGGATGGGCAATGAGCGCCGGCCCAGCCAGAAATGCCCACATCCTGTGAATGAATAATAAAATTAATGATATTAACAGCACTATCTTAACACAACGTTCGGAAGAGGTCTAATTCAACTTTGTGGGTTCTACACAGCTGCGCATTAAGTCTGTTTCACCAGTGCAGAGTCCGATTGAGGAAGTGATAAGTTTCTTGTGGTGACTATGTGGGCTGAAGATTTTCGAAGTAAAATGTTCTGTCTGAGGTGGTAGAAGCAAGGTAAGGAAAGGCAGAAGGCTGTGTGAGTTGGACCGTTCACACCTTTTCTTGTCCTTCTGGTACAGAGTCAGCAGCTCAGTGTGGAAAATTGCCCCAGTGAAGGTGGTACGTGATAACCAGAGGATGTATAAAATGTACATCGGAGATTACACCAAGTAGTCATGATGTGAGGGGGCTGGGTGGGTGTGCTGCTCAGCAAAAGATTTTATAAAAAGCACAGTAACAAAAAGAGCACAATGCATGTTTCACAGCCTCCTCTGAGTATCTATAAGTGTCTTTGCATGGAGGTGGTGGTGTCATGTGAAACAAATTTAGATTGCTCCACGCCTTTTTGCATTTTGTGGTAATGACCAGAGACAAATTTACAGACCCCCTTTTAAGGCCTGACTGGCCTTTCCCTGTAAATACATGAATAGTGCAACCATGAGGGTTGGAAGCTGAATTTTTATCAGGGAGGCAAACCATGAGGTAGAAGAAACACAGGTACATACCCATGGCTCATTCCTTGATGATCTGTTATTCTATATGAAATGGTGAAGATACTGATTCTATCTTAGGCGTTGGATTTAACAGGTTGCCCTGTACCTTGGCTAAAACATTACACAGGAGGACCCAACCCCTCCACACGAGTGACGCACTGCTTTTAAATGAAGTAGTTGGCTATGATTGAGATTAGGCATGCCTTTTGCCCCTCGGAAACTGAGAGTGGCCAAGAGTGTGGTCCCCACTGGCATTGCAGCAATGCTGAGGGGAAACACGTGATGTCAAATCCAGCCCAACAAGAGAGTGCCCATGTGTTCTCATTGGGGCCATGTTGACAGCCCCATCAGTGGGAGTGGGATGGAAGTCTAGGAGTTTGGAGGGGGATGTAGGAAGTTTGACACCTTGAGAGAGGTCCGTCTGATGGGCCCAGGGCACCGATTGATAAGGGACAATGCCCAGGTTGTTACCAGCTCAACATGGCGTGGGCCTCTGCTACCACCACTGGCATGTCAGCTGTGTAGGATGAAGTGCTTAAGTGGGATCTGTTGTCCATTTCATACCCGCTGAAAGGTGGGTTGTCTGAATCCCTGCACTGAAAAAGTTGCAGCGGGACAGATGTGGCTGGGTAGGTAGTCAGCCAATGACAACCCATTGGACTTAACATAACCACCCCCCTCCACCCCATCATTAAGCACATGCACAAAAGGAAATGTTGAATTCAGCATCATTGAATGTAAAGGTACAATAGTGGAACTAAATACCAGAATGAGTGTGAATGATAAACTTAAAGTAGTGATTGGAACAAGGCCAGCCAGGTAGATCTCATAGGATAAGAGTTCCCTAACTGGGGCTGTTAACCTGTTCCAATCAGAGAGATCTAGCTGGCAGATAAGAACAGGAGTGTCAGGGGTTCTGCTCACTCTAGAGGCTGGTTCTGAGCGAGCTGGGTCAGTGTCATGTACTATGTGCATGTAAATAAAGGGTGAAATGGTGATGAGATATTGACCTTAATGGAGTTTTTTCAGTGGTAATGAGAGAAATACACACCCCTGAAGAGACTCACTTGCAACAGTCGTCTGTGAGTTGGGGTAAGCATTTTTGGCATCATACTGTTACTTGGGAAGCTTGACTTATTCGATCCTGCCATCGAAGACTGGGTCCAGCATATGGAAAGAAGGCATCTTTTTATTTCAGGCAAATTACACTGGGGCAGATGAAAAGCAGCAAGTAATTCTCCTGAAATCCTGGAGCCACAGCTTTTTCAGTTATTAGGAGCTTAACTTTCCTGGAGGTACCAAATACTAAAACGCTTCAAGAGTTGACAGAATTAGGTAAGGAATATGACAATCCCAAACCTTTTCTAATTCTGAGATGCTATTGGATTTACTTGGCAGTTCAAGAAGCAGAGGAATTGTGGTGAAGTTGAGATGACTGGTAGAAGCATATGATTTTGGTTTATCCCTCAATGGGATGCTGAGAGACCATTTGGTGTGTGGGATTAATGATGTGACCATGTAAAAGGACGTACTAGCTGAAGCCCAACTGGACTCCAAACAGGCAGTATGACTGCCTTTGTCATTAAAAGATGCGGCAAGTGGAGCTTATGAGTTACAGGGTATGCTTATGGAAATGGACACTCTCACCAGTCTGACTGAGCTTGGGGAATGCCACTTGAGGTCATACAATAGCGTAGTGATATATCCTGAGCAGAGGGACTCCAGGTTAATGAAATCCCAAGACAAAGCCAAGCCTCAGCCAAATGGATAGAATTTTCTCGGAGATCCAGGCTGGCAGGCCATTGTAGTTGCTGCAAATATATGGACTCAAGAGAGCAAAAGAGTCTCACTGGGCCTAAACTGAGAACTCTCAGGCCAGTATCTAGGAGAGTGAGCAGCCTGGAAAGTTCCCCTACAGCTGGTTCAGAACAGTTAAATTGCTTAACAACATCCAAATCAGACCCAATCAAAATAAACTTCTGGTTAAATGATCACCCAGTTCTAATGTAAGTCAATACTGGTGCGGCTGTATCAGTGATTGCACAATCAGTCTTTACCAAAATTCAACCTCCTAACCTTACATTTAAGAAAGACCTCAACCAGGCTGAGAACCTATACTGGGGAGCAACTGAGATACAACTTCAGTTTGGTCTTATGAGAAGCTGCTGGTTCAGTTACCACTGTTTGTATAAATGGTTCATCCAAGCTTGATGAGGGGGAAATTGGGTAAGATAGATTCAACATTGATCAATAGATTCTTGATGCCTCAAGGAATTAAGGGCTACGGGGAGAATGCGGGTAAGTGGAGTTGAAATGCCCATCAGTCATGATTGAATGGTGGAGTGGACTTGATGGGCCGAATGGCCTTACTTCCACTCCTATGTCTTATGGTCTAACATAATTGGCTCCAAATCTTTCAACTGGAAAATGGATGCCTGAGTGAGGTCCTAACTAAATACCTGGATGCTTTTTTTGGGATAGACTAGGGATTATTAAAGGGTCAAAGGTCACCTTGCATGTTGATCAAGAAGCATTCCACAATTCTAGAAATCCCACCCGGTGCCATTTGCCTGAAGTGAAAAAGTAAAGGCAGAAATCAGAAGGCTGGAAATCAAAGGAAGCATCAAGCCAGCACAGTTTACGGAAATGGGCAGCACCGGTTGTATTGATTTTAGCCCAATCCATCAGTTTGCCTTTGTGGGGATTTCAAAATAGTAAACTGCATTTTGCAGCTGGATAAATGCCCAATCTGTAGCATAGAGGATTTATATGCAAAACTGGCAGGGTGGGGGGAGGTGGGTGGGTAGTTGGGAGGGGACATGAGCCATATGTAACTGCAGTTGCGATTGGATGAGGATCCCCAGAAATATGCTACAATTAAAACCCAGAAGGATTTGTACCAATATATGAGATTGCCTTTTGGGGTGTCACAAGCTATCTGCAGAGAGCGGCGCGAGCTGGGCAGAAGTGAGGTTGGAGCGCAGAGCTGGTCGGGAAGGTAAGTGATTGGTATTTGAGTGGGTGTGTTCTAGACCCCAGGCCCTACTTCGTAGGGCCTCCCTCCCATCTTCCTCCTCTAACCTAACTTTAAAGTCCACAGGTAAGCGACTCAGTGTTATTGACTCAGTGTTCTTGTTTTGGAGACAAAGTATACAGTCATGGCAGCGCAGGCAGTGGAATGTTCCTCCTGCAGGATGTTTGAGGTAGGGCTGACCACCGATACTCCTGCCGACTTCGTCTGCAGGAAATGCAGTCAGATCCTGCTCCTCACCGAACGAGTTAGGGAACTGGAACTGGAGTTGGATGAACTGAGGATTATTCGAGAGGCTGAGAGGGTGATTGATAGAAGCTACAGGGACATAGTTACGCCGGAGAACAGAGGTAGCTGGGTAACAGTTAGAGGTGGGAAGGGGAAGAAGCAGGCAGTGCAGGGTTCCCCTGTGGTCGTTCCCCTAAACAATAAGTATACAGCTTTGGAAACTGTTGGGGGGGACAGCCTTGCAGGTGTAAGCTGCAGTGACGGGGTCTGTCACATGAGGTCTGGCTCTGAGATTCAGAAGGGAAAGGGGGAGAGGAGGAGAGCGCTAGTTATAGGAGACTCTCTAGTTAGAGGGACGGACAGGCGGTTCTGTGGACATGGGCGAGACTCTCGGATGGTTTGTTGCCTCCCGGGTGCCAGGGTCCGAGACGTCTCGGACCGTGTCTTCAGAATCCTTAAGGGGGAGGGTGTGCAGCCAGAAGTCGTGGTACACATTGGCACCAACAACATAGGTAGGAAGAGGGGTGGGGAGGTCATTCAAGAGCTCAGGGAGTTAGGCTGGAAGCTAAAAGCTAGGACAGACAAAGTCGTCATCTCTGGGTTGTTGCCGGTGCCACGTGACAGTGAGGCAAGGAATAGGGAGAGAGTGCAGTTGAACACGTGCCTGCAAGGATGGTGTAGGAGGGAGGGCTTCAGGTATTTGGACAATTGGACTGCATTCTGGGGAAGGTGGGACCTGTACAAACAGGACGGGTTGCACCTGAACCAGAAGGGCATCAATATCCTGGGGGTAGGTTTGCTAGCACTCTTCGGGGGGGTTTAAACTAATTTGGCAGGGGGATGGGATCCGGACTTGTAGTCCAGCAAGTAAGCTAGCTGTTTGTCAGGATGTCCAAGAATGTAGGGAGGCTGTGGAGAAGGTAGCACTGACAGGGAATACTTGCGGACACAGAGATGGGCTCAAGTGCGTATACTTCAATGCAAGGAGTATCAGAAATAAGGTGGGTGAACTTAAGGTGTGGATCGGTACCTGGGACTACGATGTTGTGGCCATCACGGAAACGTGGATAGATGAGGGACAGGAATGGTTGTTGGAGGTTCCTGGTTACAGATGTTTCAGTAAGATTAGGGAGGGTGGTAAAAAAGGAGAGGGGGGTGGCGTTGCTAATTAGAAATGGTATAACGGCTGCAGAAAGGAAGTTTGAGGGGGATCTGCCTTTGGAGATAGTATGGGCTGAAGTCAGAAATGGGAAAGGTGCACTCACCTTGTTGGGTTTTTACTATAGGCCCCCTAATAGCAGCAGAGATGTGGAGAAACAGATTGGGAAACAGATTTTGGAAAGGTGCAGAAGCCACAGGGTCGTAGTCATGGGCGATTTCAACTTCCCAAATATTGATTGGAAGCTCTTTAGATCAAGTAGATTGGATGGGGCGGTGTTTGTGCAGTGTGTCCCGGAAGCTTTTCTGACTCAGTATGTAGATTGTCCAACCAGAGGGGAGGCCATATTGGATTTGGTACTCGGTAATGAACCGGGACAAGTGATGGGCTTGTTAGTGGGTGAACATTTTGGTGATGGTGACCACAATTCTGTGACTTTCACCTTGGTTATGGAGAGAGATAGGTGCGCACAACAGGGTAGATTTTACAATTGGGGGAAGGGAAATTACGATGCTGTAAGACAGGATTTGAGGAGCATAAGTTGGGAGCATAGGCTGTCAGGGAAGGATGTGGTGGAAATGTGGAACTTTTTCAAGGAGCAGATACGACGTGTCCTTGATATGTATGTACCTATCAGGCAGGAAAGAAATGGTCGTGTGAGGGAGCCTTGGTTGACGAGGGAGGTTGAATGTCTAGTAAAGAGGAAGAAGGAGGCTTACATAAGGTTGAGGAAACAGGGTTCAGACAGAGCAGTGGAGGGATACAGGATAGCCAGAAGGGACCTGAAGAAAGGGATTAGGAGAGCTAAGAGAAGGCATGAAAAATCCTTGGCGGATAGGATCAAGGATAACCCCAAGGCATTTTATGCGTATGTGAGAAACATGAGAATGACGAGAACAAGGGTAGGTCCGATCAAGGACAGTAGTGGGAGATTGTGTATTGAGTCGGAGGAGATAGGAGAGATCTTGAATGAGTACTTTTCTTCAGTTTTTACGAACAAGAGGGACCGTATTGTTGAAGAGGAGAGTGTGAAACGGACTGGTAAGCTAGAAGAGATACTTGTTAGGAGGGAAGTTGTGTTGGACATTTTGAACAACTTGAGGATAGACAAGTCCCCCGGGCCTGACGGGATATATCCTAGGATTATGTGGGAAGCAAGAGAGGAAATTGCAGTACCGTTGGCAATGATCTTTTCGTCTTCACTGTCAACGGGGGTGGTACCAGGGGACTGGAGAGTAGCGAATGTTGTGCCCCTGTTCAAAAAAGGGAATAGGGATAACCCCGGGAATTACAGGCCAGTTAGTCTTACTTCTGTGGTAGGCAAAGTAATGGAAAGGGTACTGAGGGATAGGATTTATGAGTATCTGGAAAGGCACTGCTTGATTAGGGACAGCCAGCACGGATTTGTGAAGGGTAGGTCTTGCCTTACAAGTCTTATTGAATTCTTTGAGGAGGTGACCAAGCATGTGGATGAGGGTAGAGCAGTGGATGAAGTGTACATGGATTTTAGTAAGGCATTTGATAAGGTTCCCCATGGTAGGCTTATGCGGAAAGTCAGGAGGCATGGGATAGAGGGAAATTTGGCCAATTGGATAGAAAACTGGCTAACCGGTTGAAGTCAGAGAGTGGTGGTAGATTGTAAATATTCAGCCTGGAGCCCAGTTACAAGTGGAGTTCCGCAGGGATCAGTTCTGGGTCCTCTGCTGTTTGTAATTTTTATTAATGACTTGGATGAGGGAGTCGAAGGGTGGGTCAGTAAATTTGCAGATGATACGAAGATTGGTGGAGTTGTGGACAGTGAGGAGGGCTGTTGTCGGCTGCAAAGGGACTTAGATATGATACAGAGCTGGGCTGAGGAGTGGCAGATGGAGTTCAACCCTGCCAAGTGTGAGGTTGTCCATTTTGGAAGAACAAATAAGAATGCGGAATACAGGGTTAACGGTAGGGTTCTTAGTCAGGTGGAGGAACAGAGGGATCTTGGGGTCTATGTACATAGATCTTTGAAAGTTGCCACTCAGGTGGATAGAGCTTGTAAGAAGGCCTATGGTGTATTAGCGTTCATTAGCAGAGGGATTGAATTCAAGAGTCGTGAAGTGATGTTGCAGCTGTACAGGACTTTGGTTAGGCCACATTTGGAGTACTGTGTGCAGTTCTGGTCGCCTCACTTTAGGAAAGATGTGGAAGCTTTGGAGAGGGTGCAGAGAAGATTTACCAGGATGTTGCCTGGAATGGAGAATAGGTCATACAAGGATAGGTTGAGAGTTCTCGGCCTTTTCTCGTTGGAACGACGAAGGATGAGGGGTGACTTGATAGAGGTTTATAAGATGATCAGAGGAATAGATAGAGTAGACAGTCAGAAACTTTTTCCCCGGGTACAACAGAGTGTTACAAGGGAACATAAATTTAAGGTGAAGGGTGGAAGGTATAGGGGAGATGTCAGGGGTGGGTTCTTTACCCAGAGAGTGGTGGGGGCATGGAATGCGCTGCCCATGGGAGTGGTAGAGTCAGAATCATTGGCGACCTTTAAGCGGCAATTGGATAGGTACATGGATGGGTGCTTAATCTAGGATAGATGTTCGGCACAACATCATGGGCCGAAGGGCCTGTTCTGTGCTGTATTGTTCTATGTTTTATGTTCTATCCTAGTTTCCAGCAGACGATGTAAAACATTTCTCAAGGCCTACCGTAGATCGCCATTTATCAGGATGGCATCCTTATAACAGGGATGACTAATGAAGAGCATTTAAAGACCTTGGACATAATGCTGAATTGTTTCACTAAGGCAGGTGTACACCTTCAAAGGGAAAAAAAATGGTGTTCCAGGCACCCCAGTGATCTACATGGACTACAGATTCAACAAGTCTAGGTAACACCCATTGAAAGATAAAGTGAGGCTGATCAAAAGTGCCCTGCCTCCCATGTCTGTACTGGAGCTTAGATCTTTCCTTGGGTTGGTGAATTGTTATGAAAAATTCATATAGAACCTGCCTCCATCCTGCCATGCTGACATTTGCTGCTGAAAAAGTGTCAGCTTTCAATGTGGTCTCATAGCCAAGACACAGCCTTTAGGGAAGCAAAGAAGCAGCAAGTGATGGCGCATGACAATCTCAAGTGCGAAATTTGCAGACATATGATGCCTCCTGTACGGTATCGAGGTTGTATTGGCTACCTAGTGTCACAGTGGAGAGGAACACCCAACAGCATATGCTTCCTGGACTTTGGCTGATGCCAAAGATATGCCCAGATAGAGAAAGAAGGCTTTAGTGTGAGAAAGTTCCACCAATACCTAAATGGATGAAACTTTATAACAGTAATGGACCACAAACCCCTGCTAAGATTACTTAAAAATATCAGGGCCGTGCTAGCCATAGCTTCAGGTTGAATTCAGCAGTTGTCTTTTATTCAGAACAATTACAACTACAAATTGGAACACTGCCTGGGAGACCAAGTGGCGCATGTGGATACCCTAAGGTGCCTCTCACTGGTGGATACACCAGCGGTACCACCTCTAGAAGAGTCCATTATGGTTTTAAACTTTCTTGGCACCCTTCCGATAACCTCTGACAATATCAGTGTGTGGACACAAAAAGGTCCAGTCCTGGCAGAACTAAAACAGCTGGTGGTGAAGGGGAAAACAAAATAGCCTTCACAACCAGAACTGAAACCTTTCCAGACCCTGTGAGACCAGATCATCAGAGAGGGTGTGATATATCGTTATGGAGGCCAAGGGCAATTGTCCTGAGCAAAGGTCGCTGCCAGATACTGGCTGAACTCCCACCAGGGTCATCCAAAATGAAGACGTTGATGAGAAGTGACATCTGCTGGCCAGGATTGGATGCCAACAGAGCTGTGTTGGTGCAGCAGTGCCCAGAACAACAATGACAACAAACATCCCCCCAGCAGCTTCGCCACATTCGTGGGAATGCCGGATAAATCCTGGATTCATTTAATCTTAAACACTGCAAGCCCTTTTATTGTCCCCATGTCCTTAGTCATTATGGTTGCCCATTCAGATTGGTTGGATGTGCGTAGAATTCATTCTTCAAACACAGGGACAACAATTGAAAAGCTGCGAGCATCTTTTGCAATACACAAACTCCTGGAGACGTTGGTCACAGCCAAAGGGCCATCATCTACCAGCAGGATAGTCGAGTATTTCCTAAAGTTGAATTGCATTCAGCATGTAAGGACAGCTCTATACCATCCATCGTCCAATAGTCTGGCAGAAAGAGCAGTCCAAACTTTGAAAGCAGGCTTAAAGAGGCAGCCTGCAGCTTCACTTGATAACAAACAGTCCTGGTTCCTGTTTGGTTATAGCAGCACCCCCCACGTAACTACAGGGATAGCTCAAGCAGAATTGCTAATGAAGAGAAGGCTCCACATCAGATTAAACCTAATCTTCCTGGATCTGATGGGGACAGTGAAACAACATCAGGAACACCAATACTGGACACAAGACTGCACTAGGTTGAAAATGTGTTGCTGGTTAAAGCACAGCAGGTTAGGCAGCATCCAAGGAATAGGAAATTCGACGTTTCGGGCATAAGCCCTTAATCAAGACTGCTCTAAGTGAGAGACATAGTGAAAAGTTTCAAGGCCTCAAAAGCTAGTGCTTCCAAATAAACCTATTGGACTATTGCCTGGTATTGTGTGACTTTTAACTTTGTACACCCCAGTCCAATACTGGTTCCTCCACATCATGACTAAGCGAGGGAGGCAGTTTATGTCAGAGGATGAAGTTTGCTGTTGAAACCCCAGGAATGGCCCTGTCTGGATAACAGGCATGGTCAATGTGAGGTCAGGTCCTGTGAGGTATAAGGTTCGAGTAGGTGAGGTGGTCCTGAGCAAACACATGGACCACATGAAAGTTGCAACCTTGCAACTGGGCCAGGAGCAAAACATACCCTTTCCCTCAGAACATCCAAGACTGTCAGAACCTGTAGGTCCTCCCTCTCTGGCTAGCATCAAAGAAACCTCTGAGGAAGAGGTAGACATGCAGATGTTCCAGCCTTGCCGCCTTTATCGCCAGAAGGAGAAAATAAATTTCCTCCAAGACACTCCTGGCACCGGAGGCAGACTACAGTCCAGTAAATGCCACCAGTATCTGAGGCAGAGGAGGAGGAACCAGACCTGGCACTTAAACCATCCAGGAACAGCTGTAGGAAAAAGGATGGGTCTACATCCCAGGACCTACAGGGGGAGGGATATAGTGTTTGGAACCAGGTAAGCCAAGTGGACCTCATTGAATGAATTCCCTGATTGTGGCTGTTAACCAGGTCCAGTCAGGCTGACAGACACAGACAGGAGTGTCAGAGGTTCTGTTCACTCTAGGAGCTGGCTCTGTGTTAGTTCGGTCAGTGTCATGTACTATACATGTGTAAAAAAAAGTGACGTGACGACAAAATACTGGCCTCCATGGAGTTATTTCACATCATTTGAATATGTAAGCTGAATTCATAATCTATGAGCTCCATTCTACATTTCCTTATGCATATTTGAGTTACATGGGGCAGGAGAATTCCCAGTTCAATCCCAACATGCAAAAAATTAGCCATCATCTGCTCCAATTAGCTCATCGTATCTGGCCTGAGAGAGAAAGAATTCAAGAGAATTTACATTCTTCAAATAACCCCTTCCAGAGAATGCTTTTCTCGCTATATCAGCTGAGGGCAAAATCGGGCACAAGTCTAAAAGGTCTCATCACAAAGTGTTGTCCCTTGGTTTAGTCCCACCACCTGGTGTGGGAGAAAAGTGAATACAATCTCATCTATTACCCTAGTTTCATTCATAATCGTTGGAATCCGGTTTCATTCCTGTTCGATCATGTGGCTCAGAAACCTCTGTCTGCCACGTTTGAACCCATTAAGTGGAGCAATAGCTCACTGCGGTCCAGCATCCAATTTGCAGCTTTGAGTTAACAGTGGTGTGCTGGCTTTCACAGCTGGAACAAAAGTATCCCTTTACAAGGTATACTCACAACAGCAAGTAACCTCAGGGTATAATGGTCTCAGACTCTATCTTAACTGGGGTCACTTAAAGCTTGACATGCTAATGAAAGCGTACTCCTCTTTGTAACCAAATAGCTGAATATGAGCCCAGATATATATGTGTCTTTGTGTCTAACAGTGAGCCATGATAAACTTTATACTGGATTCTTCAGCACCAAATCGAATTCTTATGCTTAAAGGGATTACATAATCATTGCCACATCAAGTGAAGATACTCTGCTGGAGGTAAGACACACATCAGAGAGTTAACTTAAGAGTGTCAGTAAATGTCCACCTGACTGCGCTTTTTTAATCTTTCAGTACATGACCATTGTTTGTCTGTAACCTCAGATTGCAGATCTGAGCATAGCATGGAGGGCCTGACCAAAATATCTGCTGCTGTCATCACAAAGAACTTGTGATATTGAGTCTGAACCCCAATGCTATTTTTCATGTAAGGTATCGACTGCCATGGAAGTTAACTTTATTTTTATACCTCTAAGATACACTGTGTTGAATTGGAAAGCGAGCCTGTGAGTTATGTGCTCATTGTACTAGTGGTTCATTATATTTTCTGTTGTGGGATCCTGAAGTGGGGAAGGAGTTTGTTTCCTGGTGGGTAAAGAGGCTAATGGAGAGGGATCTGGTCCAGATGAGGTAACATGGTGGTGGAGGCTGTGGAGTCTGATGGACAGGCAGTACTTAGGCCACCACTGTTTTCAAACAGTGGTGGCCTAAATACTGCCTGGACATCAGAAAATCATATCTTCCAGATAGCATGCATCTCTCACTGAAACAGGAAGTATGACTGTATCATGTTTTGCCACAGCAGCTGACACTCTCTGTCTTGGAGTGAGGAGTGGGGCCTATTGCTGCAATTCACAAACAAGAATGGCAAGGTAACATGGCAAAGTAACATCACCTTTAGTTGTCAGTGAGTAATCATTATTAGTAATCAGCAAGCTTAATACAAAATGCTAACTTTTGCTTAAAACTTATTAAGGGTTTTTTCAAAGGACAATTTCTCATGTCTCATGCTGATGAGGATTTAGGGTGTTAAGGTGATGGGTCCAGATGGAGAACTTGGTGGAGTTGAGAGAGTGTTCATTGTTCAGGCTTTAATTTGAAATCCACTTTCATTCTTTCCAAACATCATTCCCACTGTTAATTACAGCCAACTGTGAGCTATGAATATGATTAAAAGTGGGATCGTGCTGAAGTATACTTCTATGTTAATTTCCAGGCATTGAGCCCAAATCTTCAATGCCAAGATCAGTATCAATGACACATTTGTCAGGGCTGAGGTATTTGAATTAATTCTGCCCAGTGGAAGTTATACTTCCTCAGTAAATACTGTGTATGAATTAACAGATCTGTTAAATGCAACTATAGCTAATGTCTCAACATCCAGTCCTGTCACATCAGTAGATCTAGGCAATGGGATTAGGGGCAGGGTCACACAGGAATTATGCTCAGCAAAATAACCATAACAAATAAAATAATGGTGCCAAAGAGAGACAGGTCCTCAGGACCATCCTCATCTTAAATGTTATTGATGTCTCTTCATAGTAACTTTACCAAAATCCTGGAACTCCATTCTATGCAATTGCACCAAAGGATGACATTGGTTCAAGAAGTCAGCTCATCACCACCAAGATCTCTGATGAAGTTAAAGATGGAGAATAAATGCTGCAAATTCCTACTTTCCACAAGTGATCAAACTAAAGATGTGTCCTATCCCTGGGTATTGTAGTGAAAGTAAGAATATTCATCCCTAAGTAATATCTTCTGAAGTTCTCTTGATTGAGAGACCATACATTCTGATTTTTTGATTTTTATGACAAAGAGGATCAACACTGTTTTGTGCAGCCAAGAACTTGAATCCAGAAGGTTCTGTTTTCTACTTGGTGCAAGTGTTTGGGACATTCTGTCATGCTGGACAGAAATTTGGACTAGAACAGGAATGATCAGATTGTCCTGGTCCATGTAGGTACCAAGAGCATAGGAATGATTGTGAAAAAGTTATAGCTTAGAGGTGGGACAAGCTAACTACCAAACCGAAAAGCAAAATTTTTAGGTAAAAGTCATCTCCAGAGTTCTACCTGATTCACGCAGCAATCGACGGAAGGCTCATTGATAAGTGACATCAATAGCTGGCTCGAAGACTGTTATAAGAGAAATGGTTTCCAGTTTGTGGGCACTGGCATTAATACTGATGGAAGTGTGGGCTATACCCTGGGGGCAGTCTGCACCTGAACTGCATTGGGACCAATATTTTTAAAAATTCATTCAAGGGATGAGGGTCTACTAATAATTAGACATGTATGTTTACTTGCTCAGCTGGAAGGTTTATATCTGTCACCCTACTAGGTAACAGCTTCAGTGGGCCTCTGGGTGAATCACTGCTGATGATACTTGCTTTCTATTGGTATCTTTGGGTTTATTTGGGTTAATGATGTCATTTCCTGATCTTTTTTTCAGAGGGTAGTAGATGGGGGTCTAGCTCGATGTGTTTGTTGATAGAGTTCCTGTTGAAATGCCTTGCTTCTACGAATTCTCATGTGTGTCTCTGTTTGGCTTGTCCTGGAATGGGTGTGTTGTCCCAGTCGAAGTGGTGTCCTTCCTCATCCGTATGTAAGGATACTAGTGAGAGAGGATCATGTCATTTTGTGGCTAGTTGATGTTCATATATCCTGGTAGCTATTTTTCTGCCTGTTTGTGCAATGTAGTGTTTGTTACAGTTTTTGCACAGTATTTTGTAAATAACATTAGTTTTGCTTGTTGTCTGTATCGGGTCTTTCAAGCTCATTAGCTGCTGTTTTAGTGTATTGGTGAGTTTGTGGGCTACCGTGGTGTCAAGGGGTCTGAGTAGTCTGGCAGTCATTTTCAAGATGTCTTTGATGTAAGGGAGAGTAACTTCAAGATCAAAGACATCTTGAAAATGACTGCCAGACTACTCAGACCCCTTGACACCATGGTAGCCCACAAACCCATCAACATACTAAAGCAGCAGCTAATGAACTTGAAAGACCCTATACAGACAACAAGCAAAACTAATGTCATTTACAAAATACTGTACAAAAACTGTAACAAACACTACATTGCACAAGCAGGCAGAAAAATAGCCACCAGGATACATGAACATCAACTAGCCACAAAACAACATGATCCTCTCTCACTAGTATCCTTACATACGGATGAGGAAGGACACCACTTCCACTGGGACAACGCATCCACCCTAGGACAAACCAAACAGAGACACACACGAGAATTCCTCGAAGCATGGCATTCCACCCAGAACTCTATCAACAAACACATCGAGCTAGACCCCCATATACCACCCTCTGAGAAAAAGAACATGAAATGACATCACCACAGGAAATGACATCGCCAACCCATGATGGGGGCACAGTGGCTCAGTGGTTAGCATTGCTGCCTCACAGCAACAAGGTCCCAGGTTTGATTCTAGCCTTGGGTGACTGTCTGTGTCAAGTTTGCACATTCTCCTCATATCTACATGGGCTTCCTCCTACAGTCCAATGATGTGCAGGTCAGGTGAATTGGCCATGTTCAATTGTCCATAGTGTTAGGTGCATTAGTTAGAGGGAAATGGGTCTGGGTGGGTTACTCTTCGGAGGGTCGTGTGGACTGGTTGGGGCAAAGGGCCTGTTTCCACATTGTAGGAAATCTAATTTGATAAAAAATAAGACTGGGGGTCTGGAGTCACATGTAGACCAGATCAGGTAAGGATGACAGTTTTCTTCCCTTCAAAATGCATTAGTGAACCAGATGGATGTTTTCAACAATGGTTATCATCAGACACTGAATTCCAGAAGTTTGTTGAATTCAAATTCCACCATCTACCATGGCAGGATTTGAGCCAGTGTACGCAAGACATAATCCGGGTCTCTGGATTAATTGTCCAGCGATAATGCCATTAAGCCATCATCTCCCCATCAGTGATGATATCTAGTAAATGATATATCTTGGAATGTAGTGGTGGCTTTAAACTAAATAGTTGGGATGAGGAATCAAATGTGGGTCATTGAAACAAATGAAGGAGTAGAGTTGCGCATGAAAGCCACACAGCGTTATCAGTAATAAAGATTGAGGAATGGCTGGAAGAGACTAAGAGAATAAACCTAAGAATACATTAACAACCAAGACTAGATGTTGCAAAGATCGCTTTCAAGGCAAAGCCAAAGACTCTATTCCTAAATATTTGCAACAATCTTAACAAAATAAATGAATTGTTAGCTCAGTTTGAAGTAAATAGATATAGCTGTACGCCATTACAGCTGCATGGTAACAAGAATTGGATCCAGAAAGGTGAGGAGCACTGACAGAGAAAAAGAATGGCAATCTAGATAAAAATGAAGGAACAGCACTGGAGTTAATCAAGGTTAGCATTGAAGCAATAATTGGTTCAGGCAACCAAGATGTAGAATCAATTTGGATGGAGATGAGGATGAGAAAGAGAAATAAGTCACTTGTGTGACCGGTCTACAGGCTTGCAACATCAATTACAATGTAGGACAAAGAATACAAGAAGAAATGTTAGGTGCTTTTGAAATGGCAGTAAATCACATGTGATTTAAATCAACATACAAATATCAGATTGAAAATGATAGCCTGGATGAAGATTTCTTAGAATACTTTTGAGATAGTTTCTTGGGGCAGTCTGTTCTGGAACCAACCAGATAGCACAGCATGGTATTGTGTAATCTGACAACTTTAATTAGTGGCCTCAGAATACCAAGTAGCAGAAAATACAATACGATTGAGCTTTATACCCAATTTGTGAGGTAGGAGAGTCAACCTATGATTAATATTTTAACATGCGTAAGGGCAATTTTGTAGGCATGGAGGGTGAAGTAATTGAAGTGATCTGGAAAACTAAGCTGGGGGATAAATCAATAGTGATGCAACGGTAAATGTTGAAGGAGATATTTCAGGATAAGTAGGCACCTACTAAAAAACAAATTACAATGGAAGGAAGTTTCATCCATTGATCAATAAAGAAGTTGAGCAAAGTAAAAAGTTAAGGAAGAAAATGTACAAGCGTGCAAAGATAAGTGGTTGGTCTTATAAGACAATGTAAAGAACAGCAGAGAATGACTAAAAGATTAATTGAAAAAGGACATTAAAGAGTGAATGGAAATCAGGTAGTTGTGTAAAAATGTAGAGCTCAAGTTTCTACAGGTATTCAAGAAGGAAAACAAGTGAGTACTGGTTCTCCAGAAAGTGAGAATGTGGAATTAACAGTAGATGCTTAGAAAAAGACAGATGGTGTGAAAAAAAATAATGCTTCTGTCTTCACTGGAGAGAATATGAAAACAATTCGAATGATCATGTAAATCAGGTAGTGGCAGAGACAGAGGATCTCAGTGAAATTGCAATTACTGGAGTACTGAGCAAACTGATGGAGCTGCTGGCTCACAAATCCCAGTTCCTTCATTCTACGCCTTTAAAAGATGTGGCTGTTTGGCCATTCAATGAGATGTACAATGTATTTTCATTTACCATTTCCAATGTACTTGCATTCCATATCATTTATCCTTTAGTTAACAAAAATGACCATTTATAAATTTAATTCTAACAATTACCATTTCTGGAGAGAGTTTAAGACTCTTATTACCCTTAACATCTAAAAGTTGTGGTTACTGAGGTACTGGATGTGTTATTGTTAATTTTCCAAAATTCATGAGATTCTGGAAATGTTCCAATGGATAGGAAAACAACAAATATAAGCCCCCAATTCAAGAAGTCAGGGAAGCAGAAAACAGGAAACTGTAAGCCAGTTAGATCAACATCTGTCATTGGGAAGGTATTATGGCTGAGCACATAGAAAAAGTCAAGGTAATTGGGAAGAAGGTTTCTCAAAGGGAAATCATGCTTAATTAATTCATCTTAATTCTTTGAAAAAGTAACGTACACTGTTGCTAAAGTGGTGCTTGCAGATATTCTGTACTTGGATTGCTGGAAGGCATTTAACAAGTTCCTACGTTAAAGGTTATTACGATAAGCAAGAGCTCGTGATAATATATCAGCAAAGATAGAAGTTTAGCTGTCTGCCAAAAATGTTTATATAAATAAATGAACTAAATAGTGTGAAATGTTTTGAGCTGGTTATAAAGTTTCGAATGAAGGGACATAGTTTAAAAATTGGTGCCAAACTTTTTAGGAATGACGTTAGGAAAGATTTTTACACGTAACGGATAGTATGAGTCTCAAACTCTCTCCAGAAATGATACTTGTTAGAATTAAATCAATAAATGGTCATTTTTTTGTTAACTAAAGAATAAAGGGTTTGGGATGCATGTGGGTAAATAGAAATATGTTTCTCATTGAATGGTCAAACAGCCTCAAAAAGCGAAATGATCTCCTGCTAAGTTCCCATATTTACTCTGACGGTTTATGTTTCTTTCACTCTCCAGTTTGCATTTTCCACCCCCTCTCACTCTTTTTGTCTTTCTACCCCCATGCTCCATCCCCATTTAATTTCTCTCACTCCATCCATGTCCCATTTCTCGTCTCACTTTTTTTTCTCTCATTTTCCAGTTTGTGTTGCTGTTTCTTGTCTTTGGCTACTTGTTTAGGGCGGCATGGTGGCTCAGTGGTTAGCACTGCTGCTTCAAAGCACCAGGGTTCAATCACCCACGTTGGCTGACTGAGCAAACTCCATGCAGACAATCTCCCTGTGTCTGTTGGGGTTTCTGCTGGATGCTACAATTTCCTCCCCCAGTCCAATGATGTGCAAGCTAGGTGAATTGGCCATGCTAAATTGCCCCGTGGTATGCAGGCTAGGTGGATTAGTCATAGGAAACCTGAGATCACAGGTTAGGGTAGGATGCTGTTCAGAGGGTCAATGCAGACCTGAAGGGCTGAATGGCCTCTTTCCACACTGTAGTGATGGTATGATTCATGTTTCAGAATGTTTGCTGATCCTGATGCCAGCATCCTCAAGTAATGTTGTGAACGGCAGGAGAACAGAAGGCTCAAACAATGTGGTTTTACCGAAGGCAATTACAGCCGGGGTACTCTGCATCTCCATGGAGAGTCCTGAGAACCCGAAATAGCAGAGATATTGAACTTGTGCATCAGTGCAAAAATAGGCAAAAACGCCCATTTTATCACCAACCATTGATTTGAAGAGGAAAGGAAAATAGGAGGGTGTAAAAGCCTACAATACAATATCAGCCATTTTTACACAACCATCCAAGATGAATTCCACCCACACAGTGCTTACATAACAATATAACATTAACTTATACAGCCCACTCATTACCTGGCCCTTTGTAGGTGTGCAGAATGAAAATTATTACCTCTTGTGCTCCAAATCTGAAGGCGTATTTTATCAATTACATTGCATGTGCAGGCCTACACTTCTCTCACATTGTTCAAATAGCACTTTCTCATTTTGTTTGAACCTGACCTTCACTTGGTTTGTGTCCAGATCTAAAATTATTTTGCTGAGTTTTCTTGTTTGAGAAGAAATCTGAACTGAACCGGGCAAGGGAGAGCAAAACAAGATTTTTGTGAAGATTTACACAGAGTGAATTGGAGCTGAGATACCTCTAAGTCTTTTAGAGCTGAACATGATTCACAACATTGTCAATTATAGGTATTCAAGTGAGGTTTTGTATATTTAAGCATTAGGGAGGTTGTATGGGGGAAAGAAAGGGTGGGGAAATTGTTCCCCATGCACTTCTTTGTCCATTCTTAGTCACAAACATCTGCTGATCTTGATGTCGGTTTCATGTTAAATGGAGCCGTTATCCCTGAAGTGTCGAAGATTGAGGTGTGACCTTATAGAGGTTTCTAAAATTACAAGAGACATGGATATGGTGAATAGTCATGGACTTTATCTGAGGGGCCCATTGAAACACAAACTTCCAGCCATTGGGAACCAATGGTTACTCAGCACCGGGCAACCGAGAGCAGTGATGCAGGAGCAGAACACGACAGCCCCTCGGCCAGTCTCAGAACCGGACCTTTCTGGCTTTGTTCCTGCCCCAATGACATGGAATTAGGGCAATGTCCACTAGGAGGAACAGGACAGCTACCTCAGTTGGCCAACATTTTGCCCATTCTAAGGGAATGCAGGGAGTCCCCCAGTGACAAGGGTATGGATGTTGGGACTACGGGCACTTCTATAAACACTCAATGGGTTTTAAAACTGCCTGTTTGTACAGGAGTATGGGTTACCGTATCTCAGCAGCTACTAGTGATGGTCAAGCTGCTGGGCCCACCTGCCTTTGAGTTGGTCGGGGGAAGCGATTGCTGTTCTTCCAGCCTGGGGATTCTGCTACGAGGAAGCAACATCACCATCTCTAACGTTAGCAAGGTGATAGGCGGGTACCTCCCCATAGCAGATGTTACATACAGAAAGGCTTCCCTGAGTCTAATTAACACACTCGCTCCAGTGGTACAGAATGAGTGGCTGGCCGTCCTGCAGCAGTTCCTATTGCTGCTGGCGATGTCCAGGCCGGTCAGACTGGGCAGAGACCTCAAACTGCATCATCGATGCGGATGGACGATCTGGAGGGGCTGACAGCCATCTGGACACCACGTCCACATTCCTGATGGAAACGTTAAAGTCGCCAAACTGCACAACATCTTCAGCTCCCCTGCAGACAGAGCACAGCATAGATACATCTGGTCACAGCCAGAGAAGTCTATCCACTCAAGGATAGATTTCCTCTTTGTATCCCACATGTTCTCAATTAGATCCATCGATTGCAAGCCGGTGTTCCTCTCTGATCACTGCCTCCTGCTGGCTGACTGTCACATACAGCATGACCAGCTGGCTGGTAAGGGAAAGTGGAAGCTGAACATGAAACTGTTGGCTCCAGAAAACTGTGAGGAGCTCAGAAGGATTACACAGGTTTGTGGTTAGCACTGCTGCCTCACAGCGCCAGAGACCCGGGTTCAATTCCCGACTCAGGCGACTGTCTGTGTGGAGTTTGCACGTTCTCCCCGTGTCCTGTGTCTGGGTTTCCTCTGGGTGCTCTGGTTTCATCCCACAGTCCAAAGATGTGCAGGTCAGGTGAATTGGCCATGCTAAATTGCCTGTAGCGTTGCGTAAAGGGGTAAATGTAGGGGAATGGGTGGGTTGTGCTTCGGCAGGTCGGTGTGGACTTGTTGGGCTCTAGGGCCTGTTTCCACACTGTAAGTAATCTAAACAATGAAGCCCCTCTTTGAGTCTCCAGCAGACTGGTGGGAAACAGTCAAGGGGAACACCAAGAGGTTCTTTATCCTCAAAGGTGTTTAGAAGGTAAGAGAGAGAGAGAGAGATGGGGAAAACTGTCCAAACTCCAGAAAAACATGCAGAACCTACTCCTGCTGAAGACAATGGGGGTTAATGTCATGGACAATCTCCAGGGGATGAAGAGCTAGCAATCCTTGCCCTTTGCCTCAGAGGCCTCCAAGATAAGGACTCCAGGGTCTGCACTATGGAGCAGGCTGAGAAAGTGCACAGGGAGAGCTTCTCCTGAAGGAAGAAGATGGTTCAGTCACGCCATCTCAGTTTGATGTCCTCATGATCAGCAAATCCTTTTACACCAACATGTATGACATGAAGTCCACAGACAGTACGGGATCCCAGTCGGTTCGGCCTATTATCACAGAGGTCTTAGACGACAGCATTTGGGAAAGGCTGTACCAGTCATTATTGCTGGATGAGGCAATCAAGGCCCTCAAGTCTTTCGTAAAGACTAAAACTCCCGGAAGCGATGGCTAAATCGTTGAGTTGTATTCAGCTCTGGGGGACTTGATTGGCCAGGATTTCTCTGGGGGTGTATTACAGTATGCTTCTGGCAAGGAGTATGTGCGAATCCATGAGGAAAGGTACCATCACACTCATCTACAAACAGAAAGGGGAGAGGGAGGAAATGGTGACCAACTTCACTGCTGAATGAAGATTACAAAATCCTGACTGAGGTGATTGCTAACCAGGACAGAGGCTTTTCAAGGATTGGTGATTCACCCCGACCAAACCTGTGGTCCAGGCAGGATGGTCCCCAGGGATATGATCGCCCACATGCAGGACAGGATGGACCAGTAGAAGGCCTGTGACAGGATAGTGCATACGTACATATGATACACAAAGTGGGCTTTGGGGAGTGAGTCCACAATTGGACCTGTCCGCTTTACACCAACATGGTTAGTGTAGTCTTAATCAATGAGTAGGAATCAGAAAGCTTTCCAATCAGATCCGGGTCAGGAAAGGCTGTCTACTCTCTCCTGCCTTGTTTGTGTGTTGTACAGAGCCTTTTGCTGAATCCATCAGGATGGAGATGAGCCTGAGAGGGGTGACTATTCCAGGCAGTGGAGGTCTGCAGGTCAAAACCTCCCTGTACACGGTGACATAACTATTTTCTGCTCGAATCCACTGCCAGTGTGCAGACCCATGAGCATCTGCGACCAGTTCGAACTGGCATTGGGAGCCAAGGTAAATCAAGGCAAGAGTGAGGCCATGTTCTTTGACCTCACTCTTTATCCCCTTCACCATAAGGACAGATGACCTGAAGGTGCTGGGAATATGATTCGGAGGGGCCGGGCACGCACAAAATCTTAGGAGGAGGGTATCACCAAGTGGAGGCAGGGACTGGATTTTTGGGAATACTGCTCTCTCTCTCCATTGGGGTAAAACCCTGGTCATCAGGTGTGAGGTACTCTCTCTGCTGTTGTACATGGCACAGGTTTGCATCACCCGAGCCATCTTCCACTTCCTCTGTGGGTGCGGGATGGACCATGTTCACAGAGACACCATGTACAAAACGATGGATAAGGAGGGGAGAAACATACTCAACGTTGCCCTCATCCTGATGGCCACTTTTGTGTACAGCTGCATCAAGCTGTGCATAGACCTTCGGTACACAAACACCAGTATATACTGACGTTCTACCCATCCCTGAGTTTGCAAAGAATGGGACTGGCCTCATTGCTGCCGAATGTTTCAAGTTGTTGGACCATTCCATATTGTTGAAGAAATTTTCAGAGAAACTCGTTTGTGCACAGGTAAGCCTACAGTGTCCTCAAAATCCTGTGGAGAAAGGAAAGGGTAGATCCTGTTGCATGATTCCCTGAGCATAAAAAAGTTATTTGGCAGAATGCCTCATCACCAGAACTTTGCCAACAAGCACCTAGACATCATTTGGTTGGTGGTGAGAAGGGCACTACTTGTGAGATCCTTCATGTATACCTGGACTCTGTGCACCACCACATGCTGCCCTTGAAACAGCAGTGGGAGGCTGGTAGACACTGGGTCACACACCTCCTTCTAGAATGTGCCTTTACAAAAGAAGTCTGGAGGAAAGATGCAGTGGTGTTTGGCAAGGTTCGTCCCTAGCAGCTCCATGCCACAGGATTCTGGGCTCTACAGTCTGTTCCCCAGGATGCACATCGAGACAAATATTGACTGTGGGTGGAGGATCATCAACTCGGTGAAAGACACTCTTTGATCTTCCTGAAACTTGCTGGTCTTCCTGAGCAAGTGTTGCAGACTGGCACATTCCAAGGTGCAGGACTACAGGCTGAAGGATTCAGTAAAGCTTGGGGCTTGGAAAGACTAGGCAAAAGTGAGGACTGCAGATGCTGGAAACCAGAGTTTCGATTAGAGTGGTGCTGGAAAAGCACAGCAGGTCAGGCAGCATCCAAGGAGCAGGACAATCGATGTTTCGGGCAAAAGCCCTTCATCAGGAAAGACTGCTGTCTGAGGTCCTCCTGCTGAAGATAAATGGGTGTTTGTTCGGTTATCAGATCCTCCCAGTGCCTCAAATACATGTAGACATAGTCTTGTACAAGTAAGAAAGTCCTTTGGTTTGTTTGCTGGATACAGTCAAACTCCAAGGTTTATTTGTTCCTCCATATGCAACTGCACAGAACCGAACTGCTTCAGTGACTATGTATGTGTATAAAGATGTTTTATGATTAAAGTATATTTTTGAAGCAAAAGAAAGGTTCTACCAGGTTTTATCCCATTGCACTTCAGGTGTGCTGACGCTTGCAATGTCCCCTCAAAAAAGATAAATATTACATGTCACAATATCTGTTGCTGCTTGTTCTTCAGAGTTGATTTCCTTTTTATGCTAATCTTCCAGGCTGTACCTTGTGTGATGTGTAACTCATAGAAAGCTGCTGCTCATTTTCTGCTTGCTATTTCTCGTTGCCTGTCATTCATCAGGCTGTTTGCTTCAAAGCACTTATTCTCATCTACAAATCCTGAAATCACAGTCTTACCTCAGCAATTTCCAAGAGTCCACTTTGGATCATCTGTTCTTCCAACTCAGTTGTTTTGTATGTTCTCTTCCTTCCTTCCAACCTCCCTAGCTTTTCACACAAAGTTCTTGAGCCCATTCTCCTGAACTGTATGAGAGTCTTTCTTCGCCATTTAAAAATCCCTCAAAACCTCACACTTTGCAGAAACCTTCATCCAAATACATAGTTTCTTGGCTGTGATCCTGAGGCAGTGAAGCACTTTTAAATATTTAATGTCACATGAATCTATACCCTTTTTATCTCTCTGGGAGGGAAGCAATGAAAATTCAATGGAAGAATTGTCCCTTTCTAGATTGCTAACTCACTCATTTTACAACAACAACATTACGAAATAGATTCCCTTACTGGGAATCAGGTATGAAGGAATGGGCAGGGGTGACTTACTTACAACAGTGGTTCTCAAACTGGGCTTCATGGTTCCTGCAGGACAAGCAGTGATCTTTCACAAGTGCTGTGATGCAGAACCTGCCTAATAAGTGGGTAAAGAGTGCTGACCCTTAGTGCCATTGTCCAGAGTCAATAGACTTATGGAGTCATAGAGATGTACAGCACAAAAACAAACCCTATGGTGCAACTCATCCATGCTGACCAGATATCCAAAATTAATCTAGTCCCATTTGCCACCATTTGACACATATCTCTCCAAACCCTTCCTATACGCATACCCATCCAGATACTTTTTAAACATTGTAATTGTACCAGCCTCCACCACTTCCTCTGGCAGCCCATCCCATACACCCACCACCCTCTATATGAAAACGTTGTCCCTTAGGTCTCTTTTATATCTTTCCTCCTTACCTTAAATCTATGCCCTCTCATTCTGAACTCACTTACCCTGGGGAAAGGCCTTGGCTACTCAACTAATCCATATCCCTCATGATTTTATAACCCTCTATAAGGTCACCGCTCAGCCTCTGACACTCCAGGGAAAACAGCCCCAGCCTATTCAACCTCCCCCTGTAGTTCAAACCCTCCAACCCTGGCAAAATTCTTGTAATTTTTTTCTGCACCCTTTCAAGTTTAGCAACATCGTTCCTATACAAGGGAGACCAGAATTGCTCACAGTATTTCAAATGTAGCCTAACCAATGTTCTGTACAGCCGGAACATGACCTCCCAACTCCATTCACAGACCACTGAAGGCAAATGTGCCAAACACCTTTTTCCATTATCCTATTTACATGCAACACCATTTTAAGGAACTATGAACCTGCACTCCAAGGTCTTTTTGTTCAGCAACTCTCCCAAGGACCTTATTGTTAAGTGTATAATGGAGACAGTGAGGTCTGCGGATGCTGGAGATTAGAGTTGAGAGTATGTTGTTGGAAAGTCGACATTTCGGGCCAGAGCCATTCATCAGGAACATCGATTTTCCTGCTCCTCAGATGCTGCCTGACCTGCTGTGCTTTTCTGGCAATACACTCTCAACCTTAAGTGTACAAGTCCTGCCCTGATTTGCCTTTCCAAAATCCAGCACCTCATGAGTGATCAGAAGCATGTTCTGCTGTTCTCTTCTCCCTGCATTCTGACTCCGGGCTCCTGCACCCTTGTCCCAGTCCTCGATCTACCATGTGCTCCTGCTGTTGTCCACCTCAGTCGTCTGTCTCCCTGGCCTCCTCCTTTCTCCAAATCTGCCAAGGATAGACAGCCTGTTCTTTGAGAGGCAGTCAGAATTATCTGATTGGTATCTGGAAGTGAACATCTATTTACTTAAGATGTTATCAAAAGATTACTTGCATACCGAATTTTCATTTTGTGACATTTTGTAGTATGTGTTGGACTGGGCGATCAGGGGTGCCATTATCACTGACCTCTTTGAAAATGCATCCTTCACCTAAGACTCAATTAAAAGGAAACAGTAAAGCATGGTGTATTTGTTAGAAGTATTGCACAGTGGGTTTTCAACAAAACAATGCACGAGTCTCTCATTGCTGTTTCAGTATGGTAATTGTAAGAACACCATTGCTGCCACCTTGTGGAATATGCATGCACACACTTCCTGGAACAGTCATGATTTGGAGGCACCGGGGTTGGACTGGGGTGTACAAAGTTAAAAATAACACAACACCAGGTTATAGTCCAACAGGTTTATTTGGAAGCAAAGATTGGAAGCAAAACTTTGGAAGCAAATGATTTTTAACTTCCTAAAACAGGGACAGACCAGAGGACACAGTCATGGCACTACTATCTTTTTGAAGAGTTGTTCTGTAAGATGCGCAATTATGTGCTGGGTTTGTACATTCCAACATAGGGCAAATTTTGATCTGCACCTATTCGGATGAAGCCTAATTTTTTAAAAAAGTACTTGAATGCTTGGGGATAACTTTAACATGACCTGCCTAATGGAGAATTGACAGTATGATTAGCTGCCCATTTCATACACAGGTTGTAAATGGTTAATTATAGCTTTACTCTAAGCATAGCTATTCAGTAAATGTTTTGTAGCGGGATAAGAAAGCGCTATTTTCTGGGTCTGTAGATTGGAAGAAGCAAAATGGCCTTTAGTATAGTGATATGCTCTTCTTGTCAGGGAGAGTTTTCATGTTACTGAGGATTATATCTGTAATAAATGCCATTGGTTGCGAATCCTATTATATTGAATGGATCGGTTGGAGAGGCAGTTAGAGGCAATGAAGAATCTACAAGAGCAAGGGGATGTGATGATGGCAGTTATAGGAAGGGGGGAACATCTCAGATACAGTCACATAGATGGGTTAACTCCAGGAAAGGTAAGAGAGGTAGGCAGGTAGTGCCGGAGTCTTCTGTGGCTATCCCATTTCAAACAAGCATGCTGTTTTGGAAAATGTAGGGGGTGATGGATTATCAGGGGAATGTAGCACAAACAGCCAAGATTCTGTTATCAAGACTGGCTCTAATGCAATGAGGTGTACATTGGGTTCCAAGAGGTCAATTGTGATAGGGGATATTCTAGTCCAAGGCACAGATAGATGTTTAGATAAATGTGAGGTGCTCCATTTTGGGAAAGCAAATCTTAGCAGAACTATACCCTTAATGGTAAGGTCCTAGGAAGTATTGCTGAACAAAAAGACCTTGGAGTACAGGTTCATAGCTCCTTGAAAGCAGAGTTGCAGGTAGATAGGATAGTGAAGAAGGCATTTTGTATCCTTTCCGTTATTGGTCAGAGTATTGAGTACAGGAGTTGGGAGGTCACATTACAGCTGTACAGGACATTGGTGAGGCCATGTTTAGAATATTATGTGCAGTTCTGGTCTCCTTTCTATTGGAAGGATGTTGTGAAACTTGAAAGGGTTCAGAAAAGATTTATAAAATCATGAGGGGCATGGGTAGGATAAATAGACAAAGTCTCTTCCCTGGGTTGGGTCTGTTTCCGTGCTGTACATCTCTATATTTCAATGACTCCATGCCCCGAAGAAAAATGTCAGAGTGACATTAAATCACATAACATTGGAACTTGAATCTGTTCGTTTACTGAGATAGCCTGTCTAACTTGTCTGTAGTTATGTTTAACCCTCACTCAGACATGATCTGACATCCACACCCCACATTTTCACTTACTTTCCCATTACTAATATTACTTTTGATAAAATTCATAGCTATTTATATCATATCCTTAAAACTGGAAAGTGTCGAGTTGAAAAGTTGAATTTGGACAAAAATTGATATTAAACTAAGAAAATAATACCGGGAGCTGGTGTTGGCCAAAAGCTTTCTAAATACGTAAATTTTCCAGAGCGATGCACAGAGAGATGGAGAAAGGAAAGAGATTGTTGTGTTTTATCCTGTATCTGGGTCATAATGGCTGGGTTCATGAGTGATCTACAGTTATTTTCATCCACTGCTTTAATAAAAAAAACCTATTCTCTTTCCTTCAAGAATAAAGATTTTTAAGCTTCAAAAGCAGATGAGTGTCAACACATTTCCAATACCTCTCCTGACCATTCCTCCAAGCCTTTTACCCCCGGATCTGGTTCCCATTCTCAATCTCACCCATGTTCTGAAATGATGGTACCCTCTGACCATTACATCCCTGACTCTGAATGATCTATCCTTAGTGAAGACCCTAACTTCATCAATCAATAATCCCTCCTGACCACCTCAATCAACCTCATGGTCAACATGTACTCATAGAACATAGAACAGTACAGTACAGTCCCGGCCCTTTGGCCCTCGATGTTGTGCTGGCCTTTTATCCTACTCTAAGATCAGTCCAGCCTACATACCCTTCATTTCACTATCACTCATGCACCTATCCAAGATTTTCTTAAATACCCCTAATGTATCTGACTCTACTACCACTGCTGGCGTGAATTCTATGCACCCATCACTCTCTGTGTAAAGAACCTTCCTCTGATAACTCGCCTGAACTTTCCTCCAATCACCTTAAAATAATGTCCCCTCGTGATAGACATTTCCACCATTGGGAAAAGTCTCTGTCTATCCACTCCATCTATGCCTCTCAACATCTTGTACACCTCTATAAAGTCACCTCTCAACCTTCTTGGCTCTAATAAGAAAATCCCTAACTTCCTCAACCTTTCCAAATAAGACATGCCCTCCAGTCCAGGCAGCATCCTGGTAAATCTCCTTTGCATCCTCTCTAAAGCTTTCACATCCTTCCTGTTATGAGGTGACCAGAATTGAATACAATATTCCAAGTGTGGTTTAAGTAGGGCTTTATATAGATGCAGTATAACCTCGGGGTTATTAAACTCAATCCCCTGCTAATGAAAATGAACACACCATATGCCTTCTTAACACCTATCGACTTGAGTGGCAACTTTGAGGAATCTATGGAGATGGACCCCAAGACCCCTCTGTTCCTCCACACTGCCAAGAATCCTGTCTATAATCCTGTATACTGCAATCAAATTCAAACTTCCAAAGTGAATCACTTCACACTTTTCTAGGTTGAACTCCATCTACCACTTATCAGCCCAGTTCTGCATCCTGTCAATGTTTTGTTGCAACCTATAACAGCCCTCAATACTATCTACAGTCCATCAACATTCGTGTCATTGGCAAGTACAAACCCACCCTTCCACTTCCTTATCCAAATCATTTATAAAAATCACAAAGAGCAGAGGTCCCAGAACCAATCTCTGTGGAACACCACTGGTCACCAAGCTCCAGGATGAATACTTTCCATTTACCACCACCCTCTGTCTTCTGTGGGTCAGCCAATTCTGTATCCAGACAGCCAGATTTCTCTGCGTCCTGTGCCTCCTTACTTTCTGAATGAGCCTACCATGAGGAAACCTTATCAAACATCTTGCTAAAATCCACGTACACTACATCCATTGCTCTACCTTCATCAACATGTTTTGTCACATCCTCAAAGAATTCAATAAGGTTTGTGAGGCATGACCTGCCTCTCATAAAACTATGCTGACTAGCTCTAATCAAAGTATGGTTTTCCAAGTAATTATAAATCCTGTCTCTCAGAATCCTTTCCAATACTTTGCCCACTGCTGACATGAGATTGATTAGTCAGTCATTTTCATGATTATCCCTATTCCTTTTCTTGAATAAGGGAATAGCATTAAGTGTCCTCCAATCATTTGACAGTACTCCAATGGACATTGAGAGCACAAAGATTACCACCAAAGGTGGCACAGTGGCACAGTGGTTAGCACTGATGTCTCACAACGCCAGAGACCCGGGTTCAATTTCTGACTCAGGCGACTGACTGTGTGGAGTTTGCACGTTCTCCCCGGGTCTGCGTGGGTTTCCTCCGGGTGCTCTAGTTTCCTCCCACAGTCCAAAGATGTGCAGGTCAGGTGAATTGGCCATGCTAATTGCCTGTATTGTTAGGTAAAGGGGTAAATGTAGGGCAATGGGTGGGTTGCGCTTCGGCGGGTCGGTGTGGACTTGTTGGGCCGAAGGGCCTGTTTCCACACTGTAAGTGGTCTAATCTAAGGTGTAACAATCTGTTCCTTCACTTCCTATAGTAACTTAAGGTTTATCCCGTCTGGCGCAGGGGACATATCTATCCCTACATTTTTCAAAATTTTCAGAATGTCCTCCTTCTTAATATCAATTTGTTTGACCATATCAGTCTGTTTCACGCTGTCCTCACAAATGTCAAAGTCCCTCGTATCAGTGAATAATGAAGCAAAGTATTCATTAAGGACCTCCTCAACTTGCTCTGACTCCTGGCACAAGTTCCCTCCACTATCCCTGATCACCCCAGCCCTCACTCTGGCCATCCTCTTGTTCCTGATATAAATGTAGAATGCCTTAGGATTTTCCTTAATCCTACCTGCTAAAGCTTTTTTATGTCCCATTCTAGCTCTCCTAAGTCCATTCTTCAGTTTCTTCCTGGCTATCTTGTAACCCTCTCAAATGTTGTTTGATCGTCGCCTCCTCAACCTTAAGTAAGCTTCCTTCTTCCTCTTGACTAAGTGTTCCATATCCCTTGTCACACATGGTTCTTTCAGCCTACCATCACTTCCTTGCCTCAAGGGACAAACCTGTCCAGCACTATCAGCATGTGCTTCCTAAACAACCTCCATATTTCTGTCATGCAGTACCCTGAGAACATGTGTTCCCAATTTAGGCACTCCAGTTTCTGCCTAATAGCATTGTTATTCCCCTCCCCCAATTAAATACTTTCCCATATTGTCTGCTCCTATCCTCTCCATGACTATAGTAAAGGTCAGGTCTGACTGATAATATATTTTAATTGAAATGAGATACAGCAACATTCTAGAAAGAAATGAAAATATCTTTTATTGAGATGGTGTGACATAATTCATGTACCCTTTCTCATCTGGTTGTAACTCCAGCAAACAAAATGCATTGTTCTTGGTCTCCACAGTCCAAAGCCTGCCATTATGGGATTTATGATAAATTCTTTGTTCTAGTTTTAGTATGCCTTAACTAATATCTCCCCAGTCAATTGATGACTGTAACAAAGCCACTTCCTTGCCCTAAAATGGAAAGTTTTCTCTTTTACTTGTTCAACACTGATACATTTTTAACTTTTTCCCAGTCCTAATGAAAGATGACAGGCCTGAAATGTTAACTTGGTTTTATTTTTCTCCACTGACACAGTCAGACCTGCTGACCATTCCCAAAAATTTTAGTGTAAATTACTTTTACACAGATTTCCAGCATGTTGCTTTTAACAATGCAAATAGTATTGACACAGCTCTCAAGATTATTTCCCATAGTGCTTAGCCCATCATGGGGATAGCCATCAGCATTACCCATCATGCTTCACACTTTCTAACAGCACTGTGGATGTTCCTACATGCCAAGAATTACAACAGTTCAAGATGGCAGCTCACCACCAGCTTCTCCAGGACAATTAGGGATAGGCACCTGGTTAGTGAAGCCCACTTCTCGTGACCAAGTACGAACAATATGACATTAGAAAATCAAACAAAATTCTTCTATCTTGAAATGATTCTCACAACAAAAATTGATCCAGCATTAGAAATGAAATTTTCAAAGGCTGAGCTTTAGAGAGTGTGTGCAACTTTAAACTTTGGCCTTGCTGTTTCTTTACAGCACAGAACGAGGTTAATAAGTCCAACCCATTCATGCTGGATTTCAGAAGAGCAAGCTAATCAGTTCCATTTGCCTGCTCTGTGGGCTTGTTATTCTCAATGAATGTTGCTGAACAAAGAGACCTGAAAGTGCAGATTCATAGTTCATTGAAAATAGAGTCACAGATAGATAGGATCATGAAGCCAGTTCCTTTATTGGTATGCTTTCCTTTATTGGTCAGAGCATAGAGTAAAGGAGTTGGGAGATCATGTTGTGCTGTACAGTACATGGGTTAGGCCACTTTTGGAATACTGTGCGCAATTCTGGTTTCCTTGCTATAGGAAGGATGTTATGAAACTTGAAAGGGTGGACAAAAGATTTACAAGGATGTTGCCAGGATTGGAGGATTTGAGATGATGGTATTAAAAGTAATATTAGCAAATTTGCTGATGATACAAAGCTGGGTGGCAGGGTGAAATGTGAGGATGATGCTAGATTACAGGGTTATCTGGACAGGCTGAGTGAGTGGACAGATTCATGGCAGATGCAGTTTAATGTGGATAAATGTGTGGTTATCCACTTTGGTGGCAAGAACAGGAAGGCAGATTACTACCTAAATGGAGTCACGGTAGGTAAAGGGGCAGTACAACGAGATCTAGGTGTTCTTGTACATCAGTCAATGAAAGCAAGCATGCAGGTACAGCAGGCAGTGAAGAAAGCTAATAGCATGCTGGCCTTCATAACAAGAGGAATTGAGTATAGAAGCAAAGAGGTTCTTCTGCAGTTGTACAGGGCCCTGGTGAGACTGCACCTGGAATATTGTGTGCAGTTCTGGACTCCAAATTTGAGGAAAGACATTCTGGCTATTGAGGGAGTGCAGCGTAGGTTCACAAGGTCAATTCCCGGAATGGCGGGACTATCTTACGTTGAAAGATTGGACCAACTGGGCTTGTATACCCTTGCGTTTAGAAGGCTGAGAGGGGATCTGATTGAGGTGTATAAGATTATTAAAGGATTGGACACTCTGGAGGAAGGAAGCATGTTTCCACTGATGGGTGAGTGCCGAACCAGAGGACACAGTTTAAAAATAAGGGGTAGGCCATTTAGAACAGAGTTGAGGAGAAACTTCTTCACCCAGAGAGTGGTGGGTGTGTGGAATGTTCTGCCCCAGAAGGCTGTGGAGGCTAAATCTCTGGATACTTTCAAGAAAGAGTTGGATAGAGCTCTTAAGGATCATGGAATCAAGGGTTATGGGGATAAGGCAGGAACAGGATACTGATTGAGGATGATCAGCTATGATCATAATGAATGTTGGTGCTGGCTCAAAGGGCAGAATGGCCTACTCCTGCACCTATTGTCTATTGTCTATTGAGCGATAGGGAGAGGCTGAATAGTCTGGGGCTGTTTTCTCTGGAGCGTTGGAGGTTGGGAGTTGACCTTGTAGAGGTTTATAAAATCATAAGGGGAATGGGTAGGGTAAATAGACAAGGTCTTTTCCCTGGGGAGGGGGAGTCCAGAACCAGAGGGCATAGGTTTAGGGTGAGAGGGGAAAGATATACGGTAGAACCTCGATTATATGAGCGAGACAGGTGGGGAGTATTTTATTCACATAATTGATCGTTCGGATAATTTGATCATAAATGAGAGGTCATTTATGAATGCCGATTATTGAACATTTCTCGGTTATCTGGCAATGCATGCCATTTAACTGATAACTGAATGGTGAGTTGCCCAATGCTGTTTTTAAGGGACCTTTAGACCTTGTTTGGATAACCCAAAATTTGGATAATTGATGTTCGAATAGTCGAGCTTCTATTGTAAAAGGGACCTAAGGGGCAACATTTTCACACAGAGGCAGTTGCATATATGAAATGAACTGCCAGAGGAAGTGGTGGAGGCTGGTACAATTATAATATTTAAAAGGCATCTAGATGGGTATATGAATAGGAAGGGTTTAGAAGGATATGGGCCAAGTGCTGGCAAATGGGACTAGATTAGATTAAGATAATTAGTTGGCATGGACGAGTTGGACTGAAGGGTCTGTTTCCGTGCTGTATGTTTCTATGACTCTACGACTTTAAGTGCCCACTCAGTTCACTTCTTAATCATTGCTCAGATCTCCTTCCACCTGCTCCAGGAAGTAAGTGTGAGGTTTTTAACATATGCTGTGTAAAACATTTTCCTCACATATCCTCTGTAGCTCTTGCCCAAATTCTTAGATCTGTGTCTCCTGGTCCTTGTGCAATTAGTTAATAATATCAGGTTTTCTTTTATCTACCTTGTCTAAACTGGTTGTATACTTCTATCACATCTGTCCACAATCTCCTTTACCCCAAAGGACAACAACTCAACTTCTCCAATCCAACTGTGTAGCTAAAACTGTGCATCTCACCAAATCTAAAGGCACTGACCTCTCCAGGGCCCCTGCATCCTTTGCAAATTGTTGTAACCAAGATTGCATTCAATGTTCTGACTGTGGTTGAATCAGATCTTTAAAACCATCTGGTATAATGTCTCTGCTTTTGCATTCAGTTTCTCTGTTTACGAAACACAGAGTCCCAGATGATTTGCTTATCACCCTCACAATATGTCCTGCCCCTTTAAGGATGCATTAATCCCTCAAGGCCTCTGACCCTACACACTATTTAGAACTTTGTCATTTAGTTTACATTATCCTCTATTTTGCATCTGAAAAACTCCATCACCCAATATTGCTTCGTAATAAATTTCATCTTGCCATATATCTGTCCCAAAGAATCTCTTTGTCTTTTTGCAGTGAGTTGACATCATCTCACTATTTGTCATATTTCCAAGTTTAATGCAATGGGAAAATTGTACTCAAATGATGAAATTGTACTGTGCATTCTAATGCCAAGTCATTTATATTCATCACAAGATGCAGTGGTCACAGCATTGGCATTTGGGAACACCCTTGTTCATTATCCTCCAGTTTGAGGAACAGCATTTACCATGACTTGCTGTCTTGTGTCTTTTAGGAACGCAGTGGATAGTGAATAGTCACTCGTATCTTTGATTGAGATGACTTCAGTGCTTTCAATAGCTGTTACATAATTGTCAGGGTTTTGCTGGTGAGTTTCACAAACTCTGAGAAACTTGTGCACTCAACCTTAAAGTGAGAACAGTGCAATATTAATTTATTGACCTATTAGCTTGAAAAACTGTGTCTCCCAAGGGGGTCGTGTGCAGGAAGTCTGACAGCTCAGAGTGAAATCTGGAAGTCAATCAGCTAAATTCAGTACCCGAAACATTGTCATGCCGTTTTTTTTAAATATTCTCACTGTCTACTAACCCTGAGGGTTTTCTATGTTATAATTCCACCCAATTGTTATCTAGTAGCCAGATTTCCCACTGCCTTCCTATAAAAGTCCAAAGCAACATATAACAATTCAAATGAGTCAATCATGGAAAGTTGAGGGCTTCTGTTTACTGCCTCTGACAAACCCTATACTAGCAACTAGGCAGAAGAGTGAAAATGCAACCCTATTATTCAAAGTGCAGAATTAATAATCCATTTTATCTGTGATTTTTAAAATTTTGGGTAGTGAAAGTGAAACTGCAAGCAATAAATATAGCATTTATCGATAGCACACCTAAGTATGGATTTACCCTGCCTTTACTGTAAAACAACAATGTTCTCCAATTCCTATATAGTGCCATGGTATCACTGCATGGTGACTTCCCATTGCATTCCTCAGCTATCTTTTGACTTCTTTGGCTCAGATTGTCTCAGATTGAGGCCAATATTGCCCCACAGGCCCACAGATTGGATTGAGACTAAAATATTCCATTTCAAATATCCCAATGTTAGTTAGAATTGTGAAAGCAGCCTTTCATTGTCAACAGACAGTTAGCAAACACTTCAGAGTTAGAAAGCAATAGAATCAAGTCCCACTGCAGTGTTTGACAACATTATTTGGATTGACACTTCAGTGGAATATTGTAGGAATGCTGTGAAGTTCCAGGGGTCTATTCAGTTTGAGGTAAAATATCCCATGTATGCACCTGGTATCCTGTTATCTCACAACCAGTGGTCATCCACGTGAAACTTTCCACAACACCACTGCCTCCATTTAAAAAAAAATAATTGTCTTGTGAAGCTCTTTGGAACTGAAGGTGGTAAATGCAACCCTTATTTTCTTTTGTTGTGGATTTATGTAAGGTTTTTTTTTCACAGATTGATGTACATTATTATTTTTCTTGTTTAAAAAGAATTAGACTGGAAAATAATACACAGTTGTACCAACATGCAAAGCAGGTGAAAAGAAATAACATTTGAATCAAGGAAATCATCAAATTAATGGTTTTGTATTACAATATAAAATACTGTCTGTAGAGGGAGCCCTGCTACAAGAAAGGTCTCTTGTGCAGAAAGTCAGTACTGAAGGGTACAATATTAAAAGGGATTTATGAATTGCAAATTTGTGCCTGTGATATTGTCAGACACTGTTGTAAAATACCCGCAAGATACATATACACCTTGACTAATCACTTCATCTGCCATAGATAAGCATTATTTGTGATTTAAATCTTCTGTTAAAGAAGTTGTGGCTTCTGGACATTAAACACAAGACCATAAGAAATAGGAACAGGGAATGTAAATGATGGAAAACTCAGAATGGTGCTAGAAGACTGAACAAGTCTGTCTGGCAAAGTGGTCTTTTCAGTGTTGAGAAAACCCCAAGTTGCAAACAAGGAAGAAATAGGAATAAGAGCAGGTCATTCAGCCCCTTGAGCCTGCTACATCATTCAATGGATCATGGCTGATCTGACACACCTTATGTTCACTTTCCTGTCTCTGTCCCAAAACCCTTGATTCTACTGCTGATTGAGAATCTAATAAGATTGTAATAAATAGAAATAGGACTCTATCAGTGTAAAAATGAAATGAATGTTTTTAAATGTCAATCAACTTAGCAACACAGCTGAGTTTCAGGCATAATAGAATGTAGTGCCAATATTTTCATGACTATGCATTCATATTTTTCAAAAGAAACCACATTAGAAATTGGATTTTGTTTTATATTGTGGGCATCTGATCAACAAAGACAGTTTTATGTGGCTGGGTAGTTGTGGGATGAGGGCTGGGGATGGTGGACACTCCATTGTGTCTATATGTTTGTCACCTGTCTCAACTAGGCATTGAGCAGCAGCTTATTGTTCCTGAGCATATCGAAAGAAATGGTATTTTGGAGGCTGAGGAAATTCAAGGTCAACAGCAGGCCTCTGACCTAAATACTAAGTGTGCAGAGTAGTTATCATCTCAGTTCAAGCCGTTATTAATTAAGCTGCAGTTCTGTAAACAATAAAAGTAAACTAATCTATCATTTCTCAGTTTGGGTGAGACTCAACTTGTTGCATTTAACATTCATCAAAAAGATCTAATTGATAAATAACCCGCATTATGGTTTGCGAACCATCAGAAACACCCTCCCACACCAATCACTGTTTCTCCTATTTCCTCAAGCCTGAATGAGAAATATAGACTTCCAACTGTAAAGTACTTTGCAAGAGCCTGGAATCCCAAAGCACCTTATAGCCATTGAAGTATTTTATACAATGGAGTCCCTATTGTAACGTAGAAAATGTGGCAGCCAATTTCTGCAGAACAAAGTCTCACAAACAGCAAATGTATCAGAATCTGCTTACTTTTTTAAACTGATGCTAGTTTGAAAGGTTAATATCATACCAGCTCAATCTAGTATTTCAATTTTATTTAAAGGCTAATTCAAAAGATGGCCCTCCAACAGTTCAGCTCCCTGAACTTTGTGTACATATCTGTCTGAACTTTGTGTACATCTTTGGAGTGGAGCTTGAACTATTGACCCAATGATTCAGAGTTGAGTCAAAGTGACTTAATCCACAAAAAGGCAGGAATTCCTGATGCAGAGCTTATGCTTGAAACATCGACCCTCCTGCTCCTCGTATGCTGCCTGACCTGCTGTGCTTTTCCAACAGCCATTTGTATTACATGGGTTAACCCGAGAACCTGGTAAAGAGTGTACTTTCTTTGGCCCTTTAAAGAGCCTAATTTATCAACAAACCAAGTCTTGATCCAACCTGACTGGAAAATATTTGCTAAATGACACCTGATATGAATTAGTCCTTGATTTTCCACTGCCTTAGAGTAGAAACTCATCCTTTAACCTGTTGCACTGGAAGTGAACTGACAGTTGGTGATGTTCCTGCTGCCCTTGTCCTCCTCAATGGTAGTAATCATGGGTTTGGAAAGTGGTGTCAAAGGACCCCTAGTGACTCTCTGCATTGTAACTACTGGAAATTACACATGGCTGCCACTGAATGTTGGTGGTGGAATGATTGAATGTTTGCAGATGTGGTACCATCAAGTGGACTGCTTTGTCCTGGATGGTGTCAGACCTCCTCTGTGTTGTTAGAACTGTGTTTATACAGGCAAATGAGTATTCCATCACACTCCTGACTTTCACTTGTAGATGGTTGACAGGCTTACAGGAGTCAAGAATGCAATTGCATCCTGCTGGATTCCTAGCCTCTGAACTGTTCATGTAGCCACAGTATTTACATGTCTTGTTCAATTCGGTTTCTGGTCAATGGTAACCCCCCAGGGTATTGACAGCTGGAAATTCAGTGATGATAATGCCATTGAATATCAAAGAGCATAGGTTGGAATCTCTCTTCTGGGAGATGGTCATTGCCTGAAATTTGTGTGGCATGAATGTTGCATATCGCTTGTCAGCCCAAACCTAAGTATTATTCACATCTTGCTAATTTTGGTCATGGAGTATTTCAGTATCTGAGGCGTCGTGAATGGTTCTGAACATCATGCACTTCTAATTTTATGAAGGAGAGAAAGTTATTGATCAGTCAGCAGAAGATGTTTGGGCTTATGACATTTATCTTTACAATAGCCTTTGTCTTTAAATGTTCTTAATTAGACCCTTATGGGTGTCAATTGGCAGTGCAGCAGAAAGGAAAGTGGAGAGGTTTTGGAACATTATTACTACACTTAATATAAACTGTGAGCAATACTGAATCCTCACTGTGTTCTCAATAGAGCAGGAACCATAACAGAAATATTTTTTCATGACCAATTAATGTTTGTTTTGCTGATCCAGAGCTAACAGACCTCAGTTGTGTTGTTCAACCAACACAGAGTCCTGGGGAGGAGAAATGGAGCCCTAGTCACATAAACATAACAGATATATCAAGCATCATTCACCACAATTCAAATGACTGTTGTGTTATGATTTTAATAAGAACTTGCCATCCGTTTGTTTACCCACCTTCTAATCACATTTCACTGAAACATTTCTTAGGTCTTCATGTACTGTTCAAAATAGATGTGAATCTCATTCCATTCTTTTGCCAGAATTCAAGGGTTTTTAAACACTTTCTGGTCCCAGATGCTCCGACATTCAAGCATGAGCTAATCCCGTGATTATTTTACTGAAGGTATAAGCTTTGGCTCAGTAGCAGCATGTTGCACCTCTGAATTATGATTTTAAGTCCCACTCTAGGGAATTGAATTCAACATGTGGGCGGCACGGTGGCACAGTGGTTAGCACTGGAGACCCGGAGACCCGGGTTCAATTCCCGTCTCAGGCGACTGACTGTGTGGAGTTTGCACGTTCTCCCCGTGTCTGTGTGGGTTTCCTCCGGGTGCTCCGGTTTCCTCCCACAGTCCAAAGATGTGCGGGTCAGGTGAATTGGCCATGCTAAATTGCCCATAGTGTTAGGTAGGGGTATGGGTGGGTTGCGCTTCGGCGGGTCGGTGTGGACTTGTTGGGCCGAAGGGCCTGTTTCCACACTGTAAGTAATCTAATCATGCAGCCTGACACTCTGCTGCCATACTGAAAGAGTACAGCACTTCCCAAGATTCAGTTGAGATGTCACATTGAGACCCTGTCTACCTTCTCTGTTGAATGCATGTCACAAGTTGAAGCAGCATAAAAGAGTTGTTCTCATGTCCTGGGCAATACTATTCCCTCACTTGATATCTGAAAGCAAATTATTTGGCCAATAAGACATTGATATTGGTGCATTCTTGCCATAAGCCAATTGGTTGACTTGTTTTTTACATTACTGTTGTGTCTATACTTCAATGCAGCACTCTATTGGCCATTCTAAAGTGCACAGCTGTCAAATGAGTCAGTGTCATCACTTGCTGGTGATTAAAACTTAATGGGACCAACTATCTTAGGGAAACCGCACAAATAACAATGATGTGAGTGAATAGTTCATCTGTATCAGTGATCATCGCTGAGGAACAATGTAGTCATTATGCTGAAAAAAACCCAAGATTGTATTTGAAGAATCCTGTGAGATTTTCAAAATAACATGCAGAAGGTCTACAAGTTTCTTGCTATTTTGAAGTGAGGATAATTCATATTCATTCTCTTTCATCAATCATTTGTATGAATCTTACAGCGTAGCATTTTTAAAAATGCTGCTATTGAACACTTCATAATTGCAGATCCATAATTGGTGGGTATTTAGATCTGAATCTGTTCAAAAGCTAGATAGCTCTTTAATACAACCTTCAATTGAAAACCTATTGGCACTGCAAAATTAAAATCATGGAACAGAACCAACGTCTTTGCGCTAATGCAAAATATGTGACATAACTCATTTATTGAGACTTTGCTAGTTCTCCTTTAAGTAGGTACTGAAGGCTGATTCTGACAAGTATACTGGTTAATCTATTCTGACTCCAGTTCAACAATGCTTTGTTTCTGAAATTGTCATATGTGCTTTCAAATCTCACCATGGCTGTAACCTCCTCCAGTCTATCTCTGCTTTTCCAATTCTAACCTCTTCAGAATCCACTTGGACTGTTTTACACAGTTAAAGGCATTATAAAAATACAAGTTGTTCATCTGGTAAAATATCTGAGTAATTCAAACTGGGAACTTGTTAGATTTGTTGCTCAAAGAACACATTCGGTTGTACTGTAGCATTGGTTTTGCTCCTTCAGAGCTCTGAAGGGGGAACGTTGTTCTCAATTATCCAGAGATGATCACAATCCAACTGGAATTTAGTTGTGTTGGAACATTAAGAAATCAGTAAACTAGCCCGTGGCAGTCAACTCATCTATGGACAATCGCCATCAAAGCTTGCTCATGTGTAATGACATCCTTACTGAGCTCCCAAGGGTGACTGTCACCTGCTGAATGTTGGAATATTATTCTGGGAAGAGATCATGGAAGGAGGGGAGAGGGAAAGATGAATAAAATTATTTTTATCGAATCAATGATATAGCTGTGTTCTCTCCAGTTGAGAAATTGTTTCACACTTGTAAGCCACGGACATGTAAGATTTTATCAAATTCTAAGGAAACAGAGGCGCTGTTCAAATACATCATCTGTTTTTTAACAAAATTCACCCTGTGAAATAGCTACCACAATTCCCTGTAAGGTACGCAACTTGTGGCTTCAACTTTACTTGTTTTTTAATACTAATTCATGTAATATAATACAGATATACTTGTAAACATAGCACTTTAAAGAAAAGTTGCACAGCAGTTTCTGTTTCACATAAGCCCATCAGGTTAGGTGTCAGCTTTCCTAAGTCTCTGCCTGAGTTCTGACTGATTTGTCTCTTTGGCAACACTGTGGCAGAAAGTATTGGAGTTATTCTTCATGTGATACTGTGTCAAACCCCAGATTATCAAAACCTAATAAGGCTGAGCAAATTGAGAATCCATGTCATAAAATGCAAAGAAAATGCACATACACTGGTGCAAGAGCAGACATGCAGTAACATAAGAACTTTGCACATAAAATCACAAATAAACAAGAACAATATCAAAAAATAGGGAATTAAAAAGTTTTAGAAATGTTCATCAGGCCAATTTACAAGTGTTAAACTAATATTTCTCCCTACGAGCTCTTACAGAGCTGCTCTACATGCTTTGGACTTTAGCTTCATAAACTGGTAAGTAACTGTTTAATGTATTAAAGCTGTATTGGAAAACCAATCATGTGTTCCATTAAATGATTGTTTAGTTTTCTTGCAGTTTGAAATCTGATTGGTGAAATAGACATTACATGAATTACATCTAATGTTAGAAATGTTATGGTGGTGGTAAGTATCGATGACCAAATTTTAGCATTCATCATCTGACTGTTATACCCGAGACCTTCTATGAACAAAACTTATTTTTAAAAAGTAGACAAATAGATCTAAGGTGACTGCAGTGGTTATCTCATCACACATTAAGGCAAGATTTGGAAAAGCTGTAAAATTAATAGAACATAGAACATAGAACATAGAAGGATACAGCGCAGTACAGGCCCTTCGGCCCTCGATGTTGCGCCGACCGAATCCTACCTAACCTATACTAGCCCAATAACTTCCAAATGCCTATCCAATGCCCGCTTAAATGACCATAAAGAAGGAGAGTTCACCACTGATACGGGCAGGGCATTCCATGAACTCACAACCCGCTGTGTGAAGAATCTACCCCTAACATCTGTCCTATACCTACCACCCCTTAATTTAAAGCTATGTCCCCTAGTAACACCTGACTCCATTAGCAGTAAAAGGTTCTTAGTATCTACCCTATCTAAACCCCTAATCATCTTATACACTTCTATCAGATCTCCCCTAAACCTTCTCTTCTCCAATGAGAACAGCCCCAAGTGCCTCAGCCTTTCCTCATAAGATTTTCCTACCATTCCAGGCAACATCCTGGTAAACCTCCTCTGCACTCGTTCTAAAGCTTCCACATCCTTCCTATAGTATGGCGACCAAAACTGCACACAATACTCCAGATGAGGCCGCACCAGAGTCTTATACAACTGCAACATGACCTCAGGACTCCGGAACTCAATTCCTCTGCCAATAAAGCCCAGTACACCATATGCCTTCCTCACAGCACTATTTACCTGGGTGGCAACTTTCAGAGATCTGTGTACATGGACACCAAGATCCCTCTGCTCATCCACACTACCAAGTAGCCTACCATTAGCCCAGTAATCCATCATCTTGTTATTCCTACCAAAGTGAATGACTTCACACTTAGCTACATTGAATTCCATTTGCCACATTTCCGCCCAGCTCTGCAACTTATCTATATCCCGCTGTAACCTATCACTTCCTTCCTCACTATCCACAACTCCACCGACTTTCGTGTCATCCGCAAACTTGCTTACCCAGCTTTCAAGTCCTTCCTCTAGATCATTTATAAAGGTAACAAAAAGCAATGGTCCCAAGACAGATCCTTGTGGTACACCGCTAGTAACTGCGCTCCAAGATGAACATAATCCATCAACTACTACCCTCTGTCTCCTTCCAGCCAGCCAATTCCTAATCCAAACCTCTAATGTATCCTCAATGCCATACCTCCGAAGTTTTAGCATTAGCCTACCATGGGGAACCTTATCGAACGCCTTACTAAAATCCATATACACAACATCTACTGCTTTACCCTCATCCACTTCCTTGGTCACCTTCTCAAAGAACTAAATAAAACCATTGTATTAAATATTTTTTTTATCTGAAGACATCAAAACCTAGCAACTGAGCATCAAGACACTTGCATCTCCTGTTTAATCCATATGTGTTGATAAATATCTGGGAGATGAAAGGGTTGCCTGTCAGTTAGCCAGCTTGGAAAGACAATGGTGCTAGACTATGGAGTATATGTTGACCTATATTCTATAAATTGCTTTTGAGCAGGACAACAACGAGAAAGAAAAATGAATTTGTGACATGAACTGGGAAACTCTCTGTCTCTCTCCCTCCTTATCTCTCTCATCACCTCAGAATATAATGGCTCATGACAAAGCAAGTTGGGCTTAGGGAAACACTCATTCACCAAAATACAAATATCTTCAAATTCTGCTACTTCAGAGGATACAATGGCAGATGCTGATATCCCATCACCAAATCACCTTTTATTAACACACGGAGAGTCTCTGACACAGATCCAGTTCCCTCAGTGCCAGCTCTCAGAATGAATGGGATATCTTTCAGCCCTGTTCTTATCTGTCAACCAGGGCTCCCTGATTGGAGCAGATTAACAGCCTCAAGCAGGGAATTTATATTCTATGAAGTCATCAAAACAAGTCAACCAATAAACTGTGGTCTCAGGTTAAGAATTTAACACATCAAATAATCCAAGAACGTGGGTTTCCTCCGGGTGCTCCGGTTTCCTCCCAAAGATGTGCGGGTCAGGTGAATTGGCCATGCTAAATTGCCCATAGTGTTGGGTAGGGGGTAAATATAGGGGTATGGTTGGGTTGCGCTTCGGCGGGTCGGTGTGGACTTGTTGGGCTGAAGGGCCTGTTTCCACACTGTAAGTAATCTAAAAAAAACTTTTATATCGTATTGTCCTATTTCTTCTTACATTCATGTTTTAGAAGGAAAACATTTGTTCCTGTGTGCATTATGTTGCATTTTTATTACTTTTATTTAATTCAGTAAGTGATAAAATTTTTATTTCTTTCGCTCAAGAAATCCTTGGTAATTAGCTCCTTTACTTTCGAGTGAATCAGGTTTTAATTGAAGTGTGAAAGCTATAAGCTTAAAACAGAAATAAAAAAATTTGTTGTGACCAACCAAGAGGGAGTTAAAAATAAGGAGCCAATTCCCCTCCTCACCTAATCATAACAGAGGAAATGGAGGTTAAGGGAACTCGCCACAACAATCATGCAATATTTATCGTTTTTGGGCAGAATCTTTTGACATGGCGAGAAAGTTGGAAAAATTGCCTGAGATTGGAAGTGTTGACTGGCCCACAGATCACAGCTGAAAATGTGTTGCTGGTCAAAGCACAGCAGGCCAGGCAGCATCTCAGGAATAGAGAATTCGACGTTTCGAGCATAAGCCCTTCATCAGGAATGAGAGAGAGTAGCCAAGCAGGCTAAGATAAAAGGTAGGGAGGAGGGACTTGGGGGAGGGGCGATGGAGGTGGGATAGGTGGAAGGAGGTCAAGGTGAGGGTGATAGGCCGGAGTGGGGTGGGGGCGGAGAGGTCAGGAAGAAGATTGCAGGTTAGGAGGGCGGTGCTGAGTTGAGGGAACCGACTGAGACAAGGTGGGGGGAGGGGAAATGAGGAAACTGGAGAAATCTGAATTCATACCTTGTGGTTGGAGGGTTCCCAGGCGGAAGATGAGGCGCTCCTCCTCCAGCCGTATCCGGAGGGAGGTCTGTTGCTGGAGGCTTCGGATTTGTTGTAGGTACAGGTTGTCCTGGTTGGGTCCAACCACAAGGGATGAACTCAGATTTCTCCAGTTTCCTCATTTCCCCTCCCCCCACCTTGTCTCAGTCGGTTCCCTCAACTCAGCACCGCCCTCCTAACCTGCAATCTTCTTCCTGACCTCTCCGCCCCCACCCCACTCCGGCCTATCACCCTCACCTTGACCTCCTTCCACCTATCCCACCTCCATCGCCCCTCCCCCAAGTCCCTCCTCCCTACCTTTTATCTTAGCCTGCTTGGCTACTCTCTCTCATTCCTGATGAAGGGCTTATGCTCGAAACGTCGAATTCTCTATTCCTGAGATGCTGCCTGGCCTGCTGTGCTTTGACCAGCAACACATTTTCAGCTGTGATCTCCAGCATCTGCAGACCTCATTTTTTACTGGCCCACAGATCAATCAAGGTTTACAGCTTTGAGACAGGAGTTCTTGCACAGTTTGTTAAGTTCAAGGCCTTGGGCACAGTGTGGACTGGGGTGGTCAGGGTTAGGGTCCTGTCCTGATAAGGTGTGAGGAACAGAATTTCAGGCACATCACCATCTGCTTTGGCCCCTTCTGCCTGAATGTGGGCCTTTTCTTCTTGAGTGGGACAAAGTGAGGATTTTTGTTGGATGAAGGTGGCTGGCACAGCTGTTATTGCGAATGGAGGTGGGAGAAAGGTCCCGACTGGGTGAGTGGGCTGTGCACAAGGCATGCAGAGTTAGTGAATTGTGGCAGGAGGGGGGTTTGTTCGCGTGAGAGCCAGTGAGGCAAGATGTTGCATGCAATAGTAAGTGTGGTACATCCTGAGTATTGGTAGGACATGTCCATAGAAGTGAAGGAGAGTGAGTGTGAGGTAGCAGAGAGAAAATAGCCACATTTACTCCTGTGGAGTGTAGAAGGTCATTGACCATCTTCCTGAATTTTTGACTCAGGTGTCAGCCTCATAACAAGCTGATAGTGTCTATTGGCATGGTCACCTTCGCTGGTCCTGATGAAAATGGATGACACACTTCTGAACCACCCCATCTACCAGGACCTCCATATGCCTATTGGTAAGGTGGAGAGCAAATTTCCTCTTGTTCACCATAGCCATAGTGATTAACAGGAACCATGATGAGTACCTTCATACTTAGTGCTTGACTTTGGTGCATAACTGTGTTTTAAAGATGGTGTGGGCAATACCAGGAGGTCCTGGCAATGGCATATGCTTCTATTTGCAGTGAATTGCAGGATGCAGCATGCAGGCAAGGTGTATTGATAATGAGGTGAATTTGGGGGACCATGGCTCCCCCAAGGGCCCACAGAAAGAAACTCCGTGAATTGCAGCAAAATGATTTCCAGTAAAATTTTTCCAGAAGTTTGTGCGATATAAGACAAAGGGTCTGAAGGTGTTAATCTTTTTGTTACATTGTTGCCACCCGTTTGACTACTTTCACATACATTCCTTGGGACATGGAGTTCTACTCTAGCTTTTGGCGGGACCAGTGGTATCTCCCTAAAGTCTAAGTAATAATACCTGACAAATGTAGTTATGTTTACTGCTATCATGCAACAAACCTTATTCTTATCTAAGAGCAGTGTAGATGCTCTGGATTAGTGAATGCTCTCTCACCAATCACTAGATAACCTTAAGAGAAAGAAATGTCTAAGGAGGTTTTGTGGCAGTAAACTACCTTAAACGACACATACCCAGTACTGCGAGAGTTTACCAAGACCACAATCTGGAAAACACCACAGCTCCAGATCCACTGTAATTCGATTTTTATCTTGTTCCATCATTGAAAATAAATCCAAGGAACAAAACTCTGCAAGTAATGACTGTCATCTGACAACCTTTTTCAAGTCTTTCATCAACATAGAAGTTAACATGAACCTTCCTTACTAACATATGAACGTTGCAGTTAAGAACTTTCCCTAAACAATGCTATGTAGACCCTTAGGGAAACAGGCCCTTCAGCCCAACCAACCCTCCAAATAGTATCCCACCCAAAGCCATTCCCCTACATTTACCCCTGACTAATGTACCTAACCTACACATCCCTGAACACTATGGGCAATTTAGCATGGCCAATTTACCTAACCAGCCCAACTTGCATTGAGGGAGGGAACCCACGCAGACACAGAGGGAATGTGTAAATTCCACAAAGACAGTTACTCAAGGCTGGAATTGAACCCAGGTTCTTGGTGCTGGGAGGCACAGAACCACCATGCCACTCATGCCACCTAAGACTTTGGATATCAAATCATACTACATTCATAGGAAGTGGAACCGAGCTTACAGCTTGTAGGCCCTAAAAATCAAGTGCAACATTTCTGCTAATATTTAATTTTCTGAAAATATTCTCCTTCTATTTGAAGTTACACAGTTACTCAAACTTTCCAATCTTTGGACCATAATGAGTTACAGGGGATTATCATGGGACTGTGATAGGAATCAATGTACAAATTTGGAAGTCTGAACGGCTTTTGAATCTTCAAAAATATCAATCCTATGAGAGACAAACATCTTACCAAACACAATAACCAAAACAGCAATTGCTGGAGAAACTCAGCAGGCCTGTGGAGAGAAAGTAGAGTTAGCATTTTGCATCCAACTGACCCTTCTTCAGAACTTCTGGAAGTTTCTCCAGCAATTTCTCTTTCAGTTTCAGATTTCCAGCACCTGCAGTTCTTTGTTTCTTTTTAACCTTAACACTTTAAGTTGAATACAGGGGTGTCTGGTGTCATTCTGTTAGTGTTACTTTTGAATCGTTTTTTCCAAGAAAACAGATGCATCTCTTATTCATTTAAGAGAACGTTTGGGGTTTAGTTTCAATATTAGAACTTATTCAAGACACGATAAGCTCAGTACGATGCTTATGACATCACCGTGCTTGAAAACTAACGTCTCATGGTTCTGACATGATTCATGTTTCATGTCAGGGAGCAGTTTATTGCAAGTGCAACTCCGAAGGTCCGTGCTGATTGAAGTTTTGGGAGAGAAGTGGGATGTGGGTGGTGAGGAGCATGTTAATGGTACTGAAGGTTATTAAGAAAGCTTAATAAGGGAGCTGCTATATGACTGCTGCAAAAATAAAGGGGTGCCTCTTCTTAATGATGGCAGGTTTTTGGATTAGCAAAAGGCAATTTTATTCTTAATCTAAATTTGTTTGCAGTCTGCTTTTGTTTTAAAATTTTGGTGAAGACTCAAGAAATCTGATTGGAAAACCTAAAGTTTAGCAAGGAACGTAAAAATTCATCAGGCTTCATGATAGTTCGGTTTTCAGAATATAACTCATTTGCAAACATTGTAGATGAAACACTTTCTTTTTCTTCAGGGGAAGTCCCAGTAAGTTTTCAGCAGAAGCACTGGTGTTTCCTGGAAATAACTCTAATTTTGACGCTAAACTGATGCAACTTCTCAAAGTTTATAATGTTATTTGCATCTTTGATCTGGGAGTATTTAGTTAGCTATCTGGACAGAGGTTCACTGTAACTAGCCAAAGGAGGAGATCGCAATCAATGAATCCAAGACTCACTACGTCAGGGCAACCTCTCCTGAACTAAACGAGTAGGGGCTCTGTTATGACCAAATCAGAAGCCTTTATATCTTTATATCATGCCTCCCTAAAAGTGAAAAGCAAAGTACTTAAATTTAGAGGTTAACATAGAAAATGAGAAATAGACTCAAAAGAGATCTGTATCATATTTTATGATAAAAGATATATTTATTTGATGCTTTTATGTCTCTAAAAATTCTTCAGGTGCCATGAGTTCATTTGAAACTCATTATTTCTTGTTTTGTCACTAACAATTGGACCATTTCATAAATTGAAACACAGATAAAGTTCATGCAAAATATTGGAGGAGAAAATGTATCTTAAGCAGGAGCACAAAATGGCTTAATGACTTATCAGGTGATATTTGCCTTGTGCTGTTGCATAGATTCCAGACCAAATAGGTTATTTACATGTCATCACATCATGTGACATTTCAGTACAAAGATACCTGTCTCACCTTCAAATTGCTCTCTGAGTGCAATGGAGTCAGTGTAGTGTGTTCATTCAATAACTTGTGTGGATATAATGTACAGCAACATCAGAAATTACATAACTCAGATTAGGTGTAAATCTGTGATATTGCAGTAATGTAAATATTTGGTGTTGTTACTAAACTTCAAGACATCTGCTTTAACAAGAGCTTGATGTTTGTAGTATATGTTATGTAAGCTAATGTACAGGGCAGGACTCAGAGCATATCATATTGACAGTGATGTTTGACACAGTTCTATTATTCCACAGTGCAATCCTCATTTTAGTTCCATTCAACTTACAGAGTCATACAGCATGGAAACAAAGCCTTCGGTCCAACTCTTCCACGACAACCAAGCTTCCTAAACTAAACTAGTCCCATTTGCCTGCATTTGGGCCAGATCCCTTGAAACTTTTCTTATTCATGTACTTGTACAAATGTCTTTTAAATGTTGTAACTGTGCCTGCACTTACCACTTCCTCTGGCAGTTCATTCCACATGTGAACCACCCTCTGTGTGAAAAAGTTGTCCCTCAGGTCCCTTTTAAATCTTTCTCTTCTCACCTTAAAATTATGCCCTCTAGTTTTGAACTCCCTTACCCTAGGAAAAAGACCATATCTATTTAATAAACCTTTATAAGGTCGCTTCTCCTACCTCCTATGCTCTAGTGAAAATGTCCCAGCTTATTCAGCCTATCCTTATAATTCAAACCTCCCAGTCCCAGGAACATCCTATAAATCTTCTTCTGTATCCTCTCTAATTTAATAACATCCTTCCTATAGCAGAGTGACAAGAACTGAACACAATATTCCAAAAGAGCCCTCAGCAAAGTCCTGTACAACCACAACATGACATCCTAATTCCTACACTCAATGGTCTGAGCAATGAAGGCAACATGCAAAATGCCTTCTTTACCACTCTGTCTAATTGTGATGCAACTTTCAAACAATTATATATTTGAATTCCTAGGTCTCTCTGTTCAATAACACTCCCTGGGCCCTACCATTAACTATGTAAGTCCTGCCCTTTTTCATCTGACCAAAATGCAACACTTTGCATTTATTTAAATAAAACTCCATCTGCCACTCCTCAGCCCATTTGCCCGATTGATCAAGTTCCCTTTGTCATCTTAGATAATCTTCTTCACTGTCAACTGTGCCATCAATTTTGGTGTCATCCGCAATCTTACTAACCACCTCCCCATAGTTTTATCCAAATTGTTTATATAAATGACAAACAACAGTGGATCCAGCACCAATCTCTGCAGAACACCACTTGGCACAGGCCTTTGATCCAAAAAACAGCCCTCTATTATCAACAACCTCTGTCCCTTACTGTCAAGCCAATTTTGTATCCAATTGTCAAGTTCTCCCTGAATCCCATGCAATCTAACTTTACTCATCAGTCTGCCAGGCAGAACCTTGTCGAAGGCTTTACTAAAGTCTATTTAGACATTGTCTACTCCTCCGCCCTCATCTATCTTCTTGGCCACATCCTCAAAAAACCAACTGACAACCATGTAGAGCAAAATTATGGCAGGCTCTTTGATATTGAATGTTTCATAAGTCCCAAATAAGACAAACATTTGTCAGATGTTTTTCTTTCAGAAAATTCATTTCCTGTGATAGTTCATTTTTAATATTATTTGACTGAAACTGATAGCACACAGTACAAGGTAAAGAGTATAACGACTTACTTTACAAAAGTGGTTTAAATCCACAATTCAGATTGCTTCTTTTGATGAACACCAACCTATTAAAAGCTGCTATAGTTCAAATTAAACAATTAATTTGCCCTGATTTTTGTGATCTCTTGGCCCATCTATCTGAGACAAAGAGAAAACCCATCTCTCTGCTCCAAAAACACAATCTAAACAAACTTTCCAAACTCACTAGCCTCTCTCTTACATGTTTTTATCCTTCCTGCAATGTTGTAGGAACATATCTTGTAAATTTTAGAACCTCATTACAATTCCTGCAAAAATATTCCACAGCATGTACTCCCAGAGACTTTGAAATATGAGTCCTGAATATGAATAAACTTATTTATCTGTTGGTTGCTGCTGTACTGATGTTTAGGCAGAGTGACAAGCAAAAATGTTGTAAATGGACAAGTAGGGGAGGCCCACTGCAATATGTGATCTCCTCTGGAAGGAATATATCCTCAATTTGAAGGCCTGAGGTTTCCATTGGATTGTGGATATTAATGCTACAGATCTAAATTTCACACCCTCAGGACGAGAATTCCAGAACTTAAAGCTAGACAATGGAAAGCTGAAATCAATAATGGAGCAAAGAATGGGAAGGGACATACAGTTCTCAATTTTGTATAGCTGGATCAAGTTACATAGACACAATAGGGCAAAGGCATGCAATAATTTGAACATGAAGATAAAAAAAAATAATATTAAGATGTTTACAAAGTGAGGACCAATGTTAAACATCCAGGACAGAAGCTGCCTTATTTCTGAACAACTACTCACACATATGAAAATAAATATAGCTCTTTCCTTATTTAGTTACTGTTATAAAACAGAATAAACTAGAAGAAAATGAATGACTAAGTAACAGGCCAAACCCTGATCTTTGAATCTAAGGGAGCCTCACGCCTCTAGTACAGCAGAAGTTGTCACTTGCCGTCTTTTCATCCTAATGGGTTGGAAGTATGCTAAAAATGAGAAAAATTCCTGAGGGCAAACTAACCACTGCGTTTTCTTCCAGACCAGGTCTTGGCATCTGTTAAGCCCCATTCAAAGGCATGACAGGGTCAGGGCTTAGGTAGTTTAATATTTAAATATGTACCTTGTACATGCCCGCGTCTTTTGGACAACAATGGATATTGGACTTTGAACGTAATTTGGAGAGGAGAATATTTCATGAATATATCTATGTCAGGACCTTGCATGAATGGAGGCTAAGTTAAAATTGTTGGTGCTGTACATGTTTCAGAGGGTTCAGGAAACCCAGCATTGAAAGGGAGGCAGGAGCTGTTGGCTCTATTAGATAAATATCATTGAAAGCATACCTTGAAGGTCATAGCTTTTCAAAGACTTTTTTTAGGTCCTTTTTGACGGAAGACAGAAGCTAACTAAAAAAGAAATATTTGCAGAACACAACATCTTGATACACCGTTCCCAGAAACAGCGATCTCTGCACGCATGTGCAAAATGCAAGAAACAGTCTTTTACGGGCTTTTTGTTGTACATGTTATTCAGACTATAAAAACTGCTGTACCTGTTGTTCGGAGAGAGACAGCATGGTCAATTCCAGCGGTTAGGGTCAGAATCACGCTGCCATCCCAAAAGCTTTTGTTTAAAAAATTTGGTTGACTTGCCTCTATATTTGAGTTTTATTAAGTTCACTACAACATGACATACCAGATGGCTGCCAATAAGACTTTCCCTTTGTCTAGATACTGATAGGGAAACAGAAGTAAAATAATGAGATCCTTACAAGCCTAGGTTCCACCTCACATTAAGGATACCCCTTCATAATGTTGCGTGACACAAGCATCATGCTGTTTGGAGTGAATCTCGTCCAGGCCCAGCAACTCAACAATGATTTGGAGAAAGTGAGGACTGCAGATGCTGGAGAGTCCGAGTCAAACATTGTGGTGCTGGGAAAGCACAGCAGGTCAGGCAGCACGTGAGGAGCAGGAGAGTCAACTTTTCAGGCGTAGGCCCTTCACCAGGAATGCGATGGGGGAAGGGGGCTGAGAAATAATTGGGTGGTGGGGGTGGGGTTAAGGTAGCTGGGAAGGCAATAGGTGGATGCAGTTGGGCGTTAATTGTGATAGGTCGGTGGGGAGAGTGGAGCAAATAGGTGAGAAGGAAGATGGACAGGTAGGAAGGGGTCAAGAGGGCGGTGCCGAGTTGGAGGATTAGATCTGGCATGAGGTGGGGGGAGGGGAGATTTGAAAACTAATGAAGTAAATGTTGATGCCGTGTGGTTGGAGGGTCCCAAGAAGGAAGCTGATGCTTTCTTCCTCCAGGTGTCGGGTGGTGTGGATTTGGTGTGGAAGTGCAGGAAAATCTCTGCTGAATGTGAAAAGATCCCTTGGGGCCTTGGACAGAGGTGAGAGGGGAGGTGTATGTACATGTTTTAAACTTCTTGTGGCAGCAGAGGAAGGTCCTGGGTTTGGAGGGTGGGTTGGGGAGGGAGCATGGACCTAACAAGGGCATCACAGAGGGAATAGTCTCTGTGGAATGCAGATAGGATTGGGGAGAGAAATATATCTCTGATGGTGGGGCCTGGCTGTAGGTGGTGGAAATGGCAGAGGGTGATGTGTTGTATTTGGAGATTGGAGGGGTGGAAGGTGATGACTGTGGTTTTTATCCTGGTTGTGGTTGGAACGGTGAGGTTCAAAGTTGGAGGTGCGGGAAGTGGAGGAGATGCACTGGAGGGTATTGTTGATCATGTGGGAGAGAAAATTACGGAGCCATCTGGGATGTCCAGGAGTGGAATTGCTCCTCCTGGGAGCGGTTGCGGCAGAGGCGGAGGCATTGGGAATAAGGGATAGCGTTTTTAGAAGAGGCAGGATGGGACGAGGTGTAGACCGGGGAGCGGTAGAAGTCAGTGGGTTTGAAGTAGATGTCTGTATTGTGTGGGTCACCGGAGATGGAGACAGAGAGGTCCTGGAAGGGGAGGGAGGTATCCAGGTGAACTTTGAAGGTCAGGGTGGAAGGTGCTCATGCAGTTGACGAATTGTTCAATCTCCTTGTGGGAGCACGAGGTGGCACAAACACAGTCATTGATGTAGCGATGGAAAAGGTGGGAATGGTGCTAATGTAAACGGAAGATGGATTGTTCTATGTACTTGATGAAGAGACAAGCATAGCCGGGGCCCATGCAGGTGTCCATGGCTACCCCTTTGGTCTGAAGGAAGTGGGAAGATTCAAAGGAGACGTTGTTGAGGCTGAGGATCGGTTCAGCCAATCGAATGAGTGTGTCGGTGGAGGGATACTTGTTGGAGGGCTTGGAGGCCTTCACCATGGTGAATGGACGTGTTCAGGGACTGGATGTCGATGGTGAAGATGAGGCATTGGGGGCTGGGGAAATGAAAGTCATGGAGGAGGTGGAGGGCGTGGGTGACCTCCCGAACGTAGGTAAGGAGTTCCTGGACCAAGGGAGACAGGAAGGTGTCGAGATATGAGGAGGTAAGTTTGGTGGGGCAGGAGCAGGCTGAGACATTAGGTTCACCAGGGCAGTCAGGTTTGTGGATCTTGGGTAAGATGTAGAACCGGGCGGTGCAGGGTTCCTGGACGATGAGGTTGGAAGCTGTTGATGGGAGATCCCCTGAGGTGATGAGGTTGTGGATGGTTAGTTCAGTTTTGGGAGGTAAGGTTGTGGTTGAGGGGGCAGTAGGAAGGAGGCATCTGTGTGTTGGTGCCTGCCTTCAGTGGTGTACAGGTCGATGCGCCAAACTACAACCACACACACACCCCACACCCCCCCCCCCCACCCATCCCCGTCTGCTGGATTAATGGTGAGGTTTGGGTTGGAGAGAAGTTGGAGGCAGGGCTGCATGTTGTGAGGGTGAGAGGTTGGAGTGGGTGAGGGGGTGGATAGGTTAAGGTGGTCAATGTCGCAGTGGCAGTTGGGGAGGAAGAGATTGAGGGTGGGTGAATTGACACCAGCACCGGGTGTCCAGATGGATGGAGTACGTTGGATTCGGAAGAAGGGGTCCTCGGTGGTTGGCTAGGACCCACGATTGATTGTAAAGGTAAGCACAAAGGTGGAGGTAGCAGAAGAAACGTTCAATGTTGCAACATGTGTAGAATTTGTTGATCTGGGAGTGTAGTGGGATGAAGGTGAGACCTTTGCTGAGGGCTGATTGTTCATCCTCAGTGAGGGGGAACTCCTGGGTCAACAAATTCCATGCTTATATTTCTCCTCCCCCAGTGCTATCCAACACATCTCCACTTCCCGCATCTCTGCCCTTGATCCCCACCCCTCCAACCACAACGTGGATAGAATCCCCCCCCCCCACACCCTGTCCTCACCTTCCATCCCACTGACACCCTGATACTGCGTATTATCCTCTGCCATTTCTGCCACCTACAAACAGACCCCACTATCAGAGAGATACTTCCCTCCTCACCCCTATCTGCGTTCTGCAGGGATCATTCCCTCCGCTCCTCCCTCGTTAGGTCCGACTTGGGCCCCTCCAACCAAATGGCGTCAAAGGCAACTTCACCAGTTTCCTCATCTCTCCTCCCTGAACCTTCTCCCAGATCCAACCCTTCAACTCAGCACTGTCCTCTTGACTTGTTCTACCTGTCCATCTTCCTTCCCACCTATCCACTTCACCCTGCTATCCGACCTATCACAATCACTCCCCACCTGCATCTAACTATCGCCTTCCCAGCTACTTTTTCCCACCCCCACCCCAACCCCATTTATCTCTTCGGCCCTTCCCCCTCCTCATTCCTGATGAAGGGCTTATGCCCAAAATGTTGACTCTCCTGCTTCTCAGATGCTGCCTGACCTGCTGTGCTTTACCAGCGCCACACTTTTCAACTCTGACCCTCCAGCGTCTGCAGTCCTCACTTGCTCCAAATCATCATCATTCTCCAAATATCCTCCTTTTTAACAACTGTGAGCTCAACATGTCAGTGCAAATGGTAAAGTTGATGTTTTCACAATGCTGTTTAGCCAGAGGTGATCCATCTCAGGCTCCTCCAGAGAGCTCAGGGTTAGCACTGCTGCCTCACAGCACCAGAGTCCCAGGTTCGATTCCAGCCTTGGGTGACTGTCTGTGTGGAGTCTGCACATTCTCGCCGTGTCTGCTTGGGTTTCCTCCGGGTGCTCTGGTTTCCTCCCACAGTCCAAAGATGTGCAGGTCAGGTGAATTGGCCATGCTAAATTGCCCATAGTCAGAGGGAAATGGGTCTGGGTGGGTTACTCTTCAGAGGATCAGTGTGGACTTGTTGGGCTGAAGGGCCTGATTCCACACTGTAGGGAATCTAATCTAATCTAATCTCCACTATCACAGATACCAGTATTTAGCAAACTTGATTTATTTCATGTAACATCAAGAAATCACTGAAGGAATGAAATAATGGAAAGGATATAGGGCCTGACAACATTCTGGAAATAGTTCTGAAGACATATGTTCCAAACTAGCAGCCATCTGTCAGGATGGGGACACAATGTGAAAAATTGCGTAGGTATGCCCTGTGCAGCGAAATGTGCAGAACAAATCCAACCTTGCCAATTACAACTGTATCAGATTACTCTCAATCATCAGTAAAGTGGATGAAAAAGGTCACCAACAGTGCAATCAAATGGCACTTACTTCCTCACACACTGCTCTGAGACTGTGTCCCCACACACTGCTCTGGGACTACTTCCCCACTCCCTGCGCTGAGACTGCATCGCCACACGCTGCTCTAGGGCTGCGTCCCCACACACTCGGGACTGCGTCCCCACACACTGTTCGGGAACTGCGTCCCCACACACTGCGCTGAGACTGCATCCCCACACGCTGCTCTGGAACTGCTCCCCACACACTGTTCTAGGGCTGCGTACCCACACACTGCTCGGGACGGCTTCCCCACACACTGCTCTGGAACTACGTTCTAACTCCCTGCGCTGAGACTGCATCCCTACACTCAGCTCTGAGACTGCGTCCCCACACACTGCTCTGGGACTGTGTCCCCACTCCCTGCACTGAGACTGTGTCCCCACACAATGCTCTGGGACTGCTTCTTCACACACTGCTCTGAGACTGCATCCCCACACACTGCTCTGGGACTTCGTCCCCACACACTGCTCTATGACTGTGTCTCCACACACTGCTCTGGGGCTGCGTCCCAACACACTGCTCTGGGACTGTGTCCCCACACACTGCTCGGGACTGCTCCTCACACACTGCTCTGGGACTGCGTCCCCACACACTGCTCTGGGACTGCGTCCCCACACACTGCTCGGGACTGCTCCTCACACACTGCTCTGGGACTGCGTCCCCACACACTGCTCTGGGACTGCGTCCCCACACACTGCTCGGGACTGCTCCTCACACACTGCTCTGGGACTGCGTCCCCACACACTGCTCTGGGACTGCGTCCCCACACACTGCTCGGGACTGCTCCTCACACACTGCTCTGAGACTGCGTCCCCACACACTGCTCTGGGACTGTGTCCCCACACACTGCTCGGGACTGCTCCTCACACACTGCTCTGAGACTGCGTCCCCACACACTGCTCGGGACTGCTCCTCACACACTGCTCTGAGACTGCGTCCCCACACACTGCTCGGGACTGCTCCCCACACACTGCTCTGGGACTGTGTCCCCACACACTGCTCGGGACTGCTCCTCACACACTGCTCTGAGACTGCGTCCCCACACACTGCTCTGACACTGCGTCCCCACACACTGCTCTGGACTGCTCCTCACACTGCTCTGGGACTGCGTCCCCACACACTGCTCTGAGACTGCATCCCCACACACTGCTCTGGGACTGCATCCCCACACACTGCTCTGAGACTGCATCCCCACACACTGCTCTGGGACTGCGTCCCCACACACTGCTCTGGGACTGCGTCCCCACACACTGCTCTGAGACTGCATCCCCACACACTGCTCTGGGACTGCATCCCCACACACTGCTCGGGACTGCTCCTCACATGCTGCTCTGGGACTGTGTCCCCACACGCTGCTCTGGGACTGTGTCTCCACACGCTGCTCTGGAACTGCTCCCCACACACTGCTCTGAGACTGTGTCCCCACACACTGCTCTGGGACTGCGTCCCCACACACTGCTCTGGGACTGCGACCCCCCCACACTGCTCTGAGACTGTGCCCCCCAAACACTGCTCTGAGACTGCTTCCCCACACGCTGCTCTGGGACTGCACCCCACACACACACTGCTCTGGGACTACTTCCCCACATGCTGCTCTGGGACTGCATCCCCACACACACGCTGCTCTGGGACTGCATCCCCACACACACACTGCTCTAGGGCTGCGTCCCCATACACTGCTCTGGGACTACTTCCCCATTCCCTGCACTGAGACTGTGTCCCAACACACTGCTCTGGGACTACTTCCCCACTCCCTGCGCTGAGACTGCATCGCCACACGCTGCTCTAGGGCTGCGTCCCCACACACTCGGGACTGCGTCCCCACACACTGATCTGGAACTATGTCCCCACTCCCTGCGCTGAGACTGCATCCCCACACGCTGCTCTGGAACTGCTCCCCACACACTGTTCTAGGGCTGCGTACCCACACACTGCTCGGGACGGCTTCCCCACACACTGCTCTGGAACTACGTTCTAACTCCCTGCGCTGAGACTGCATCCCTACACTCAGCTCTGAGACTGCGTCCCCACACACTGCTCTGGGACTGTGTCCCCACTCCCTGCACTGAGACTGTGTCCCCACACAATGCTCTGGGACTGCGTCCCCACACATTGCTCTGAGACTGCATCCCCACACACTGCTCTGGGACTGCGTCCCAACACACTGCTCTGGGACTGCTCCCCACATGCTGTTCTGAGACTGCGTCCCCACACACTGCTCTGAGACTGCGTCCCCACACACTGCTCTGAGACTGCGTCCCCACACACTGCTCTGGGACTGTGTCCCCACACGCTGCTCTGGGACTGTGTCTCCACACGCTGCTCTGGAACTGCTCCCCACACACTGCTCTGAGACTGTGTCCCCAAGCACTACTCTGAGACTGCATCCCCACACGCTGCTCTGGGACTGTGTCTCCACATGCTGCTCTGGAACTGCTCCCCACACACCGCTCTGAGACTGCATCCCCACATGCTGCTCTGGGACTGCGTCCCCACACACTGCTCTGGGACTGCGTCCCCACACACTGCTCGGGACTGCTCCCACACACTGCTCTGGGACTGCATCCCCACACACTGCTCGGGACTGCTTCTCACATGCTGCTCTGAGACAGCATCCCCACACACTGCTCTGGGACTGCTCCTCACATGCTGCTCTGAGACTGCACCCCCTCGCACTGCTCTGGAACTGCTTCCCCATACACTGCTCTGGGACTACGTCCCCACACACTGCTCTGAGACTGCATCCTCACACGCTGTTCTGAGACTGTGTCCCCACACGCTGTTCTGAGACTGTGTCCCCACACACTGCTTGGGACTACTTCCCCATTCCCTGCGCTGAGACTGTGTCCCCACACAATGCTCTGGAACTGCATCTCCACACACTGCTCTGGGACTGCTTCCCCACACACTGCTCTGAGACTGCATCCCCACACACTGATCTGAGACTGCATCCCCACACGCTGCTCTGGAACTGCTCCCCACACACTGTTCTAGGGCTGCGTACCCACACACTGCTCGGGACGGCTTCCCCACACACTGCTCTGGAACTACGTTCTAACTCCCTGCGCTGAGACTGCATCCCTACACTCAGCTCTGAGACTGCGTCCCCACACACTGCTCTGGGACTGTGTCCCCACTCCCTGCACTGAGACTGTGTCCCCACACAATGCTCTGGGACTGCTTCTTCACACACTGCTCTGAGACTGCATCCCCACACACTGCTCTGGGACTTTGTCCCCACACACTGCTCTATGACTGTGTCTCCACACGCTGCTCTGGGACTGCGTCCCCACACATTGCTCTGAGACTGCATCCCCACACACTGCTCTGGGACTTCGTCCCCACACACTGCTCTATGACTGTGTCTCCACACACTGCTCTGGGACTGCGTCCCAACACACTGCTCTGGGACTGCTCCCCACATGCTGTTCTGGGACTGCGTCCCCACACACTGCTCTGGGACTGCGTCCCCACATGCTCCTCTGGGACTGCGTCCCTACACACTGCTCGGGACTGCTCCTCACACACTGCTCTGAGACTGCGTCCCCACACACTGCTCTGAGACTGCGTCCCCACACACTGCTCGGGACTGCTCCTCACATGCTGCTCTGAGTCTGCGTCCCCACATGCTGCTCTGAGACAGCGTCCCCACACACTGCTCTGGGACTGTGTCCCCACACACTGCTCGGGACTGCTCCTCACACACTGCTCTGAGACTGCGTCCCCACACACTGCTCTGACACTGCGTCCCCACACACTGCTCTGGACTGCTCCTCACACACTGCTCTGGGACTGCGTCCCCACACGCTGCTCTGAGACTGCGTCCCCACACACTGCTCTGAGACTGCATCCCCACACACTGCTCTGAGACTGCATCCCCACACACTGCTCTGGGACTGCGTCCCCACACACTGCTCTGAGACTGCTTCCCCACACGCCGCTCTGAGACTTCGTCCCCACGCACTGCTCTGAGACTGCGTCCCCACCCACTGCTCTGAGACTTCGTCCCCACACATTGCTTTGGGACTGCATCCCCATACACTAATCTGAGACTGCTTCCCCACACGCCGCTCTGGGACTGCGTTCTGACACACTGCTCTGAGACTGCGTCCCTACACGCTGCTCTGTGTCTGCTTTCCCACACACTGCTCTGGGCTGCTAAGAAGAAGGACAAAGAAGGAAGGAAACAAGAAGAACAGGCAGAGCAGACGAGATCTGGGTGTACCATCGTACTCTGCCGCCATCTTACACTGTCCTTATCTCGAGCAGGTGTTTGAACAAGCATGGTACTAGGAAAACCTATTCCAAGTGCCATCAATAAGACAATCTCCACTGGTTGGAGTCATATCTAGAATGAAGGAAGATCATTATAGTAGTTGGTCATCGAGAACTGTCAGAGGAAATGGTGGAGGCTGGTATAGTTATAACATTTAAAAGGCATCTGGATGGATATATGAATAAGAAGGCTTTGGATGGATATGAGCTAAGTGCTGGCAAATGAGATTAGATTATTTTGGGATGTCTGGTTGGCATGGCCAAGTTGGATTGAAATGTCTGCTTTTGTACTATACAATACTATAATAGTGTGCTAGGCCCAAATATCTCCAGCAGCTTCATCAATGACTTTCCCTCCATCATAAGGTAGGAAGTGTTTGCCAATGAGTGCACAATGTTCAGCTCCATTCACAACTCCTCAGGTACTGAAGCAGTCTATGGTCAAAAGCAGCAAGATCTAGAGAGCATTCAGGTATCAGCCGGCAAGAGGCCAGTAATATTCATGCCTCACAACTGCCGAGCAATGATAATCTCTAAAAAGAACAGTTAACGTTCCTTTATGTCCAATGATATTACCATTGAAACTGAAACTCCATTATCAACATCCTGGAGGTAACATTAACCAGATGCTGAACTGGATGAGCTATGTAAATACAGTTGCCACAGTATCAGGTCTGTGATAATTCATCTCCTGAACCATAGTATCATAGAATCCCTACAGTGTAGAGGAAGGCCATTTGGCCCATCAAGTCCTCACCAGTCCTCCAAAGAGCATCCTACCTTCTCCCACGCCCCTATCCTATCCTTGTAACTGTGGATTTCCCATGGCTAATCTACCTAGCTTATACATCTCTGGATACATTGGACAATTGGGCAATCCATCTAACCTACACATTTTTGAACTGTGGGAGGAAACTGGAACACACGGAGGAAACCCATGTGGACACAGGACGAATGTGCAAACTCCACACAGTTGCCCGAAGCACCATGCAGCCTCTCAATGCCTATTCATCATGTCCAAGCCCATGTCAGGAGAGTGATGAAATATTTCCCAATCGCCTGGATGAATGAAACTCCAATACCACTCAAGAAGGTTGGCAACATACAAGACCAAGCAGTTCACCCAATTGATACCCCATCCATCAACTTCAATATTCACTCTCTCTGCTGCCGGCACTCAGGAGCAGCAGTGTATACCATCTATAAAGCTAGACCACAGAAACTCATCAAGGTTCCTAAGACAACGCCTCTCAAACCCGTGGCCTCTACCACAGAGAACGGTAAGGCAACAGATACACGGGATCAACCACCTTCAGGTTCCTCCACCAGGCCCTCACCGTATCTAATTGGAATTATATTGTTGTATATTCACTGTCACTGGCTCAAAATTCTGTAACTCCCTTCCTACTTGCACCTACCTTTGGGACTGCAGTGGTTCCAGAACGTAACCAACTCCTTTCTTCTCCAGGGCATTTAGGAATGGGCAATAAATGTTGGTTTACCAGAAGCACTGACATCCCATAGCTGTGTTCAAAACAATGACCTTTTGAAAATCATGATACATAATGGTATTGGGGTTTCCAGTGTTTGGTTGGAAATTTGGTTCCTTAGAAAGGATATTGGCCAGGATATATTTCCTTTGGCTGCTAGTCATTCATTAATTAAGAGATCAGAACCAGCACCTCTTATACTCCACAGTATCCTGGGGGTGGACATAGCTGCTGGCAAAAGGGGATCTTGATGTTGCAGGGATGTGAAGAAGCCAGGGCAAAGGTTAGTGATTTGGAGTAGGGGTGGGATGGTGATGTGGGGTTGGGTGTGTGGGGAGAGAGAGCATGGGGATTAGAAATAAAGACAAGGAGGCCACCTTCCTGCTTGATGTCCATTCCCTTTATCTGGCCATTGAGTCCTTTGATTCCCTGCCCACCTACTGAGGTAATAACTGCCCCTCAGGGTAGCAGCTATTGTGAATGCAATATAGCTGTAAGCCCATTTGCAGCTGGTTCATTCCGGGCTGCGACCCTTAAGTACTCATTAATTGGACAGTTGAGAACCTCGATTTTTTTGGGGGTGTGGGAAGGTTGACCATGAGCATTCCTGTCCCAGAATGGGTTTTCAGGGGAGGCAGGAAGGTCAGAACATTTCAGAGTGTCAATAATTACAGAACCTCCCCAACTCTGAGCTTGTCAGCTCAGGAAGAGGGAGATTCCATCCTTTTCAACTGTCCACATAAATGTTGACCTTCCATCCTGTCTGCATAGACCAGCAAAGCAGTTTTCCTGTTGATGTTCTTTACAGTTTTTTACAGCACTTCACATGACCTGATGAATTTCACAATTATTGAAAACTGAACTGAATCTATGCACTCCCATGACTTTAAAGAATTTTGATTTTTATTTCACAAGTATTAACAAATATACAAGAACAGTTACTTCCTACCATAACCTACATCTTTTATTCTGCCTGATTTTCAATTTACTCTGTGTCAAATATCACACTTAATCTGTTTTTTGTTGCTACGCATTTTAATTTTCATTTGATGCAAATTGTAAATTACTTAAGGATGTTATCTTAACACCATCTTGTGAAGAGGACTCTTATCACTCCATCAGCGTAATTCATAGTTGTCAGCTGTACATTTTCCACTCCTTATTTATCATTCTGAATTAGTTATATCTGTTTTTAGCAGAATCGGGCTCCTTGTGACACATTGACTTTTACCCAAATATTCACACTATCCATCTTGGCCTATCTCATCTCCCAGCATCAGATCTGACTTCATTGGACTAAGACTCTGTTGGTTTTGACTGCACATGTTTCAGGAATTCTTTACTGTCCTTGCTATTCACTCAAACAAATGCCCAATGAATTTTTGAATTCTTCACACCCCCCCAATATCATGCAAATTTCTCTTTCTCTCTCTATTTGATTGCCTTTAGAACATCTACAGGACATTAACTCCCAACATTGGATTCTGCCCTTGCTGTCATGAGGAAATTCTCTTCCATAATCGCCCCCTTTCCCTTTTCCCTTGTGGTCTTTTTAAACATTTTGTTTAACAGCCTTGTCCTGACTATTTCAAAGCTACATTACCGTGATTGCCATGGCATCATATTCTTTTCAGTATGTGTCAGCTGCCTCAAAGCCACCATAATGCTCCACAAATCTAAAGCTTCCCCTCCTGCAACATGCATCAAGCCACACATTCATTCCTCCCTACTTTCCAATTGTACTCTTTCTGAGCATGGCACTGGTTAAATCGAAACATTACTATCTTTGAGATCTCATTTCTTAGTTGCCTCTCTGCCTCCTGAAATGCTGACCATAGGGCCTCAATACCTCATCTCTCTAAGTCATTGGCAGAAATACATACAATGCATAAATGCTCACCCCCTTCCCATTACAGATTATTTTGCATCTTCTTGTAATGTGCTATATTCTGGCACCAGGCAGACAACACAACATGCCGGTTACAGGACCATGACAACAGAAATGCCTTTCTGACCACATAGCTATAACTACTCATTTCTACCAGCACTGATGGCCCTTCACTACCCACCCTCTATGTAATCTTTTGCCCAGAGGTAGCACAGTCTGGACTACACCTTTTCAAAGTGTCATTGCTCTCAATGCTGCCAGTTTGAGAAAGATCCTGATTCCTACTCTTCTTCCCTCTTTCCATGATTCCAAGTGGCCATCCATTTACCATCTTAAACTCTCTATGCCTGAAGGGGCATAGGGACAATGGAGATGTGGAGTTCCTAAATGAATTATAAGGAAATGTTCCTGACTTTACAATAATGCTACATAGGAAAGTCACTAACAGGTGGGCACAAAACCTATTGATAGTCAATGTACCACCATGATAAACAAAAGCAAAGTAATTAAGAAATTTTCTCACATTAGCATTACCATGACCATTCAATGACCAGTAGTAAATCAGTGTATATTGGCAGGTCTGAACAGTATACCAAATAGATGTGCCTCACTCTGTCAATGAACTAACAGCACACTGTTGTTTGTGGAGCGCACATTCATTTTATGTCCATCAAAAACTGATCACTAGCCATTTAAGTGTAAACTCCAACATATCAGAGACCCCAAGCAGAGATCTGGCTGTGAGAAAGTGGAAGTCAGGTTGTTGTGGGTGGTTGCAAGTGTATCATACCTCAGATCATCCAAAAGAGACAGATGGCCACCGTTTTGAATAGATGACATAGAACTGTGGGGCCTTTGTGGGTAACACTAATAGATCTTTGCCTGTTACTTTAGAAATATAATGATGTAATTTCCTGAGTCAAAACAAGCAGTGTCAGTATTGTATGGGTCACTGATGCCTTTGTGTTGCTGAAATATCTGAGAAATGGATGACAATGAGATAGATTTGATATAAATCGATTGCTGTGACCCCATGCTGAATATCTAAAATGTCTTTTTCAAATTTACCGGCTAGAAAACCCAACTGATTTTTTTTACACCTTAAGCTGCATTCCAAGGACATTCCAAGAACTTGAAATTGCAGTTTTCTCACACATTTGGCTCACTGTACTTTATACAAGGAGAAAGTGCGGAGTGCAGATGCTGGAGATCAGAGCTGAAAAATGTGTTGCTGGAAAAGCGCAGCAGGTCAGGCAGCATCCAAGGAGCAGGAGAATCGACCTTTCGGGCATAAGCCCTTCTTCAGGAATGAGGAGGGTGTGCCAAGCAGGCTAAGATAAAAGGTAGGGAGGTGGGACTTGGGGGAGGGGCGTTGGGAATGCGATAGGTGGAAGGAGGTTAAGGTGAGGGTGATAGGCCGGAGAGAGGGTGGAGGCGGAGAGGTCGGGAAGAAGATTTCAGGTCAAGATGGTGGTGCTGAGTCCGAGGGTTGGGACTGAGATAAGGTGGGGGGGGAGGGGAAATGAGGAAGTTGGAGAAATCTGCATTCATCCCTTGTGGTTGGAGGGTTCCTAGGCGGAAGATGAGGTGCTCTTCCTCCAGGCGCCGTGTTGCCATGGTCTGGCGATGGAGGAGGCCAAGGATCTGCATGCCCTTGGCGGAGTGGGAGGGGGAGTTAAAGTGTTCAGCCACAGGACGGTTGGGTTGGTTGGTGCAGGTATCCCAGAGATGTTCTCTGAAACATTCCGCAAGTAGGCGGCTGTCTCCCCAATGTGGAGGAGGCCACATCGGGTGCAGCGGATGCAGCAAATGATGTGTGTGGAGGTGCAGGTGAATTTGTGATGGATATGGAAGGATCCCTATTGATAGGGGAGGGGAGGGAAATATATCCTTAGTGGTGGGGTCTATTTGGAGGTGGAAGAAATGACGAAGGATGATACGATGTATCTGGAGGTTGTATCTAGAGTTCTGGAAAGACCACTCCCTCCATAACTCCCTCGTCAGGTCCACACCCCCCACCAACCCAACCTCCACTCCCGGCACCTTCCCCTGTAACCGCAAGAAATGCAAAACTTGCGCCCACACCTCCCCCCTCACTTCCCTCCAAGTCCCCAAGGGATCCTTCCATATCCATCACAAATTCACCTGCACCTCCACACACATCATTTACTGCATCCGCTGTACCCGATGTAGCCTCCTCCACATTGGGGAGACAGGCCGCCTACTTGTAGAATGTTTCAGAGAACACCTCTGGGACACCCACACCAACCAACCCAACCGTCCTGTGGCTGAACACTTTAACTCCCCCTCCCAGTCCACCAAGGACACGCAGGTCCTTGGCCTCCTCCATCACCAGACCATGACAACATGACGCCTGGAGGAAGAGCGCCTCATCTTCCGCCTAGGAACCCTCCAACCACAAGGGATGAATGCAGATTTCTCCAACTTCCTCATTTCCCCTCCCACCACCTTATCTCAGTCCCAACTCTTGGACTCAGCACCACCTTCTTGACCTTCAATCTTCTTCCCGACCTCTTCGCCCCACCCCCTCTCCGGCCTATCACCCTCACCTAAACCTCCTTCCACCTATCGCATTCCCAACGCCCCTCCCCAAGTCCTTCCTCCCTACCTTTTATCTTAGCCTGCTTGGCACACCTTCCTCATTCCTGAAGAAGGGCTTATGCCCAAAACATCGATTCTCCCGCTTCTTGGATGCTGCCTGACCTGCTGCGCTTTTCTAGCAACATATGTTTCTGCACTTTATACATTCCAAAGTCAGTGAAATGGAGATAACCTATTTGTGAATCCTCAATAAGAATAATTACTAGCTCCTATCACATTCAGACCATCACTCGGATATTCAACTGAATACTGACAAATTATTCGATGTAGTCATTTAGACAATGGAAACCTGGCATTGAATGGAATGTAATTTGATCATGTAAGTTGGAATCCACTAAGGCAACTGGGCAGTTGGCAAAAGAGGGTGATATGAAATTGAATGCATGTGTGCATGAGAACGTTGGAGCATTTTTATTAAATTTCTTGGACTACGTTAGTGTAATAAATAAAAAGAAAATTCTAGGTAATGATTGCAGCATGTAAGCAGTCAAAGGTTCATTAAATTAGAAATATTTCCTTTTTTTAAAAAAACTCCTTTCTTGATCATACAAAGAGTGGGAATAGAGGGATATCATCTTAGCCTTCCTCACCTTATCCTTACAATACGGTAATTTAAAAAAATACAAGAAAATTTATCTCTCACCCATTTCCTAATTGTCCCTTCCTGATGCAAAGACCAAAAAAAACAGCAGGGTGTCTCAAGCACCAATTTGAGGTTCCTCTTAAAAGAGACATTAAAAACCCTCAACATTCATTAGCTCATTTGTGGGCAGGAGTTCACCAACACAATGACGTATGGTTTCAGATGTTCCAAAGCAGGTGTCAACTCTGCAAGCAAAACATCAGCAGACCAACTTTGTCTGTGGCATTTGTAGCAGATGTTCCCTTTCCAGAATTGGCTTGCTCAGCCATCAAAGCAACTACATCTGACCTCAGCTGAGGCTGCACCCTGTCATCTCTCACAGGCGGAAAGATGCCAATCATACCCTTCCAATACAATTAAATAAGGAAGAAGCAGCGAATTCTAATGGAAGTGTGAAATTCCCATTTTATTGTAAGAAACAAATGAAGGATCAAAGTTTCATCTTGTCACACAACCACTATATTCATAAATTATTAAAGTACAGTCTTTGCTTAAATGACCAAGACTGTAATGTTCCTGGTTCTTCAACCGGGACTTGCTTAGAGATGAAATCTCTGTGGATAATCAATTGAGCTAAATGATTAATGTTGCAAAATGTCATGGGGTACTGCCTCTGGTGACTACATTTCTATATGTTAAATGTGGGATAATTGGTAAAGTTATCTGTGTTGAAAAGGTTCATCGATAATCATCAGAACGATTTTGAAAAAAATGTTCAAATACGATTGAATGATATTAAATAAGTCTTTTACTCTCTTTCTTTTCTGCATTTTTTTGTTTGCTATTCTTATGATGCTTTTTGTGTCTTTTACCATGCAAAATGACATGAAATATATGTTCAAAGTTTTAGGATGTTACCACCAAACAGTCAGATCCCAGAATGATGGCATCACTAGCCAGGCAACATTTATTGCCCATCACTAAATGCCCACAGGGCAGTTAAGAGTCAACTACATTGCTTTGGATCTGGAGTCACATATGGACTGGACAAGGATGGCATTTTCCTTCCCGAAAGGATATTACTGTACCAGATGATTTTTCCCAACGATCAACAAGGGAATCACAGTCATCATTAGACTCTTAATTCCAGACTTCTATTAGATTCAAGCTCCAACATTTGCCATGGTGGGATTTGAACACAGGTCCCCAGACCATTATCTGGGTCTCCGGGTGAACAGTTCATTAGACCATTGCCTCCTGCTTGGAACTACACGAACAAGTAAATGGAGGGTATTCCATCAAAATCGTGCCTTGTAGACAGTGGCTAGGCTTTTGGATGAGAGATGGGTGACTTACACATGGTAGGATTCCTAGCCTCTGATCTGCCCTTGTAGCCACTGCATTTATATGGTTCATCCAGTTCATTTTCTGGTCAACTGCGACCCCAGGACATTGACCCAGGGTATTCAGTGATGGTAAAACTATTGAATGACAAGGGGTAATGGATAGATTCTCTCATGAATGGCAGTTTGGTGGCATGACTGTGACTTGCTACCATTTAAACCAAGCCTGAATATTGTTCAGGCCGAGCTGCATTCGAACATAGACTGAATCAGTATCTGAGGAATTAAGAAATGGTGTTTAACATTATACCATCATCAGTGGACATCAACACTTCTGACCTTATGAGAGAGAGAAGATTATTGAAGAAGCTGCAGAAGATAGTTGGGCCCAGGACACTAGACTATGAAATGCTTGCAAAGATGCCCTGGAGCTGAGATGACTGACATCCAACAGCCACAACCATCTTCCTATGTACAAGGTCTGACTCCAGAGTTTTCCTCCTGATTTCCATTTACTCCAGTTTTGCTCAGGCTACTTGGTGCCACACTCAGTCAAATGTGGCCTTGATGTCATGAGCATTCCTTCTCTCTCTCTCATCTCACCTCTGGAATTCAACTGTTTGTCCATGTTTGAACTAAGGCTGTAATGAGGTCAGGAGCTGAGTGACTCTGGTAGAACATAAACTGGGTGTCAGTGAGTAGATTATTGCCGAGCAAGTACTACTTAATAGCACTGTTGATGACACAGTCCATCTCTGTACTGATGTTTAAGGGTAGAAAAATGGGGCACAAATTGTCTGGGTTACATTTGTCCTGTTTTTGTGTATAGGGGCAAGTTTCTACATTGACGGGTAGATGCTAGCATTGCAATGTAACCAGAATAACTTAGCTCGGGGTGCGGAAAATTCAGAGCATTAAGTCTTTGGCACTATTGACAGAATCTGTCAAGACCCATAGCCTTTGCAGTATCCAGAACCTCCAACTGTTCCTTGATATGACATGGAGTGAACCAAATTAGTTAAAGAATGGTTTCTGTGATGTTGGGAACCTCAACAGGAGGCTGAAGCTTAGCACTTCTGGCTGAAACTTTTTGTGAATCTTCCAGTCTTTTGCACTGATGTACTAGGCTGTCACATCTTTGAAAAAGGGGATTTTTTTGATCCTCCTTCTTAATTGCGTTGTTTAATTGTCCACCACCATCCATGCCAGGATGTGGCAAAACTGCAAAGATTAAAGTCAACACATTGCTGTGGATCTAGAGCCACATGTAGGCCAGACTAACTAAGGATGGCTATATCCTTCTCTAAAGGACATTGATGAACCTGATGATGCTTTCCCACAATTGACTGTAGTTTCATATATTATTTATTATTCTATATTTTTATTGAATTTTCACACTCCATCATTTTTATGGTGGGATTGAAGCCAAGTCCCAAGAACATTATCTAGGTCTCTCGATTAATAGTCACATGATAATACCACTAGGTCATTTCCTCAATCTAATTTTTGATTAATAATACAATATGATGCTGCTGCAGTCTTTCTTTTTCAGGACAAGTAACCATTTGGTGAGATTGGATGCTATGGAAAGTAATAAAGATCAGGAAGCAGAAAATATGGAACCATTTTGTATTTTTTAAGAGAAAGCAGAATGATATGATTTAAAATGGGACTGCCTCTTTACAAACAGACTTTTGGTCACCCTAATGCCCATATATTTGGTACCACATGTGACATTCCAACATGGCTGCTGCAGTGTGAACATCACACTTCTGGTTCTGGTGGCCATTTTGGGAAGGAGGTTGAGAGGACAAAGGGAGCATGATGGTGGCATCAGCAAATGCCTTGAATCACAGGAGGCAGCTCCCACAGCTATTTAAAGGGATATTCACGTTAGTTGCTGACTGATTTCTACCGGCACTTGCTGAATTTGTCAAAGCGTTTGCATAGTTACATACAGTTATTGAAGTTTTCACAAAGTTGTGGCATGTGGTGAAGACTTTGGTCATGACTCGAAGGGTTGTGCTCAGACCAATTACACCCATTCCTTGATGCTATAGCCTCTAATCCATTTGGTTTACACAACATTGAGAGAGAGAGAGAGAAAGAGAGAGGGAGACAGAGCAAGAAAGGTCAGACTGCTCAAAGTAGGAGATGGTGGGTGGGGGGAGAGAGGAACTGTCAGCAGGCTACATCTAGGAACATCTCCTTGTCTTACCTTCAGTGAGGATCAGTGTGTCAGATACCTCTGCTTAAAGGAGAAGGCGCGTCCTGAACTCTGCCACTTGATGCATTCAGGAAGCTTAGAACAGGGTGAGGATAACATTGTCAGTGGATGGGAAGCTGGCAATGAACATGAACCTTTATGCATTGGATTTAAATTCTGAAATATGCCACAGATGAAAGGGATTTCATTTCCCCCAGTATCCAGCTGGTGTGCAGTGCCACTCCCGGGTTAACATTTGGTATTCTGGCATTGATGATTATGTCTATATCCTGCAGGAATCTGCAATACCTTTTCCATTTGACCCACCAAAACAAACCAATTGGTGACTACTGAGTGACCCATAGACCACCTGGCTGAGATGGCAGAAGAGACATATCTTTACATCATACAGGCTTTATAACTTGGAGATAATTGTGGGATGAGACAAAAGTTGCAGTTAAATGTTGCAGTTGAGATAAATGTTAAGTATAAATTGAGAATGATAGGATTGAATTTTGCAACCTTCTGAGAGGGGTGAGAGACAAGGGTTTAGGGGCTAATCCATGGGTGTTGTACCTGGCCATTACCCACCTGTTGATGGGTAATTTACCAACCATAGAGGAGACTTAGGGAGCATCATCTGCCTGTGAGCCAATTGAAGCTCTTAAATGTCCAAATAATGGTTAAATAAAGGGCTCATCCATTTCTCACTGGTATTTTAAAGTATGCAGCTTGATGGCATTCATTGTCTTGGCAGGGGGGCAGAGAAAGAGAGAGCGACTCCTTTTTGGGTACTTTATTGAACGACACCTATCATCCAAGTGTTTCCCAATGTTTTGGACAGTTATTTGAGATAAGTTTCCATTTTTCCTACCTAGTAGCTGAATTTAACAAGATGTAATTCTAAGAAAGAGCATTTTACCCTCTGTAAATTTCTCTCGTGCAAATGGGAAGCAATGCTATTAAAAGCTTTCTAAAAAAGTCTTGATGAGAATTTTAGCGTGGGAACATCGGCAAGGAAAGAAACAGCACCATTTCAGACAAGATTAATACTTCCTGTCTGGCTGAAGGAGACTGTAACAGCATGAGCCTATGATCTCGAATGGACAAACCATTGCTTTTTGTTTGGATGAAGGAAGATTAGAATTTGGCCAATGAGGTTCTTACGGTATAAAGATACTAAACTTTTCTGTATTCTTCAGAGTTTTGTTGTGATATTTTTTCAAATGAGGCGAATCTCTTCCTGCATCACTTGAATCAAATTATGATAAAACCTGTACTCTGTTCCCAGTGATTGATTGACACCCAGTTAGATAACAAGAGCATTGCATGTATTAAAATGTCTACTTGTTCACTAAAGGTTGAAGCTTTTGGGTCACGAATTCACAATAATTCACTCAGAGCAATTATAGGTTTCTGGCTTTTCCAAATGTTAAGTTGGTCAAATCCAAACAATGAAGCATGAAATATTGCAGTTAGAATGAACTAGCGCCATTTTACTACTGGTGGTGGATTTGCTAGATAGGGTCCTTCTTTTCACTTGGCAAAATGGCTTCCCTGGCAATTCTGGGCTGTGTTTCCAAAAATAAGATATGTGCTTTCTCAGACTAGTTTCTTTCATGTGACCATAGAATCAATGTTTCTATTATTCCTTAAAATAATTTGATGAGATAAGCTATCTGCATGTATTGAGGAATGAGTGATGGTCATTCAACATTCTTGCATTACGGTGTTTCCTGTACATCCTTTCAAGTTTACAGGGACCAACTCTGGGGCCACTACTGCATCTGAGTTTCTGTAAACATCCAGACAATAGGAGCTACTAATTGCACAAGTGATCAGCTGCATTCTGATGTTTCTTCAATGGAAATTCCCCCAAAAGTTCTCTCACATTCTAACAATTGGTCAGAGACATGTCCAAACATGAGTTAGTCACATTTTTGTACAGAAATCACAAAAAGGTCACCTGGACCTGGAACCCATTTTGTCAAGCAATATTGCCAACATTCCATGCTCCTTTTAAGAAGTAAGAATGTTCAGATGCATGTTAAAGGCATTTGACTCAAGTGTAACATCACTATCTGCTTGCATTGATGCAGATAGCTACCTGCCTTATTGCCCCTTCTGAATTTGTCAGATGGGATTCCTAGTCCCCTCTGAGTACAGGGTAACTTCCATTCCCTCAACCATCTTTACCAAGGTGTCCAGAAGGCCTTTGAGAAATTTCAGCACTCTGCTGTCTTATGCCATTATTCAGTGTTCTTCTTGCTCTTCTTCCCTAACTACTTCCATGCTTGCTCCAGCCAGAATGCACGGCCTCTGTAAGAGGTGTAGGTTGGCTTTAATAAGTTCCAGAGCTGAAAATGTGTTGCTGGAAATGTGCAACAGGTCAGGCAGCATCCAAGGAACAGGAGAATCGACGTTTCGGGCATGATTCCTAAAGAAGGGCTCATGCCCGAAATGTCGATTCGCCTGCTCCTTGGATGCTGCCTGACCTGCTGCGCTTTTCCAGCAACACATGTTCAGCTCTGATCTCCAGCATCTGCAGTCCTCACTTTCTCCTTTAAGAAGTACCAGCTGACTTTAAGTGGTGTGATCTTGTCATGAACTTGCACCCCTGCTGAGGCACACCACCTTTGGATGATAGGTGTAGTTCAATAAAGTACCTAAAAAGGAGTCGCTCTCTCTTTCTCTGCCCCGCCCTGCCAAGACAATGAATGCCATCAAGCTGCATACTTTAAAATACCAGTGGGAAATGGATGAGCCCTTTATTTGACCATTATTTGGACATTTAAGAGCTTCAATTGGTTCACAGATGGTGCTCCCTAAGTCTCCTCTATGGTTGGTAAATTACCCATCAACAAGTGGGTAATGGCCAGGTACAACACCCATGGATTAGCACCTATAATCCTCATGCCCATTTTCAGGACTACCATACTTGAATCTCCAGAAATTGGTGAAATTTAGCATCTCACTCCACCTTCTTTTCTTGCTAAAAATTCAGAAATGGAAGTATTTTCTCTCATTTGTTATTGTGTTGCTCCCCATTTTAGGAACTTACTAGGCACATGGTATTTATCAATAGGCTAATTTCAATAGGGGACATGGTTAGATTGGATTTTCGGTTTCAGTATTCCCAACTGCAGTCTATGAGGTTTTGGAGAACTTGCGATGCTTTCATCAGTCAAAACATCTGTAACGTTCACTTTCTAAGTTCATGAATGACAAGATGGAGTACAACGTAGGAAAGGATGAGGTTATGCATTTTGGTCGGAAGAAGCATAGACGTTTTTCGATATAGGGAAAGGCGTTGGAAAACTGAAGCAGAAAGGGACTTTCGAGTGCTAGTTCAGTATTCTCATAAGGTTGACATATAGGTTCAGTTGCCAGTTAGGAAGGCAAATGCAATGTTGGCATTCACTTCAAGAGGGCTAGAATACAAGAGCATAGATATACTGTTGAGCTGTATAAGGCTCTGGTTAAACTGTATTTGAAATATAGTGAGCAGTTTTGGTTCCCATATGAATGATCCTGGGGATGTTGGGCTTGTCATATGAAGAAGGTAAAAACAATGACTGCAGATGCTGGAAACCAGCTTCTGGATTAGTGGTGCTGGAAGAGCACAGCAGTTCAGGCAGCATCCAAGGAGCAGTAAAATCGATGCTTTGGGCAAAAGCCCTTCACCAGGAATACAGGCAGAGAGCCTGAAGGGTGGAGAGATAAGTGAGAGGAGGGTGGGGGTGGGGAGAAAGTAGCAAAGAGTACAATAGGTGAGTGGGGGAGGGGATGAAGGTGATAGATCGGGGGGGGGAGGGTGGAGTGGATAGGTGGAAAAGAAGATAGGCAGGTGGGACAAGTCATGGGGACAGTGCTGAGCTGGAAGTTTGGAACTGGGGTGATGTGGGGGAAGGGGAAATGAGGAAACTGTTAAAGTCCACATTGATGCCCTGGGGTTGAAGTGTTCCGAGGTGGAAGATGAGGCGCCCTTCCTCCAGGCGTCTGGTGGTGAGGGAGCGGTGGTAAAGGAGGCCCAGGATCTCCATGTCCTCGGCAGAGTGGGAGGGGTAGTTTAAATGTTGGGCCACAGGGCGGTGTGGTTGATTGGTGCGGGTGTCCCAACACCCCTGGTGCTCACCTTCCACCCTACAAACCTTCACATAAACCAAATCATCCGCCAACATTTCCACCACCTCCAAACAGACCCCACTCCCACCAGGGATATATTTCCCTCCCCACCCCTTTCTGCCTTCCGCAAAGACCGTTCCCTCCATGACTACCTGGTCAGGTCCAGGCCCTCCTACAACCCACCCTCCCCCCCGGCACCTTCCTCTGCCACCGCAGGAATTGCAAAACCTGCGCCCAGACCTCCTCCCTCACCTCCATCCAAGGCCGTAAAGGAGCCTTCCATATCCATCAAAGTTTTACCTGCACATCCACCAATATCATTTATTGTATCCGTTGCTCCCGATACGGTGTCCTCTACATTGGGGAGACTGGGCGCCTCCTAGCAGAGCGCTTTAGGGAACATCTCCGAGACACCTGCACCAATCAACCACACAGTCCTGTGGCCTAACATTTCAACTCCCCCTCCCACTCTGTCGAGGACATGGAGGTTCTGGGCCTCCTTCACCGCCGTTCCCTCACCACCAGACGCCTGGAGGAAGAACGCCTCATCTTCTGCCTCGGAACACTTCAACCCCAGGGCATCAATGTGGACTTCAACAGTTTCCTCATTTCCCCTTCCCCCACCTCACCCCAGTTCCAAACTTCCAGCTGAGCACTGTCCTCATGACTTGTCCTATCTGCATATTTTCTTTTCCACCTATCCACTCCATCCTCCCCTCCCCGACCTATCACCTTCATCCCCTCCCCCACTCACCTATTGTACTCTATTCTACTTTCTCCCCACCCCCACCCTCCTCTCACTTATCTCTCCACCCTTTAGGCTCTCTGCCTTTATTCCTGATGAAGGGCTTTTGCCCGAAACATCGATTTTACTGTTCCTCGGATGCTGCCTGAACTGCTGTGCTCTTCCAGCACCACTAATCCAGAATTGACATATGAAGAGTTGTTGAAGACTCGGGTCTGTACTTGATGGAGTTTAGAAAGATGAGAAAGGGATCTCACTGAAACTTACAGAAAAAAGGGGCCTGGATAGAGTGGACATGCAAAAGATATTTTCACTAGTAGCAGAGACCAGGACCCAAGGCAAAGCCTTCGAGTGAAGGGGTGACTGTTAAGAACTGAGATGAGTGGGAATTTCTTCAGCCAGAAGGTAGTGAATCTGTGGAACTCATTGCCTCACCGGGCTGTAGAGGCCAAGTCACTGAGTGTATTTAAGACAGCAGTAGGATAGATTCTTGATCCATAGGGGATCAAGGATAATGGGGCAATGGCAGGATAATGGGGCTGAGAAATATATCAGTAATGATTGAATGGTGGAGAAGACTTGATGGGCTGAATGGCCTAATTCTGTGCCTGTACCTTATGGTGATATGGTCTAACAGGAGATGAAAGCTAGCACCAATGCAGTTGTTGACTTCACAAGACAAGTACTAAGGGGAGAAATGTGATATAAGCTCTCATTTTATACATGAATGGTCATATGAGCTATTTTACCAGTAGGCTGATATGAGATGTCTCCATGATTGATATGAAGTCACTATTAACATGTGACAATTCATCATCTGTAACATCTTGACAGAACTGGAAGTGAGCTAAAGCAGCCTGGGAGTGTCTGTTTCTTTGCGGGTGATAAGGAAACAGTTTAAGGAAAGATTGCCTTTTGGCCTGTTCTTAAATTTTCAACTTCTTTCAATTGCAAAATTAACCATATATAAATATATAGTAAGGGATCGTTTGAATCAATGTTTGCTAGCAATTGGTGTATAATGAACATTCTCAGCCATTTTGAACCAAAGCATTTTGATGACCTAGTAAATATTACTAATATAATTCATGCTTTTTAAGTCTTTTATTGATATCTTTCAGTAGCTACTTACTCGTGCAGGTGGTGTCAGGGTGTGGTGAATTTGGACTTGACGTTTTTCGCAATCATTGCTATGGTTGAGTCACCATGAGTTGTTGACATTTACATTTCCTGTCAACATATCATGAGGAAATATTTCCGCAATGATACTCATGATTTTTGGAGGCCCAAACGTTTGCAAGTTGGAAGACACCCTCATCATTCCATTTCTGAAAGGCAGACTTTATCCTCACTCTCCCTCCATCTATAAACAGAGGACTGATGAAATTTGCGCACTGATGTGACTGAGGAGACAGGAAACTTCAAAACAATATTAATTTCAATGAGTAAAATCATTACATTTATTCACAAATTCCAAAATCTAATGTTAGTTGTTTTGCTGGTGAAAGTACAGCATTTTCAATAAGCATGTCAGCTAATTGGTGTTTTGAGTGGAAATGGAGATTTTGGCATCAAGGCCAATTGCTTGCACATTCAATGTTCCACGGAACTTCAGAGAGGTGACAGGAAAGGAATGATTGTGAATTTAGGGAAGGAGAGATGGTGGCCAAGTTGAGAGGAGGGGATATGTCGCTAATAATTTAGTCACATGATTTGGTGGGGTGGGGGGGAGATCCACAAAAGGCCAAAGTTGAACATTTTAGAAGATTTTAAAGCTATACCAATTGACAGACGTCCAGATAAACTGTGGAAACTGAAATCAACAGTTGGGCCATATCCGCGGTGACCTCTGCTGGTGTTAGGAAAGGTCAGCTAATCTAAAAGTCTCATGTAGATGCCCATGTCACTATGCACAATTCTTGGGAACTTACTACAGCCTTTCAGATGTAAGGATGTGTGCCACATCAAGCCCTTTGATAAGGAGGAGGTTATACAAAACATTGTACATCCAGCTTCATTGTACATCAGAGTCCAAGCCATGTGATGGTATGGTCTGTCAAGGTGGTTCCCACAATGACTATTTGGCTGCCTTCTGGAACTTATTTCACTGGATGGATCAGCGCCAATCCTTCATATGGCCAGGGAGGTGGGAATTTCCAACTTGATGAATTACTTTATCTGGATCTACCTCTTCTGATGTGGTTAACCTTGTAAGGAGTGGTCTAGGATTCCATCCCTAAATCTAGGAATCTGGCAATCAAAACCTTGGCCCTAAGTTTTAGACTGTTTGTCAAAATTAGTTGCTAACTCACCCTTTCAAGTCATATGATTAAGTGATTTATCAGTGGCCAATCATTAAGTATAGAAATGGATCCCGGCTGATATTTAGAGAATTTGACTACATTTTCCCTTCCCTTAGGAACTAAATGCTAGTTGAAGTCTAGAAACTGGCTTCCAGTGAATTTTTATCATTAGGAAGCTTTCCTAGGGACAGACTGGAAGTGGTTTGGCTGTGCATTGCATCGTAATGGAAAGCCAGTTAACCTAGTTAATGCCTCAATTCAGGATAGTTTTGTTGTCTTGTTGGCAATTTTCCAGTAGCAGAGAGGCCTTTGCCCCTTGTGCAGTCAATTGTAGCAGCCCAGAGGGCTAACTGCACCAGAGCTTCCAGAACCTATTGTCAAGGCCACAGGCAGGAAAGGCTGCCCGCCATGGTCCAAAGAACCCAGTGAGGTAGATTTCTACTCCCCTCTCTTTGCCCCTTAGATTTCTTCATTTACTGCATAGAAGTCTCCATGTTGAAATACACTCAGTCACTCACCTGCCTCAGCAGTGCCCAGCATCCCAGTTGAGCTGCAGTGGCTCCAGTGTTGCCAGCTATTCTGATTGAAGTGAACTTAGCATTTTCTGGTCAAGTATTAGCGTGGTTGATGAACCAGAGTTATGAACAAAAGCTGGAGCTGGAGTCTGTGAATGTCCCAAAGCCCAGGTGAGAGTGCACAAAGCAGCATTAGTTGGTGTAGGGAAGTATTGGACTGTGAGAAAGGAAGGGTCTGGTAACTGTGGCAACACATACTGTGAGCAATGGCCATACTCCTTAGGCAGGATATTCCAGTTCTGTGTTCTGCGGCTTCTCCTCGCAGCAAGTTTAATGTCAGTCACAATTCCATCCTCTCCCCCTCCCTGAGACCACCATACATTACTGGGAAAAGATATATAACTAGTTCACCTCCACAGGCAGTCCCAATTTATGTATATATGACTTAGAGACTTACAGATAAGATCTTGTACAGGGGTGAAATTTTAAAGATCCAACAAATGAGCAACTCCTACACTTATGAGCGGCTACTTTATATTATCGTGCGTTATGTTTCAACTTGTGTATGAACTAATTTGCAAACAGACTCAAGAATGGAACCTATTCATAAGCCAGGGACTGCCTGTATCTCACTTCAGCATTGACTTACAGCTTGCCACCCTCTGTATAGCTCATGTTGCTTTCTTAGTGCACAAGCTCTTCAGAGCTCAGTTACAAGTCGTCAGCCTTTGTTAATTCTGTTGCCTAATTTTAGCTCAGCAGCGGAAGCAGGCAGCTAGGCATGCTGGGGAACATTAACAGCCAGTGGGATGACACGTCACTGTGCAGCATCGTCCTATTTCAACTTTAATGTACGGCATGTGCTAGCAGCTTATGCAGCAAACACATCCTACATTGTGCTGCAAGCAAAACATCATGTGCATAAGTCACAGAGGAGCTGTTCTTAGTGAGTTGAAGGGAGGCTACAGTCAGTCAAGGGGTACAGCCATAGTCAGTCAAGGGGCTCACTTGTTTCCAAGGGGTAGATTGCAGATAGGTCAGTTGGAGTTCTGTACAGACATCAGTCCAGAAGCTGGACTGTGGTCAGTTACACTTACACTGCCAAGGCAGTCTGGAAAATGGGCTACAGTCAGTTCTGGGGTCAGTAACAGTCTGGCTTGTAACTGATGCCATTTGCTGTAGATCCTGGCTATTCATATCCTTGCCCCATGGCAAAGACAGCCCTCAGAAACAGTGACCATGACATAGCAGAATTTAGCATTCACCTTGAAAGGGAGGAACTTGGGATAGAAACAATTGTGCTCAGCCTAAAGAAGGGTACTTATAAAAGAACAAGGGGACAGCTGACTGGAGTGGACTGGGAAAGAAAGCATTTTAAAAAGAAAAAATGTTTAAGGATTAACGTAAGATATGTAAGAAAATAGATCATAGTCTATAGCAAAGATATATTCCAGTCAGGAAGAAGAATTCCAGGAAGAGGACAAGCCAATCATCATTAAACAGCAATTTATTTTGATTTATTACTGTCACGTGTACCGAGATACAGTGAAAAGTATTGTTTTGCACGCTAGCCAGACAAATCAGACCTTACATAAGTACATCCAGGTAATAATGCAGAATGCAGAATAAGTTACAGCTACAAACAAGTGCACAGAACAATCAACAGTAATATATGAGGGGTCCGTTCACAAATCTGATAACAGTGGATAAGAAGCTGTCCTTAAATCTGTTAGTATGTGTTTTCAAACTTTGTATCTTCTGTCCAATAGAAGAGGGTGAAAGAGAATATAACCAGGTGGAAGGGGTCCTGGATTATGTTTGCAGCTCTCCCAAGGCAGTGGGAATGGAAGGAAGGCTGGTTTTCATGATGGACTGGGCTACATTCAGAACTTTCTCTAATTTCTTGCAGTTTTAGATAGAGCAGTTGAGATATACAGCTTTGCTTCATTCAGATAGGATACTTTCCATAGTGCATCACTAAAAATTGCTAAGAATCATTGTGGACATGCTGAATTTCCTTATCCTTCTGAGGAAGTAGAGATGTTGGTGCACTTTCTTGACTGTCGCATCGACATCCAATCATGCCTAGATTCCAGACTGGTTATTTATAAATCAGCATATAAGATTGTAGAACTCAGCTCATCCTGAATAAAATTTGTAATTGAAATTCCTCTATCTTTTGCAACGATTTGGCCAATTACAGGTAATATTGTTCTGGAAAAACCATAACTACCTTGATCAAACTCAGCCTATTATTTGCTTCATATGTTGGGAGCATTGCAAAGATTACAAATGCACAAATATATCATCAACAATCCAGATATTACTGAGCCATTAGTGTTTTACATCCATCCAGAATCTTTCACATTTCACAAAAATGAATGACCCAATAGATGTGATATTGACCACTGCGAAAAGGATGATGGATGTTGATTTTGATAAACTTTTGGCATGAGTTTCCTTTACACATCACAATATTCATTTTCCGAGGCCAGCATCCCATCTCAAATTCACATTTTCATTGTAAATCTTTATACAAAAGAATAAAAATTTAGATATTTAAAAAATAGGTACTCAATGTTGAAAATGGCTTTGAACTATAGAAGTCACAGAGTGAAAATGGCACGGGGTTTGAATCCTCCTGTGTATTTTGTCCTACTCCTTGGCCTACTCTAGGATTTAGTAGGCACGGTGGCACAATGGTCAGCACTGCTGCCTCACAGCACCAGAGACCTGGGTTCAATTTGCACTCAGGCAGCTGTCTGTGTGGAGTTTGCATATTCTCCTCATGCCTGCGTGGGTTTCCTCTGGGTGCTCCGGTTTCCTCCCACAGTCCAAAGATGTGCTGGTTAGGTGAATTGGCCATGCTAAATTGCAGGGGAATGAGTCTGAGTGGGTTGCTCTTTGGTGGGTTGGTGTGGACTTGTTGGGCCAAAGGGCCTGTTTCCACACTGTCAGTAATCTAATCTAATCTAGATGTCCCACCTGGTTTTGGGACTCCAGAAATGCCACCAAATAAAGGGCCTCAAGCTCACACTTGATGGCAGTGGCATCAGCATTCTTGCAGATGGCCTCCTAATTGATCACTTCCATTCTCGCTATCTAATTAAAGAGTCTGCCCATCATCCTGATTCTGCTGGATCTAATTCTTGGCTGTGCCACAGAGAGAATTAGGTACTTCTGAGATAGGTTAGGATGTGGAAGGCACCTTAGTATGGAAGTACCTTTAAAGAGATGTGTTTAAGATACAGAGGGGACAACCAGAGAAGCCATTGGGATTAGCTGGAATACACATTAGGATGGTGCATTTGGAACCATGAGACCGACCTTCCTACCTACAGACCTCTCTTAGCATCAAGCAGCCTGTCTTCCCAGTGGTTACCTGAACTAGTGCAGCCAGATCATCTCCTTAGAACTGGTGGCCCATGGTGGGAGATGTAGCTCTTTTGTCCGTAAATGGCAATGGGCCATTTAAGTTGACCAAATTGAAGTCTTAAATATGGTAGTTGACTGTCTATCCCTGGTAAATGTAAACTAAATCGGAGTCACTCTTCAGCACTTGGAATCTTTCCTGGCAGCAGGAATAAGTCAGGGTACTGATGCCATCTGGCTCCTTAATGATTTCCCAGACACTTTGTCTCCACTTCTGGCACTCCAAAATTGGAAAATTCTATCCCTCATTTCTATCTGGGCATTGAGGATGGTTGTCAATATTCCTGGATTTCCCCTAGAGCTTCCTGGAATTTAAAATAGTTTCCAAGACATTGCTGTGAGTGACCTAGGAGGAAAAACTGACCATATTAAACATTAACTCTGTACTTACTTTGTTTTCTTTGAAGATTTGTTTTAAAACTAATGGAGTGGGTAAAGAGGGAATAGAAAGCTGTTTGGCAATGAGTCTTTGGGTACCTTGGGCAGGAATGAGTCTATTTGTTCCCCAAGTGGTGCAGGAAAGGATTGTGTTCCAGGGAGGAACATATTTACAGACCAAGACAGAGAAGAAGGCAGATGGATCATGAATGCCACATGATGAAACTTCAAGAAATATACCATTGAAGCATTGGCAAACCTATTGATTAGTGGGCTGCAGACTCAAACCCAAACTGGTTCCAAACATATTTCCAAGGAGATGTAAGTTAAGCTAAAGCCAGAAGAGCAATGAGTGTCTAAGTGTCATAAATGCTCAGCTACTGCGGCTCCTCCAGACTACTGCTCACTGTGCACTGAGTAATATATACAATTGAAGTAACTCCAAGCTCTCTAACTTTCCAGTTGTATTTATTTTCTTGTATTACCTTACAAGAAAAGAAATTAGATTAGATTAGATTACTTACAGTGTGGAAACAGGCCCGTCGGCCCAACAAGTCCACACCGACCCGCCGAAGCGCAATCCACCCATACCCCTACATATACCCCTTACCTAACACTACAGGCAATTTAGCATGGCCAATTCACCTGACCCACACATCTTTGGACTGTAGGAGGAAACCGGAGCACCCGGAGGAAACCCACGCAGACACGGGGAGAACGTGCAAACTCCACACAGTCAGTTGCCTGAGGCGGGAATTGAACCCAGGTCCCTGGCGCTGTGAGGCAGCAATGCTAACCACTGTGCCACCGTGCCGCCCAAAAGAAGGTTGTTTTCTTGTTCAACTCCAACGCTTGAGAAATGGTTAGGAAAGGATGTGTTTTAATAAGCCCCACTGACGTGTAAGAACAACTGTCAGCCTACGACTCTTGTGGTTTTGTTCTGGTATAACCTGTGCTGTGATAAAGGCTGTTATCAGAAAATCAAAAAGTCAACTTCGGCATGAACATACGATCACCCGAACCTGCAAACAACAAAAATAAAACAAATGATGTATGGTTCAACTGCTTTTAGATGTGAGAGAAAAATTGTTCAAAACGCTAATTTTATGTCTCTATCTAGATAAGAACTTGCATTTATATTGTTCCTTCGTTGTCCTCAAGTACCAAGTACTTTGAAGCCATTGAATTGCAACTGAAATGCAATTAGAGTTGCTGTGTGGGTAAGTATGATAATCAAAGTGTAGGCAGTAATAGACCACAAAAATGCCAACCAAGAGCACTAGTTTGTTAATATTTAATGCTGTTGGTTGAGGGATAAATTATAGATGGAATGTCTGAATAAGTTAGACCATAAGATCAAGGAGTGGAAGTAAGGCCATTTGTCCCATAGAGTCCACTCCGCCATTCAATCATGGCTAATAGGCATTTCAATTCCACTTACCTACACTCTCCCCGTATCCTTTAATTCCTTGCAAATTAAGAATTTATCAATCTCTGTCTTGAAGACATTTGATGTCCTGGCCTCCACTGCACTCCATGGCAATGAATTCCACAGACCCACCACTCTCTGGTTGAAGAAATGTCTCCTCATTTCCATTCTAAATTGACTCCCTCTAATTCTAAGGCTGTGCCCATGGGTCCTAGTATCCCCGCCTGATGGAAACAAATTCCAAGCGTCCACCCTTTCAAAACCATGTATTATCTTGTAAGTGTCTATTAGATCTCCCCTCAACCTTCTAAACTCTAATGAAATACAATCCCAGGATCCTTAGCCATTCACCGTAGTTTCTGCTTTACTTCAAGTCATGCTATGAGGAATTTTTAATTTCCATTTGAGCAGACTTTTAATTTCTGAGTTGAACATGATTCTGACCCTGCACCTCCAATACTCTTTCTATGTTCTCATTTCAGTACACAAATCCACGAACACCGTTTGGCCTCCTACTGTGATCTAAAATTTAATTACTTCATTGTACATTTTTTTCTCATCAGTAATGCCACAAGTTTAATTTGTTTGGGCGAAAAAGTAGTGGAAAGTCTAACAATGATGCAATTCTGTAGGTTGCAGATTTTGTTTTTGATTTATCACTTCGGATTTAAATGCTACCCATTTTAAAAGTCCATTTTGATCAACACTTTAATTTTAGTTTTGAAATGTTGCAAATGGTAATGAATTATAGAAGCAGCATTTCTGTTACAAATCACATCTATTGACCTGTGTGTATTCTGTGTTTTCTTGCAAAACAAGGTTATTGCTTCCTTAGAGGCTCAGTCACAAATGCACCCAAATAGTTTGACAGCTGACACATGAAAAGCAAGAGAGGATATCAGTACAGAAACTGTGAAAGACAACAACACTAAAATAAATGTAGAAACACAGGGTTAAACCTTACCAGCTGTTGGCTAAGTGTCATTTTATTCGTTTCAATGGAGGATTATTCTCCATGAGGCCTAGATTTTCTTTCTGCTATTGCCCCAAACTCATCCTGTTAACCATACGCCTATGGCATCTTGCTCACCATAGGCAGAAACACCTACCACTGTTGGGATATCCCAGGACTCCTGGTGACTGTGTGATATCTTATACACAGTTATGCAGTTGGTCAAGTGCTGGCAGACAAGAGTAATCCTGTGGCTTCAATTAATTTCCCTCAGACCTGACAAATAAGGGGAAGTTGGTGCCCATTTTGCAGATGGTGACATGGAGGTCCTGTTGGATAGGGTGGTACAGTGAGCTATCCATTTCTTCCAGGGTTGTGACACCAGACCCTAACAGCCTGGTCCAAATTTCCCACCCAGGCGAAAGTACGGTCCAGAGAGACACTCAACTGTGTAGAAAGACGGTTAATGAACTTCTGTTCTCTGCCAGAGTAAGTGCCAACTTCCTTCTCTCTCTGCTACCTCACCCTCAGTCTATTTCTGTTACCCACACTCTCCCCCACACCTACACTCTCACAACTGCATGAAACATCTTACTTCACTTACTACCACTCTGAACCTATTAAAACCATATTTCTTCATTACTGCCTACCCACTTATTCGGACACCTCACTACCTTTCCCCTTTTGCATGGACACAAACTGCTGAGGCATCCATTTTCATCTCACTCAATCCATCCCTTTGTCTCATTCCAGGAAAAAAGCAGCCCATTATAGAGTGGAGAGATTTAGAATGGGTGTTGGGATGGCTCACAGTTTGCTCCTCCCCACCCAAGAAGGCTAGGATCCTAGCCTTGGCAGGATCATTCCTAAGGAGCTGCCAAAGTTTCTGTGTTCTGGCAACCGAATAAGATCCATTGTTTATTGCTATGCTCCTCTCCCATTGCTGCCACAGTGAAGATACTGTGAACATTATCAAACTCCTACCCTTCATTTGCACCACATTCTCTCTTTTGTCTCCTTTAGATACCAATGAAACCAGAATAATGTTGGAATCCAAAAGGTTTGTCCCTCAAGACATCTACTGTTCCACTTCTGAAGGAGTTTGGAAAATAAGAGCAACCCTTCCATCCCAGGAATCATTCCAATCAACTTTGGTTGCACTCCTGTCATAACCAGAACATCCTTCCTCAGGTAAGGAGACCAAAACTGCATACAGAAAGCAATGCAACAAAAGCATTGAAGCTCCGATCCTGAAATCTCGATGGATACTTTAGCTCAGTTAGAGTTGGTTGATCACATTGCTCTCATGACTTCATAGTTGATCAAGGGAGATATGCCTCTGGTCATTGGCACTCCAGAGATCTGGAGGAACAAGTAGTGAGTGAGTGAAACCAAGTAACCGCATAGACTTTTCTGTCAGGAATTGTTACCATCTAGTTTCTCTCCAGCGAGTGGGAGAATGGGAAACTCATTGAGGTAAGGTAAACTAACAATGAGATCTCAATGCAAGCACTCCTGCTCATGAGTGAGAATCTCATCCTGTCATTCAAAACTTGGTTAGAAAATGGAACTTTCTGCTCTCGATGTTGAGAAGCTCCTCACTGGCCACCTCATGTGATGTTGCCAACATTCTCACTGTAACCCTTATCATTATTTGGAGATGCCAGTGTTGGACTGAGGTGTGCAAAGTTAAAAATCGCATGACACCAGGTTATAGTCCAACAGGTTTATTTGGAAGCACTAGCTTTCGGAGCACTGCTCCTTCATCAGGTAGTTGTGGAGAGCTGTGCTCCGAAAGCTAGTGCTCTTATGATTAAGGGGCTGGGAAAATTCCACATCAAGACGGAGAGAATTAAAAGAGACTACCATGGAGAAAGCCAACCACAGTTATATAGAGTGAAAGAGAAACAACCACAGATGTGCATGGCGAGCATAAATAGAGTCATACAGGAAGAGAGACAGACAGAGAGAGAAAGAAATACATGGCCACAATTGCAAAGAATGCAAAAGGAAAAGCCATAGAGACTCAGTGAGATACAACAGAAAAGTTCACAGCTGCATTGAAGAGGGACAAGGAGCCAAAATGTTACAGTTTCAAAGTGGGTTAGATAAGGAAAAGGATCAGTATATAAATGTAGAGAAATAGAGGGAGGGGTATGGAGCTATGATATATTCTGAATATGTTATTGGGCTAGACAACTATGGGTTTGTGAATTCATATCCTATCACAGCAGTGTACGAATTCTAATGTTTTGCTTAATAGAGATCCATTTGCAAGTGATCATAACCAAGTTGATGGATTGTTGTTAAAAATCTAAGTAAATCTCTCATGTGTTTAGGGATGGAAACCGAGCATGCTTACACTGTAGTCAGTTGAATAATGCTAACAATTGTTCAGTTTTCAACATCCATTATTGAACTGTTTCAGCTCCCCAGCAGAATGAGCTCCAGATAGAGCAATATAGCAAAATATATAGATCTTGCAAGTTACTAAAATCAGGATATCCAAAATGTGATTGCAGCCCGCCACTGGCGTGGTTGATTCTTAATTGCACTATGTATTGGCCTGGCAGGGTTGTCCTAGCCAATTGTCGAGAATAGCAAGAATCCCTTGGAAAAATCTCGATCAAATGATCAGAAGGCACAGCATCATATTCTTAAAGCAGTGACGGATGGGAATTAAATGTCAATACTGAGCATATCCTGAGACTTAAAAATAACAGGTAGAAGTGGTCAAAGAAAGACTCACAAATACACATAAGGAATAAAGAGACAAGGGACAATAGACATATGCAATGAGTATGAGATAATCAATGAAACACTCAAGGAGGTTATGAGAAAATTATTCTTCTGTTTCCCTGTATATTTGTCAGTGTTACGACACTGGCAGCTGCCTTTTCAGTTAAACGAAAATTGTAGGATAGTCAAACAATCTTTCAATGATTGCTACATTGAAAAGGATGTTCTAATGCAAATTACACACAATCATGCCTACAAAGCAAGACAGAACTTGTTGTGAGGACACTCAAAATAGCTCAGGTGTAATTGAACCGTCAGTTTTAGCTCACTAGTCAGTGTCAGCAATGTAGAATGTTTCTTATTTGGGGCTGCTGGTCAGTCAGTTCACAGTAGTAAGTCATAAGACTTTATACTGAAAATGTGCTACTTAGCAGCCTCCAGTCATTTAGGGTTCTGGGGTACCTTGTGAGCCAATAGGGGTAGCTAACAGTCAGAATTAGGGCTTAACAGACATACTGACATCTATCTAGAGTGGTTAAGTCTTAGAAGAAACTCTGGAAATTCTTTTTGATTCAAGCAGCTGGCAGTAGTAGTGAAGGAAGCTCACAAGCTGTATTTGCTGGGCACAGTTGGGAAATATTGAGACCCAGAAAAACCAAAAGTGAATGCCAGCTTAGTGAAGCTAGCTGTCTGCTAAAACGAGAGAAAGATGGCGATGATGAAGTGCTGGTATTCTGTAGCCTCAAGGATCCAGAGAGTGCGGTCCCAGGAAAAAAGTGATGATACTAGCAGGATGTGTAGTCTTTGAGGAAGTATCTGAAAGAGTGGCTTTTAAAGCTTGGCATTTGAATATGTATAATTGAAGTCCCTCATAAAGGAGACAAAGTTTGAATGAGATTTTGTGACCCACAGTGTTAGTGTCCCCGGTTGGGCTGCAGTGAAATCTGTGGAGCATTTCATGACTACACCTGCAAGTTGATGTATTCGGTGCAGTGTCTGACTACCTTACCTCTTAGCTCTTAAATACCTTAAGTTAATCCTGGATGGTAGAGTGAGTATATATCATAGGTTATTTTACTGTTCTGAATTGACATAGTAAAATTTTGTTTATCTGTTCAAAACCACAAAATAATTTAGACTAGATTCCCTACAGAGTGAAAACAGGCCCAACCAATCCACATTGACCCTCTGAAGAGTTACCTACCAAGACCCATTTCACTCTAACTAATTCACCTAACACTATGGGCAATTTAGCATGGCCAATTCAACTGAGCTGCACATCCTTGGACTGTGGGAGAAAACTAGAGCACTCAGACATGGGGAGAACGTGCACACTCTACACAGACAGTCACCTGAGACTGGAATTGAACCTGGAACCCTCGTGCAGGGAGGCAGCAGTGCTAACCACTGAGCCACCATGCCACCTGTTAGGTTTACAAATTTTGACTACTTTCAAGAAAAATCCAAATGGTTCCTAGTCAAACCTTCATCTAAATAGCTGCTCCCATCAGAGATTATAACAAAAATAAAGAACCAAACATATGTACAAATAGTAATAAAGCAGGAATGCTGCGGCTGGTTCAGTCTCTGGAGGGAATATTTACAGAATGAGATTGCCAGTAGAGAAATTGTTTACAACATGACCAAATTGCTCTTTACTGCAGCTGGGACAAGAGGTGAGAAAGCTGTGGCAATATTTCGAGGTAGACAGTGCAAGAACACAGCAAATATAACAAAAGAAGACTGGCCTTTCTCTTACCCAGCTGTATTTGTTAAAGACCAATATACTTCAGTTCTCTTGGCATTTTATCCAGTAGCCCACAATGCTGCTTCCATGCTGATATTAATATTGACTGAGGTATGTTCCAGGTTCTGTTGAACCCTTGAAAAGAGCAATTTGGTCATGTTGTAAACAATTCCTCTGCTGGCAATCTCATTCTGTAAATATTGCCTCCAGAGACTGAACCAGGAAAAATCAATTGAGTTGTGGTGAAAATGATGAGAAATGAGAAATGTTAAACAAAAAAACCCAAAAAAACACAGAAGTGTTTTAATTCAGTACCTTCAAACTGAATGTTGGGTTACTTATTTTTGTTACAAATGGGGGGAGGTGGAGATGCAAAACTCGAGCAGGTAGGACTTCTTTCTAGTCATGAGTTTTTTCCTAAATTGCATGAGCTTCATATTTCACTCCAACAGAAACTTACCCAGTGTGCATTTTTAATGGGTAGAACTATGGAACTTAAAAATAGAATACTATTAGAAATATGCAGAATCTCAAGACATATTTTTAGCTTTAAAACAGCCACTTAATTTCAGCTTCATAATCTAGTAAAATATGCAATTCTTTCTTTGCTGTTTAATTTTTATTCAATAAAAATGATTTGTTATTTGTGATTTTCAGAGTAAAGCCTGACAAAGTGTCAATTCATTTTGAGTTAGAGAGATCATGAGTATAACATCGAGTAGAAGGCTTATGAAAGCCTATTGGCTGTTGTGGAACTTGACTAGGCGTATTGTAAAAGGAAATGCTATTATCTTCAATGTTCTCAATATTACACATTATCAGTTTGCCGCAACTGATACCATGTAGGAGAAAACATTCTCTTCTGTAGGGCTCAAGTGACCTAGGTGTCTTTGCCCCTAATGGTCCTCCTTTAATCCCACAAGAAAGAGGCAGACTAGCAGCAGTTGTGCAACACAGTGCTGTAGGTAAATGGCCCTGTCTTTGGTAAATAGCTGGAGTATATGGGGCAATGACAAGAGGTTCTGAGGTTGGCAGCTTTGGTAGATATATGAGGATGATGGACTACTTGATAAACTAAGATCCCATTATGTTGAGGATAGTATATTAACATGGACAGAGGATTAGCTAATTAATAAAAGGCAGAGAGCTGGGTAAGATGGTGTACTTTCAGGATAGCAACATACAGCTATAAAAGTGCTGAGGCCGCGATTATTCACGATACACATGAATAACTTTGATGAGGGAGGTGAATGCCATTATAATCAGGTTTGTGGGTGATATAAAAATAGATGAGAAGGCAAGTGGTGCAGGTGGCACCCAGAGCTGCAGGTGAATACATGCCAGGAAAAAACGTGGCAGATGAAATATAACGTGGGAAAATATAAGGTGGTACTCTTTGGCAAGAAAATAAGAGTTGAATATTCTTTAAATGGAGAAAGACTGCAGAAACCTACAGCACAGAGGGATTTAAGATTGCTTGTGCATCAATTACAAAGGGAGAAAGTGAAGATTGCAGATACTGGAGAGTCAGAGTTGAAAAGGGTGGCACTGGTAAAGCACAACAAGTCAGGCAGCATCCAAGGAGCAGGAGAGTTGATGTTTCAGGCATAATGCCCATCATCATGAATGACTGATGAAGGGCTTATGCCCGAAATGTCAACTCTCCTCCCTCACCTCCTCCGCGGCAGCTGCCTGACCTGTTGTGCTTTTCCAGCGCCACACTTTTTGACATAAATTACAAAAAGCGAGCACAGAAGTTCAGCAGGTAATAGGGAAGGTAAATTAACTGTTGGTCTTTATTTCAAAGGGAATAGCTTGTAAAAATAGGGAAGTCTTGTTAAAACCATATAAGGTACTAGGTAGACCACACTGGAATGTTGTAAATTATTTTGATCCGCTTATTTAAGTACAGCTATATTGGCATCAGAGGCAAGAGAAAGGATTCACTAGATTGGTCCTGGATAAGGAAGAATTATCTCATAGGAGAGCTTGTGTAGATGGGCTTGAACACATGGAGTTTAAAAGTATGAAAAGTGACCTTATTGAAATATGCAAGACCTTTATAGTCTTGACAAGATCAAAGACGATAAATCAATTCCATGCGTGGTAGATTATCAGATCTGAGGGCGTAATCTCACAGTAAGGGATTACCCTGGTAGGACAGAGATGAGGTATTCTTTACCAGAATTCCGCAACCAATTCTGGTTGTGAAAGACAGGTCACTAAATGTATTCAAGCTTGGGATGGACAGATTTTTAATCTTTTAATGTCATGGGAAAAGACAGAAGGGTGAAATTGGGGATTATCAGATCAGCTATGATCTCTTTGAATGATGGAGCAGATTTGATGGGCTGAATGGGCTACTTCTGCTCCAATATTGTATGGTCTTACATAGAACATAGCAAAGTACAGCACAGAACAGGCCATAAGGCCCATGATGTTGTGCCGAGACTTAATCCTAGTGTAAAATATAGTAACTTAACCTACACACCCCTCAACTCACTGCTATGCATGTGCATGTCCAGCAGTCACTTAAATGTCCCCAATGACTCTGCTTCTACCACCTCCGCTGGCAATGCATTCCATGCATTCACAACTCTCTGCATAATGAACCTACCTCTGACATCTCCTTTATACCTTCCTCCTAATATCTTTAAACAATGACTTCTTGTACAGTCAATCCTGCCTGGGGAAAAGTCTCTGGCTATTGACTCTATCTATTCCTCTCATTATTTTGTACGCCTTGATCAGGTCTCGTCTCTTCCTCCTCTCCAGAGAGAAAAGTCTGAGCTTATTCAACATTTCTTCATAAGGCAAGCCCTCCAGTCCAGGCAGCATCCTGGTAAAGCTTCTTTGCACTCTCTCCAAAGCCTCTGTATCTTTCCTACATTAGGGTGACCAGAACTGGACACAATATTCCAAGTGTGGTCTCACCAGGGACTTGTAGAGCTGCAGCAAAACCTCGTGGCTCTTCAACTCAAAAACATGGGGGTGTATGGATGGTAAGGGTGACTCCTGTCTTCCAAGTAATGTCACAGCGTGAGTAATGGAACAGCTTTGAACAGTGTGAAAGAGTGTTAGTGGTGTTGTAATGAGTAGGTTACGTCATTTGAGAAGCAATCACTGACATTCATCACCCACATAGGGTCATTTGTCCTCTGTGCTACTGCTGCCAGGACTTCAGATTCAGATTCCAGGAACTGGCCTCCCTGACATCCTGCTCCCCATCTCTCTCAGTGTGGTTATAAAGTCATAGAGATATACAGCATGGAAACAGACCCTTCGGTCCAACTTGTCCATGCTGACCAGATATCCCAACCTAATCTATTCCCACTTGTCAGCACCCGGCCCATATCCCTCCAAACCCTTCCTATTCAAATACCCATCCAGGTGCCTTTTAAAAACTGCAATTGTACCAGCCTCCACCAATTCCTCTGGCAGCATCTTTCTGGAATTGTCACACACCTGAGCTTCAATGTACTTAGTCTTAAGTAATCTCTTCGGGGTTTTATCTCAACACTTCTGGTCTGGGACTAACATAAGTCTTGACTCCACAGCTCATTATATATCCTTCCCTCATACAGCATCCCATATCAAGGACTTCACAGATCTGCTCAAAACTCAATATTAAGACTATGACACAAAAGTGTCCCTCTTTAAGCTTTGGATGTCTTCCTAAACTTAAAATACCCAAGTTCCAGAATAGTCTGACAAACATACAGGCTCTATTATTTATCTTGTTGGATCACTAAATGATTGAAGATAAGTATAAGTTCATAATTGGTATATTAAACTAATACACCATAAAATGGGGTCTCAAAAACTATTTCAAAATGAAATCTCCATGACTACAAAGTTACTATAAGTAAATTATTAACTTTAAACATACAGAAAACCCACTGGTTACTAACTTAAAAACAAGAAACTCAGTTTACATCACACATCATCCAGGACAAAGCAGCACCACATCCATAAACATTCACTCCCTCCACCACTTGTATTTGGAACAGCAGTATATACCACCAGATGTACTACAGACATTCACCAAGGTTCCCAGGAAACAACTTCCAAACCAATAACTACTACCAACTAGAAGGACATGGGTTGCAAATAAACTTGCAAAACCTGTGCAAGTTTCTCTTCAAACCACTCACCATACTGACTTGGAAATATTCACTGTTCCTTCAGTGTCATTGAATCAAAATCCTGAAACTCTTTCCCTAACAGCACTGGGGGTATCCCTCCATGAAATGGATGGCAATAGTTCAAGAAGGGAACTCACCACCACCTTTTTAAGGGAAACACAGGATGGGCTGTAAATACTGGCCCAGCTAGTGTTACACATGAACAATGTTGTTTTTTTATAAAATCATTAGTATTTGCACCATTAAAACCAGAAAATTAAAATTATATTTTAATTGGAGAGTCTCTTTTGAGCCTTACACCTTAAAACATCCCACTGTTCTGATCAAACGGCTCTTCGTGCTGAACTAACTGCATTATCTACATTGAGAATGTGCTGTGTAGTTAGCTTTAAAACAAATTGCCTGTTTGGTGAGAGAGAGATTATTGTTGTGGTTCTGTTCGCCGAGCTGGAAGTTTTTGCTGCAAATGTTTCGTTCCCTGGCTAGGGAACATCATCAGTGCTATTGGAGCCTCCTGTGAAGCGCTGCTTTGATGTTTCTTCTGGTATTTATAGTGGTTTGTTCTTGCCGCTTCCGGGTGTCAGTTTCAGCTGTAGTAGTTTGTATGTGGGGTCCAGGTCGATGTGTCTGTTGACGGATGTTCTTGCCGCTTCCGGGTGTCAGTTTCAGCTGTAGTGGTTTGTATGTGGGGTCCAGGTCGATGTGTCTGTTGACGGATGTTCTTGCCGCTTCCGGGTGTCAGTTTCAGCTGTAGTGGTTTGTATATTGGGTCCAGGTCCATGTGTCTGTTAATGGAGTTTGTGGATGAATGCCATGCCTCTAGGAATTCCCTGGCTGTTCTCTGTCTGGCTTGTCCTATGATGGTAGTGTTTTCCCAGTCAAATTCATGTTCCTGGTTGTCTGAGTGTATGGCTACTAGGGATAGCTGGTCGTGTCGTTTTGTGGCTAGCTGATGTTCATGGATGCAGATTGTTAGCTGTCTTCCTGTTTGTCCTATATAGTGTTTTGTGCAGTCCTTGCATGGTATTTTGTAAACTACGTTAGTTTGGCTCGTGCTGGCTATTGGGTCCTTTGTTCTAGTGAGTTGTTGTCTGAGTGTGGAAGTTGGCTTGTGTGCTGTTATGAGTCCTAAGAGTCGCAGTAGTCTGGCTGTCAGTTCTGAGACGCTCCTGACGTATGGTAGTGTGGCTAGTCCTTTTGGTTGTGGCATGTCCTCGTTCTGTGGTCTATCTCTTAGGCATCTGGTGATAAAGTTGCGTGGGTATCCGTTTTTGGCGAATACCTTGTATAGGTGTTCCTCTTCCTCTTTTCGCAGTTCTGGTGTACTGCAGTGTGTTGTGGCTCTTTTGAATAGTGTCCTGATGCAGCTTCGTTTGTGTGTGTTGGGGTGGTTACTTTCATAGTTTAGGACTTGGTCTGTGTGTGTTGGTTTCCTGTGTACCCTTGTGGTGAATTCTCCGTTGGGTGTTCTCTCTACTAACACGTCTAGGAATGGGAGTTGGCTATCCTTTTCCTCTTCTCTCGTGAATCGTATTCCTGTGAGTGTGGCGTTGATGATTCGGTGTGTTTTTTCTATTTCTGTGTTTTTGATGATTACAAAGGTGTCATCGACGTATCTGATCCAGAGTTTGGGTTGGATTTGTGGTAGGGCTGTATGTTCTAACCTTTGCATAACTGCCTCTGCTGTGAGTCCCGAGATTGGTGATCCCATGGGTGTTCCGTTGATTTGTTTGTATATCTGATTGTTGAATGTAAAGTGTGTGGTGAGGCACAGGTCTAGTAGTTTAAGTATGCCGTCCTTGTTGATAGGTTCGGCCTCCTGTGTTCTGTTATGTATGTCCAGTAGGTTGGCTATTGTTTCTCTGGCTAGGGTTTTGTCAATCGATGTGAACAGTGCCATCACGTCGAATGATACCATGGTTTCTTCTTTGTCTATGTGTGCATTCCTGATGATGTCCAAGAATTCCTGTGTTGATTGTATGGAGTGTTTGGATCCGCTGACTAGGTGTTTCAGTTTTTGTTGTAGTTCTTTGGCCAGTTTGTATGCTGGTGTCCCTGGTAGTGATACTATGGGTCTGAGTGGGATGTCTGGTTTGTGTACTTTGGGTAGTCCGTAGAATCTGGGGGTGTTGTTGCTTTCAGGTTTCATTCTTTGCTGGTCCGCTTTGGTTATCTGTCCGTTTTTTTGTAGATTCCTTAGTGTGTTGATTATTCTATTGGTGAGTTGTGGTGTGGGGTCGGAATCCTTCATTTGGTAGGTGTTGGTGTCTGCAAGTAGTTGTTGTGCTTTATTGATGTAGTCTGATTTATCTAAGATGACCGTCATTCTGCCTTTATCTGCCGGTGGTATGATTATGTTCTTGTCATTTTTCAGTGCTTTCAGTGCTTCCCTCTCCTTGGTGTTGAGGTTATGTGTATGACGTTTTCTTATCATCATAGGTACGACCGTTTGTCTCACTGTTTGTTGTGTCTCTTCTGTCCGTCCATTGTTCCTGAGTGTGCATTCTAGTGCTGCTAGGAAGTCTGCTGTGTTGGCATCCCTGTAGTTGTATTTGAGTCCCTTGGCCAGTATAGTTCTTTCCATGTCTGTGAGCTGTCTGTGGGAGAGGTTTTTAACCCAGGTGTGTGTTGTAGTGTCCTCCTGTTTGTGGGTTAGTTTGTCCATTTTTGCTTTTAGTGCCGTTTTTTTGCGAAGTGTTGTCCTGTTCTGTCCTATAGTGATAGCCTGTTCTATGGTCTGGGTCCATTCCGCCAAAAGTCGTTAATTTTAAAAACCACGAAACAGGAAAGAATATAGACAAAGAAGAAACCATGGTATCATTCGACGTGATGGCACTGTTCACATCGATTGACAAAACCCTAGCCAGAGAAACAATAGCCAACCTACTGGACATACATAACAGAACACAGGAGGCCGAACCTATCAACAAGGACGGCATACTTAAACTACTAGACCTGTGCCTCACCACACACTTTACATTCAACAATCAGATATACGAACAAATCAACGGAACACCCATGGGATCACCAATCTCGGGACTCATAGCAGAGGCAGTTATGCAAAGGTTAGAACATACAGCCCTACCACAAATCCAACCCAAACTCTGGATCAGATACGTCGATGACACCTTTGTAATCATCAAAAACACAGAAATAGAAAAAACACACCGAATCATCAACGCCACACTCACAGGAATACGATTCACGAGAGAAGAGGAAAAGGATAGCCAACTCCCATTCCTAGACGTGTTAGTAGAGAGAACACCCAACGGAGAATTCACCACAAGGGTACACAGGAAACCAACACACACAGACCAAGTCCTAAACTATGAAAGTAACCACCCCAACACACACAAACGAAGCTGCATCAGGACACTATTCAAAAGAGCCACAACACACTGCAGTACACCAGAACTGCGAAAAGAGGAAGAGGAACACCTATACAAGGTATTCGCCAAAAACGGATACCCACGCAACTTTATCACCAGATGCCTAAGAGATAGACCACGGAACGAGGACATGCCACAACCAAAAGGACTAGCCACACTACCATACGTCAGGAGCGTCTCAGAACTGACAGCCAGACTACTGCGACCCTTAGGACTCATAACAGTACACAAGCCAACTTCCACACTCAGACAACAACTCACTAGAACAAAGGACCCAATAGCCAGCACGAGCCAAACTAACGTAGTTTACAAAATACCATGCAAGGACTGCACAAAACACTATATAGGACAAACAGGAAGACAGCTAACAATCTGCATCCATGAACATCAGCTAGCCACAAAACGACACGACCAGCTATCCCTAGTAGCCATACACTCAGACAACCAGGAACATGAATTTGACTGGGAAAACACTACCATCATAGGACAAGCCAGACAGAGAACAGCCAGGGAATTCCTAGAGGCATGGCATTCATCCACAAACTCCATTAACAGACACATGGACCTGGACCCAATATACAAACCACTACAGCTGAAACTGACACCCGGAAGCGGCAAGAACATCCGTCAACAGACACATCGACCTGGACCCCACATACAAACCACTACAGCTGAAACTGACACCCGGAAGCGGCAAGAACATCCGTCAACAGACACATCGACCTGGACCCCACATACAAACTACTACAGCTGAAACTGACACCCGGAAGCGGCAAGAACAAACCACTATAAATACCAGAAGAAACATCAAAGCAGCGCTTCACAGGAGGCTCCAATAGCACTGATGATGTTCCCTAGCCAGGGAACGAAACGTTTGCAGCAAAAACTTCCAGCTCGGCGAACAGAACCACAACAACGGACACCCGAGCTACAAATCTTCAACCAGACTTTAGAGAGAGATTAGATAGACAATCTGGACAGAACGTCTGACAATTCACCAATTCTTCAGAGTTTTAAAATGAAATCCACCACAAACATAAATTAGGATAAGGAAAATAAATTTGTCAAAATTCAAATGTTTGTGAATGTCTAAACCTTCTGAGGTGCATTATTTTTTCTTCTTGTCAGGAGACAGAACACTGACCTTTCCCCAGCATCTAGTCAATCTCAGAATCACAAAAGTGGTCATAGAGCAAAAGTCAACACTATACACAAATAGTGATCTATAATTGTCCAGCTCTTCATAAATCAGCTCTTTGTTACACTAGCTATTCCTACCCAGTTGGCTGAGTACCAGCTTGAAGCCTCAGAGTCACATAGTCCTACAGTCCTGCCTGCCTCCTGACATTTATTCCAGGTTGCTGGTATACATTTGTAACGGCCGACACAGTTAAATAGACCAATTCATTTAGATCTTTGGGGTTTCCTGACCTTCATGGAACAATGGCACCTCTCCTCCTATCCACTTCCACTATGAATGCCAACGGTGCCCCATCCATTTACAGTCATAGAATCAAAGAGATGTACAGCATGGAAACAAACCCTTTGGTCCAACCTATCCATGCCGACTAGATATCCCAACCCAATCTAGTCCCAACTGCCAGCACCCAGCCCATATCCCTCCAAACCCTTCCTATTCATATACTCATCCAAATGCCTCTTAAATGTTGCAATTGTACCAGCCTCCACCACATCCTCTGGCAGCTCATTCTACACACGTACTACCCTCTGTGTGAAAGCCTTGCCCCTTAGGTTTCTTTTATATCTTTCCCCTCTCACCCGAAACCTATGCCCTCTAGTTCTGGACTCCCCGACCCCAGGAGAAACATTTTGCCTATTTATCCTATCCATGCCCCTCATAATTTTGTATAACTTTATTAGGTCACCCCTTAGCCTCCAACATTCCAGGGAAAACAGCCCCAGCCTGTTCAGCCTCTCCCTCTAGCTCAGATACTCCAACCCTGGCAACATCCTTGTAAATCTTTTCTGAACCCTTTCAAGTTTCACAACATCTTTCTGATAGGAAGGAGACCAGAATTGCACGCAATATTCCAACAGTGGCCTAACCAATATCCTGTACAGCCGCAACATGACCTCCCAACTCCTGTACTCAATACTCTGACCAATAAAGGAAAGCATACCAAACACCACCTTCATTATCTTATCTACCTGCGACTCCACTTTCAAGGAGCTATGAACCTGCACTCCAAGGTCTCTTTGTTCAGCAACACTCCCTAGGACCTGGCCATTAAGTGTATAAGTCCTGCTAAGATTTGCTTTCCCAAAATGCAGCACCTCGCATTTATCTGAATTGAACTCCATCTGCCACTTCTCAGCCCATTGGCCCATCTGGTCAAGATCCTGGTGTAATCTGAGGTAACCCTCTTTGCTGTCCGCTACACCTCCAATTTTGGTGTCATCTCCATACTTACTAACTGTACCGCTTATGCTCGCATCCAAATCATTTACGTAAATGACAAACAGTGGAGGGCCCAGCACCGATTCTTGTGGCACTCCACTGGTCACAGGCCTCCAGTCTGAAAAACAACCCACCACCACCACCCTATGTCTTCTACCTTTGAGCCAGTTCTGTATCCAAATGGCTAGTTCTTCCTGTATTCCATGAGATTTAACCTTGCTAATCAGTCTCCCATGGGGAGGCTTGTCGAACACCTTACTGAAGTCCATAGAGATCACATCTACAGCTCTGCCCTCATCAATTTTCTTTGTTACTTCATCAAAAAAACTCAATCAAGTTTGTGAGACATGATTTCCCACACACAAAGCCATGTTGATTATCCCGAATCAATCCTTGCCTTTCCAAATACGTGTATATCCTGTCCCTCAGGATTCCCTTCAACAGCTTGCCTACCACTGAGGTCAGGCTCACTGGCCTATAGTTCCCTGGCTTATCCTTACCACCCTTCTTAAACAGTGGCACCACGTTTGCCAACCTCCAGTCTTCTAGCACCTCACCTGTGACTATCTATGATACAAATATCTCAGCAAGAGGCCCAGCAATCACTTCTCTAGCTTCCCACAGAGTTCTCGGGTACACTTGATCAGGTTCTGGGGATTTATCCACCTTTAACTGTTTCAATACATCCAGCAGTTCATCCTCTGTAATCTGGACATTTTGCAAGATGTCACCATCTATTTCCCTACAGTCTGTGTCTTCCATATCCTTTTCCACAGTAAATACTGATGCAAAATATTCATTTAGTATCGCCCCCATTTTCTGTGGCTCCACACAAAGACCGTCTTGCTGATCTTTGAGGGGCCCTATTCTCTCCCTAGTTACCCTTTTGTCCTTAATATATTTATAAAATCCCTTTGGATTCTCCTTAATTCTATTTGCCAAAGCTATCTCATGTCCCCGTTTTACCCTCTTGATTTCCCTCTTAAGTATACTCCTACTTCCTTTATACTCTTCTAAGGATTCACTCGATCTATCTTGTCTATACCTGACATATGCTTGCTTCTTTTTCTTAACCAAACCCTCAATTTCTTTAGTCCTCCAGCATTCCCTATACCTACCAGCCTTTCCTTTCACCCTGACAGGAATATACTTTCTCTGGATTTTTGTTATCTCATTTCTGAAGGCTTCCCATTTTCCAGCTGTCCCTTTACCTCTGAACATCTGCCACCAATCAGCTTTTGAAAGTTGTTGCCTAACACCGTCAAAATTGGCCTTTCTCCAATTTATAACTTCTACTTTTAGATCTGGTCTATCCTTTTCCATTTTTATTTTAAAACGAATAGAATTATGGTCACTAGCCCCAAAGTGATCCCCCACTGACACTCAGTCACCTGCCCTGCCTTATTTCCCAAGAATAGGTCAAATTTTGCACCTTCTCTAGTAGGTACATCCACATACTGAATCAGAAAATTGTCTTGTACACACTTAAGTAATTCCTCTCCATCTAAACCTTTAACAATATGGCAGTCCCAGTTGATGTTTGGAAAGTTAAAATCCCCTACCATAACCACCTTATTATTCTTACAGATAGCTGAGATCTCCTTACAAGTTTGTTTCTCAATTTCCCTCAGACTATTGGGGGGTCCATAATACAATCCCAATAAGGTGATCATCCCTTTCTTATTTCTCAGTTCCCCCCAAATAACTTCCCTGGATGTATTTCCGGGAATATCCTCTCTCAGTACAGCTGTAATGCTATCCCTTATCAAAAACGCCACTCCCCCTCCTCTCTTGCCTCCCTTTCTATCCTTCCTGTAGCATTTGTATCCTGGAACATTAAGCTGCCAGTCCTGTCCATCCCTGAGCCATGTTTCTGTAATTGCTATGATATCCCAGTCCCATGTTCCTAACCATGTCCTGAGTTCATCTGCCTTTCCTGTTAGGCCCCTTGCATTAAAATAAATGCAGTTTAATTTATTAGTCCTACCTTGTCCCTGCCTGCCCTGACTGTTTGACTCACTTCTGTTCTCAGCTGTACCCGTCTCAGATCGATCTCTTTCCTCACTATCTCCTTGGGTCCCACACCCCCTCCTTATTAGTTTAAATCCTCCCAAGCAGTTCTAGCAAATTTCCCTGCCAGTATATTAGTCCCCTTCCAATTCAGATGCAATCTGTCCTTCTTGTACAGGCCACTTCTACCCCAAAAGAGATTCCAATGATCCAAAAATGTGAATCCTTCTTCCATACACCAGCTCCTCAGCCATGCATTCATCTGCTCTATCCTCCTATTCCTGCCCTCACTAGCTCATAGCACTGGGAGTAATCCAGATATTACTACCGTTGAGGACCTCCTTTTTAAAATTCTACACAACTCTCTGTAATCTCCCTTCAGAGTCTCAACCTTTTCTCTTCTAACATCATTGGTTCCAATGTGGACAATGACCTCCTGCTGGCTCCTCTCCCCGTGAGAACATTCCGCACCCACTCTGAGACATCCTTGATCCTGGCACCAGGGGAATAACACACCATTCTGCTTTTTCTCTGCTGGCCACAGAAATGTCGGTCTGTACCTCGGACTACAGAATCCCCTAACACAATTGATCTCTTGGAAGCTGACGTACCCCTCATTGCATTCGAGCCAGTCTCAATACCAGAAACTTGGCTGTTCGTGCTACATTCTCCTGAGAATCCATCACCCCCTACATTTTCCAAAACAGCATACCTGTTTGAAATGGGTATATCCACAAAAGACTCCTGCTCTAGCTGCCTACCTCTCTTACCCTTCCTGGAGTTAACCCATCTATGTGACTGTATCTGAGACCTTCCCCCCTTCCTTTAACTGCCATCCATCATATACTGTAGCTGTTACAAATTCCTCATCGCTTCTATCTGTCCCTCCAACCGATCCACTCGATCTGATAAGATTTGGATACAACAGCATTTATGGCAGATATAATCCGCAGTAACCCTTAAACTCTCTTTAAACTCCCATATCTGACAAGAAGTACATATCACTGCAAAAGCCTTTTTTGCTCCTTCACAATCTACAGACCCAGAAAATAACACCGTCTTATTCCTCTACAAAACACTGCCCCTGGTTAAATTAATAGCTATGACTTACATTTTAAGTTTAATCAAGAGACTTATCTCCAAAAACATATAATCAAGAAAGAATCCACTGTACCCATGACTGCAGCCTTTCTATTGGACAGACTTAAAACAACCATTAACTTATCTGTTTCGGTGCTGTGAACTTTGCCCAACAGTTCCTCCAAGATTAGTTGTGAATTTCACTGTTTGTTAGTTTTCCCAGATGCACTCCGATGTCCAGTGATACATGAATTTAAACAGCAAAGGCAGTAACTGTGCAGGTCCTCTCTCTCTCTCCTGCACTGTCCATACCATGTGCTTCCTTTGTCTGCCCTTCTCCCTTTTAAACTGCTGTTGTTTTGACTTTTTTTTCCCAAAGTTCCAAAACAATGCAACAGAATATAAAACAGTAATTGCTGCTCCTGGAATTCGAGGAAATCACCTCCAACACCTAAAATATCTCAAAAAAAGGAGCAGCTCTTACAGCCAGAAATTCTTCCCGTCCTCCATTTTGGATTAGCCAGGATTTGTTTGGATCCCTCTGTTTCCCAAGTATACCATTGTAACAATCTCTGAACCCAACTTCTTTTTATTCGGGAGCTTGCCTTTAAGAAAGAGCGAGCAGTTTGTACCACTTGATTGACAATGTTGCTAGGCCTTCTGATTGGGCGCTGATCTCACATGGCAACTTTAAGAACCAGAGATAAGCATCAGAGGCCGACCAGCCAACTCCATTATCATTCAATGGAAGAAGGTACAAACATTGCAGGTCACCCATATCACTGGAAATGAGCACAGGCCTGTTGCAAATCATAAACCATCCCCCCCATCTGAAAAATGGGAAGAGGAAATTTCTAGCGCCTAGACTTTATTATGGTAATTTGCACCATGCTTGTCATCTGAAAAAAATAGTTAATGATTCATTCTGTAAATTGTGAATACTAGACTACAGGAAAATAAGAAAGTTATGCCGTGGCAATGAATTAGATCACATGATGATGGAACAATACTGAAGTGAGAACCTGGGCAGTACAGTAACTCAGTGGTTCGCACTACTGTCTCATAGCACCAAGGACCCAGGTTCAATTCCACCCTTGGGCAACTATTTGTGTGGAATTGACACATCCTCATGTCTGTGTGGGTTTCCTCTGGATGCTCCAGTTTCCTCCACCAGTCTAATGCTGCGCATGCTGGGTGGATTAGCCATGGGAAATGCAGGGTAATAGGATGGGGTGGGTTTGGGCGGGATGCTATTCAGAGGGTCAATATGGGCCAAATGGCCTGCTTCCACACTGCAGGGAGTCTACGATTCTTTTAATGTAGAAGTAAGAGACTAGAATTTGTGCTCAGTCAAAGTGTACATAAATATTACTCTGAAAAGACTTTAGACTCCAGAATCCTCTTAATTGTAATGTAGCAAGACCATAAGAAATACGAACAGGTACAGGCTGTTCAGCCCCTTAAGCCAGCTCCATCATTTAATAGGATTATGGCTGATCTGATATTCCTCATGTCCACTTTCCTGCCCTTTCTCCTGGTTGAGAATCTATCAATTTATCCAAAGTCCACTCCCTGTGGCAGGGAGTTCCAAAGACGCACAACCCAGTAAGAGAAGAAATTCCTCCTCATGTCAATCTTAAATTGACGGCCCTTTATTCTGAGACTATGCTCCCAGTCCTAGAGTCTCCCATGAGGAGAAACATCCTCTCAACATTTACCTGTCAATGCCCTGTAAGAATCCTACATGTTTCAATGAGATCACCTCTCATTCTTCTAAACTTGAGTGAGTAGCATCCCAACCTGTTAAGTCTTTACTCAAAAGACAATCACTTCATACTGGTGATCATCCTGGTGAACCTTCTCTTCACTGCCTCCAATGAAATGATATCTTTCCCTAAATAGTATATCCAACCTCCTGAGAGATGACTCACACAATAGCAAAAGGTGGCTGGGGCCATGTTGGACAGAATGAAGAGTGGAAGCGGATTGACATGGAAGGCGGCAAGGCCTCCCCCACCCAACTCCACTTTACAGCAGCATACAGGATCAAACCTGGTAGGAAACACATTGGGCACAGGCATCTCCCACCACTCAGAGTGGTAGTAGGATAACATTCTTAATTGAGCATCACTGGACCATGGGGCAGTGACTGACTTGACATGTCCCTTGTTATCTGTAAAATCATGACAAAGCATGGGCAAGCGAGTCAGCATTGTGTGGGTATGACGTTAATGGCTCTCTATTTACCCACCCATTTGTTTTCTCACATGTGGCTGGCCTGCAAATTCCACCTGATTGAGCAGTGGTTCTACTTGCTTTCTAGTTTTCAGATGTTTATGTTCCATATATTTAGTGATAGAGTGATGAAGCCTTGTAACACTGTAGGCACATTTCCAGTTATTCTGAGTCATCCCTTGTGTAATCCTCAACGGAACAAGAGATGTTGGGCAGCTAAAAGACCTGCATTTTTCAGTTGCAATTTTACAATATTGCGAAGTTTGTTTTTCTAAAGATAAGAAGGTGAGAAGAGTGGGTTGAGAGACTGATGAATGAATAGGGACATGAGTAAAATATACATCTGATCTGCCCATGCAGATACAACACAAATCGAAACACAACCCAACGGGGGAATTTGGAACTTGGATGGTTTACTTGGCTTATTCTTAATTGAAATTGTTTAGTCTAACATCCAACTGTTCAGTATTTGTAGCATGGACAGACATTGAGAACTTCAGATTAATATTTGACTGCCTTAATTCACATCAGTAAAAAATGCTTCTTGAGATCTTGGGACTCTGATTAAAATCAAAAAGTTCCAAATTGAATTAGACTGGTAGAATGAATGGCTGCTGTGTGCTACCTTGCTTCCACATGAAATCTTAACTTCCACTCACTTATCTTATTCCATTGCTACTTATTCATGAGATGATTGAGTAACCTCATACAGGCTCCGGGTGTAAAACAATTCATAGTTGTTCATGATCAGCTGAATTCCAAATGATAATAATGCCACTCAAATATATGTAAGGATTGCAAGTGTGTAAAATGCAATACTTACACATTAACTGGTTAAGGCACAATGTTGGAATCAAGCAATTTCACTGCAGGTAGGCTGGGAGAGCTTAATAGCAAAACTTTAGAATCAAAATTACAGATGATACTCTTTTCAAATAAACACTTTTTAAAAATCTGGGACCAAATTCTCATTATAAAATTTTACTTGTATTGGGTCACCTCTGCATTGAGATAGCAGGAGAGGAACTTGGTGCGTGTTTTGCATGTTTGTATGGGACCATTGACTGTCAAGATTTCTACCCTTTGATGCCCAGATAACTAATTGTAGTGTGAATCACCACCATGAGTATAATGTTAAAAAAAACAAGGCTACATTAATAAAGATGCTGCCTCATCATTTTGACAGTTTTGTCTTAACTTAGTATGTAATCTGTGTGCTGAAAAATCTAAGAAATTATAACAGAGAGTTTTCAATCACAGAATTTCTTCAAAATCACTGTAACTGCAAATTGACTCCCTGACCCTTTAAGTGCTTCCAATGTAAGGATTCTAACGTCTGCTATAGTGTTGGGCCCGCCTTGTAGTCTATTTCTTGATTTCTGGTCATTAACAGGCAAATTTGTTGAATGATCCTACATGGTGCAAATTTGTAAAGGGACATCACACTGGCGAGTAGAATTATGAAATGTCATGACAGGATAACCTCAGTTGTTTCTGGAACAAGCAGGGAACACCACTGTCAATGCCCTTCTGAAGGTGGCTTTGGGATCCTGTCCACAAGCTGCTGATCGCTGCTGGCTCCAGTAAAGCTATTGATGCACATTTTTACACCCAGAGTACTGGAGGAGTGTGAAGCCAGCATATTAGGTAGACAAGGGACTATAGCACTGAGGCAGGGGGGAGACAGGGGCTGCCTTATGCCTGCCTACCTCTGTTGGACACTTACAGTGTGGTCTGGCCTCAGGCTGATTGAAGTCTTAAAGTCACCAATAAATCGCCACTTAAGGGCCTATTCACATCACCCTCGTATTGTAGCAGTGGTTGAACGAGACAGTTGTGCCATGTAGTGAGACCAGCAAGTATGGCAGACAGTCCAACTGCAGGCTTCAGGAAATCCCAACTGAAGGCCTTTCTCCAGAGGAAATTTCAGGTTCTGCTTGATCACACCTCCCTGATCTCACTACCTATTCTGAAGGAGCATATTGCAGCACTGAAGAAAGAAATAGATGACCTCAGACTCATCCGAGAGAGTGAGAATTTCCTGGACAGGACCTTCAGCAAGGTCAATACTCCGAGCATATCAGAAGAGAGAAGGGAGATGACGATAAGGAAGGAAAGGATGATTCAAGTAGAAGAGTCTCCGGGGGAAGTACCTCTCATGAACAGGTTTAATCTCTTGGAAACTGTAGAGAGAGACGACACTGCCGGTCCAAAAGGCGGACAGGTCTGCCGATCGAAAATTGGCATGGAGGCGGAGCTGAAGTGTCAGACATCATGCAGAGCCATGATAACAGGGGACTCCATTGTGAGAGGGATTGAAAGGGGTTTCTGCTGCAACAGGCAGGATTTGAGGATGTTGACTTCCTGGTGCCAGAATCCAGGATGTCAACAAGGGCAAAAGTGAACAGCGAGAGGTGGTGATGCATGTCGGCACAAATGACGTCAGGAAGAAGAGGAGGGACATTGTACATCGGTTCTTCAGAGAACTCGGAAGAAGGCTGAAAGGCAGAGCTTCTAGGGTGGTTATCTCCAGTTTGCTTCCAGTTCCTTGGGCTGGAGAGGGCAGGAATAGGGAGATAATGGCCTTGAATGTGTGGTTGAGCAACTGGTGCAGGAAGCAAGGATTTAAATTCTTGGATCACTGAGGTATGTTTTGCGGTAAGGATAAATTATACAAGAGGGATGGGTTGCACCTTAACAGGTGGGGGGGCCAACATTCTGACAGGCAGGTTTGCCACTGTAACACAGGTTTGTTTAAACTAAGTAGTTGGGGGGAGGGGACACACTGGAAATTTAAGACGGAAGTTAAAGGGAAAGTGAGAATAAGAGAAGTTAAGAAAGACAACAGAATCAATGGAGCAGAAGACCCAAGAAGGAATCATACAGTATGGTCAAGTGAAATAAGGATTATTAGGAAGGGTGAGGGGAGTAACAAATTAAAATTAATATATATAAATGCATGAAGTATAAGAAATAAGGTGGATGAGCTTGAGGCTCAGTTGGAAATTGTCAGGTACAATGTTTTGGGGCTAACTGAGATGTGGCTTCAAGTGGACAGGGCCTGGGAAATAGATATTCAAGGCTACACGTGCTTTCGAAAGGTTAGACTGACAGGCAGAGGGGGTAGGGTGGCCTTGTTGGTGAGGAATGATATTCAGTCCCTTGCGAGGGGGGACATATAATCAGGAGATGTAGCGTCAGTATGGATAGAGCTGAGAAATTCTAAGGGTAGAAAGACCTTAATGGGAGTCATTTACAGGCCTCCCAACAGTAGTCTGGATGTAGGGTGTAAGTTGAATAAGGAATTGAAATTGGCCTGTCGCAAAGGTATTACTACAGAGGTTATGGGGGATTTCAACATGGAGGTAGACTGGGAGAATCAGGATGGTACTGGAGTTTGTGGAGTGCCTCTGAGATGGATTCTTAGAACAGCTTGTACTGGAACCTACCAGGGAGAAGGCAATTCTGGATCTGGTGTTGGGCAATGAACCGGATTTCATCGGGGACCATGAAGTAAAGGAGCCATTAAGAGGTGGTGACCATAATATAATAAGTTTTAATCTGCAATTTGAGAGGGAGAAGGGAGAATTGAAAGTGTCAGTATTGCAGTTGAACAAAGGGAATTATGGAGCTATGAGGGAGGAGCTGGCCAAAGTTCAATGGTTCAATACCCGAGCAGGGATGGCAATGGATCAACAATGGCAGGTATTTCTGGATATAATGCAGAAGGTGCAGGATCAGTTCATTCCAAAGAGAAAGGAAGATCCTAAGGGGAGGTAGGGGTGGCCAAGGCTGATGAGGGAAGTTAAGGACTGTATAAAGCTAAAAGAAAAGAAGTATAACAGCAAAGATGAGAGGGAAGCCAGAGGACTGGGAAACTTCTAAAGAGTAAAGAGTAACTAAAAAGGCAATACATGGAGAAAAATGAAGTACGAAGGCAAACTGGCCAAAGATATAAAGGAAGATAGTAAAAGCCTTTTTTAAGTACATGAAAAGAAAAAAATGGTTAAGACTAAAATTGGGCACTTGAAGACAGAAACAGGGGAATTTATTATGGGGAACAAAGAAATGGCAGAAGAGTTGAATGGGTACTTTGGACCGGTCTTCACTGGGAAAGACACAAGCAATCTCCCAGATGTAATAGTCGCTGAAGGACCTGGGCTAATGGATGAACTGAAGGGAATTTATATTAGGCAGGAAATGGTGTTGGATAGACTGTTAGGTCTGAAGGCTGCTAAGTCCCCAGGACTTGATGGTCTGCATCCCAGGGTACTTAAGGAGGTGGTTCTAGAAATCATGGACACATTGGTAATCATTTTCCAATGTTCTATAGATTCAGGATCAATTCCTATGGATTGGAAGGTGGGGAATGTTGTCCCATTTTTCAAGAAAGGAGGGAGAGAGAAAACAGGGAATTATAGACCAGTTAGCCTGACGGCAGTGGTGGGAAAGATGCAGGAATCAATTATAAAGGTTGAAATTATGACTCATTTGGATAGCAATAGCAGGATTGGTCAGAGTCAGCATGGATTTACAAAGGAGAAATCATGCTTGACTAATCTTCTGGAATTTTTTGAGAATGTAACTATGAAGATAGACAAGAGAGAGCCAGTAGATGTATTGTACCTGGACTTTCAGAAAGCCTTTGATAAAGTCCCACATAGGAGATTAGTGAGCAAAATTAGGGCACATGGTACTGGGGACAAAATACTGACTTGGATTGAAGATTGGCTGGCTGACAGGAGGCAAAGAGTAGTGATAAATCCATCCCTTTTGGATGGCAGATGGTGACCAGTAGGGTACCACACATTTTGGTGCTGGGACCACAGCTGTTTGCAATAAACATGAATGATATAGATGAAGGTATTAAAAGTAAAATTAGCAAATTTGCTGATGACACAAAGATGGGTGGCAGGGTAAAATGTGAGGAAGATGTTATGAGAATACAGGGTGATTTAGACAGGCTAGGTGTGTGGACGGATGCATGGCAGATGCAGTTTAATGTGGATAAATGTGTGGTTATCCACTTCGGTGGCAAGAACAGGAAGGCAAATTACTATCTAAATGGAGTCAAGTTTGGTAAAGGGGAAGTACAATGAGATCTAGGTGTTCTTGTGCATCAGTCAGTGAAAGCAAGCATGCAGGTACAGCAGGCAGTGAAGAAAGCTAATGGCATACTGGCCTTCATAACAAGAGGAATTGAGTATAGGAGAAAAGAGGTCTTTCTGCAGCTGTACAGAGCCCTGGTGAGACTGTATCTAGAATATTATGTGCAGTTTTGGTCTCCAAATTTGAGGAAAGAATTCTGGCTATTGAGGGAGTGCAGCATAGGTTCACAAAGTCAATTCCCAGAATGGCAGGACTATCATATGCTGAAAGATTGGAGCAACGAGGCTTGTATGCATTAGAGTTTAGAAGGACTAGAGGGGATCTGATCGAGACGTATAAGATTATTAAAGGATTGGACACTCGGGAGGCAGAAAGCATGCTTCCACTGATGGGTGAATGCAGAACCAGAGGGCACAGTTTAAAAATAAGGGGTAGGCCATTTAGAACAGAGTTGAGGAGAAATTTCTTCACCCAGAGAGTGGTGTGTGTATGGAATGTCTGCCCCAAAAGGCAGTGGAGGCCAAGTCTCTGGATACTTTCAAGAAAGCGATGGATAGAACTCTTAAAGATAGTGGAATCAAGGGTTATTGGGATAAGGCAGGAACAGGATACTGATTGTGGATGATTGGCCATGATCATAATGAATGGTGGTGCTGGCTCGAAGGCCTGAATGGCCTACTCCTGCACCTATTGTCTATTATCTATTGTTTTCTCCTTCTGATCCCACAATGCAGCTTGCCTGACCAAGGTCACACCACGGACCTGCTCCTGTAGTCGCCCTCATTGTTTCAGGTGGAGGATGGCTTGTAGTCCTAGCAACAGTCACTACCCTCAGTGCTACTGGAACTGAAGAGTTGCCATCATTTAATGGCAGCCTCAGGGGTTGAAAGCCTCAAATTTAGGCAACATTGTTAGACACCAGTAAAATCAAATCAAGGCTTCTAAGGCTGACATAAGCAGGCCTGTCCCTGAGATATCAGCCAGTGGGTGAAGCCAGCACCTCTGTGTAAAATCTGAGCCAGGCTGCTGGGGCAGATTTCAGCCAGAGGCAGAATATTTTATGTTGAGGCAGAGAACCATTTCAACTGGATTTGGTGAAAATAGTGATCAGAATTCTAAAATATGGGAGGTTTCATGATTATCAAAGAAATTTAATCAGGAAAATATTAAAACAGAATGTCAGTCCCAAGTAAACATAGAACATTACAGTGCAGTACAGGCCCTTCAGCCCTCAATGTTGCGTCAACCTGTGGAACCAATCTGAAGCCCATCTAACCTACACTATTCCATTCTTGTCCATATCCCTATCCAATGGCCATTTAAATGGCCTTCATGTTGGCGGCTCCATTGCTGCTGCAGGCAGTGTCATCCATGCCCCTACTACTCTCTGTGTAAAGGCCTATATCTATCACATCTCAATTTAAAGCTGCGTCCCCTCATGCTAGCCATTGCCATCTAAGGAAAAAGGCTCTCACTGTCCAACCTATCTAACTCTCTGATTATCTTATATTTCTCAATTAAGTCACCTCTCAACTTTCTTCTCTCTAACAAATTCAGCTTCAAGTCCATTAGCCTTTCCTTGTAAGACCTTCCCTCCATACCAGGCAACATCCTAGCAAATCTCCTCTGAACCCTTTCCAAAGCTCCCACATCCTTCCTCTAATGTGGAGACCAGAACTGTACACAATACTGTACACAAATGTGGCTGCACCAGAGTTTTGTCCAGCTGCAGCATGATCTCATGGTTCTGAGACTCAATCCCTCTACCAATAAAAGCTGACACACAGTATGCCTTCTTAACAATCCGATCAACTTGGGTGGCAACTTTCAGGATGTATGTACCTGGTCACTGAGATCTCTCTGCTCATCTACACTGCCAAGGGACTTACCATGAGCCCAGTATGCTGCAGTTCTGTTACTCCATCCAAAGTGAATCACCACATTTTTTTTCACATTAAACTCCATTTGCCACCTCACAGCCCAGAGTAGTCAGCATAATTTATCTTTCAATCTGAACCACCTTGTAAATCCCTGTTCCCATGTCCTTTTCAGAGAAGTGTTCAGAGCTTGGGAAACCCCAAGCCATTCAGCCCAATGGGTCCACACTGACCCTCAAAAGAGCATCCTACCCAATCCCCATACTCTGCATTTTCCATGGTTAACCCACCTAGCCTGCACATCCCTGCTCACTATGGGCAATTAGCATGGCCAATCCACCTAACCTACACATCTTTGGACTGTGGGAAGAAACTGGAACACTCGATGAACTCACGCAAACACGGGGCCAATGTGGAAACACCACACAGATAGTGATCTAAGGGTGGAATGGAACCCCGGCCCTGGCACAGTGAGGTAGCAGTGCTAACAACTGAGCCACTCTGCCGCCCTCATCACCGAGCCACCGTGCCTCCATTTCTGTTCTTTTAGTCTATTCAATCTAATCTTGAATACAGTACTAACATAAATTCTAATTTGATCGTCATGTTGAAATTAATACAATCTGTTACAATTCTGTCTGTAAAGCTTTTCCAACCATGTAATCTAAATTCCTTAACTTTGTAGATCTCAGTCATGACCTAGCAACAGTTAAAAATGCCAAAGCAGAGAACTAACCAGTCTACGTCAAAAAGGTATGCGCCTGAATACTTAACTGCCTCTGGAAATAACATCTGTTACAGCTGTTTAAACAATAAAGTCTTTAGACTTCTTTTAGGGGATTTCCAAGCCAGTGATTTCTCTTCATTCTGGGCCAACACCCCTCCCCAGTCCCCTGCCGTCCCTACACCTGGCTAACATCCTCAGATATTAGTGTTAAATAAAATGCAGTTGGTGGACATGGATACAAAGATTCTATTAAAAGTATTCTTCAACCTACCAAGCCATGTGTTGCTGTATACTCTTTAGAAGTTGTATTGCTTTGGGCAATGGACGAGAGGAGGGGCTGTTGGTGGTAAGCCAACCCATTTATTGCAATGTTACAGTGAACCATAGCAAACAGGCAGCTCAAGAAGCTTAGACTTTTATCTGGAGGTCAGTCCACTCTCGGCACAAGTTTTGACAAAGTATTTGGCAGACATCAAATAACATATCGTTAAGCAGTTGAAGAAAAAGCAGTTAAATAAGGAATAATGAAAGCAAAGCAAATAATGATTTTGTGCATGATAATCTGTGACTTTTTAAAAAGACTTATGGAAAAGATTTTATTTATTTAAAGCAGAGTCATTTGAGCTATGCTGCATAGAATATCTCCTTAATAGGGTTAGTGAACTCAGATTAGTTTCTGTTTCCTTGCGCATGACTCATCAAATAGCTGCATTAGGATTTTCCCACATTATGATTAAAATGTAAATATCTCTGAGTTTCTCTGAGAATATTGGCACTGGATGCCTTGCATCACAATGGATCTTTATTTTTTTTATAGATCCATGCAGAAAATAAAACTTTATATTTAGCTACACTGGTGTGAAGACCACATGAAAATTAGTGTTGAGTGGTCATGAAATTGGTATCGTTACTAATTTAGTTTCATAGTAATTAAAATTAGTAAGTTGCTACTAAGTGGACAGAAGAGGAAAACTTGACTAAGTCCTGACAAATCATCAATCACAGATTACTTGTACATCGATGAACTTTTGTTAACCGTTTACTAGTAATATACAACTCAATTACAACAGCACTGCGTATGATACATTAGGCATGCCGGCTATAATGGACAATTAGTTCTATCAGCTGTTTTCATCATTTGTAGATGCTAGTTGTGATTCAGGTCTAACTCTGAACAATTTTTAGAGGCAATTGTTAAGTGTGAATTTCTGTGTTCTGCAGCAAGCCTATGTTCCTTTAATGCCTTAGCAATAAACCTCAGTGGTTAACACTACTGCCTCACAGGTTTTGTGATCAAGGCCCATTGCATTAAAAACTAAGGTGACAGTGCGGAATGGAGAAAATGCTGGCAATTAGAAGTGCCATCTTTCTGATAAGTCTGACCTCTGCCTGCCCTTTCAGATGCTATAACTTTGAAGACATCGAGACATTGCCATTTTATTTCTCTGCATTTAAGTGTGGACTAAAATCAGTAAAGATCTGTTTCAAAAACAAGAATTTTTGTGACTGCATGCTTTGAAAACAGGTGACCCGACATCTTTCACTCAGCTGCTTGTTCCAGCAGCAAATAAAGTGTAGATAGTAAATGTGATATAGCCCAACGGCTTGTGCACAAATGAAGCTTTGTGTGGCAACAATGGATGATTGATCTATGGACTAGTTACCAGTTATTGATAACAAATGTCTTTTGCCTCCAAACAACTACTTGAGTCAGGTAACTGAACAGCTTAGGACAGTGAGCAAGTTAGAGGGAACCTTCAGACCTCTACCAACTCAAGATCTTTCTTTGTTCGCCACAGCAAAAGCCACTGTAAGCCAGAAGAAAGTCAGATTTCCTTTTCTTCAGCATTTGCAGTAAGCTGTGAGTTTTAGTTGTTAAATCAGAGATGATTTATAAATGAATCAGCCACTCTGTGTCTCTTTCAAGTCAGTGGAAGCATCCAGAGAAGGATGACCGAGAATCAATGTTCTGACCAGTTTGAGAATCGTAAGAATCATCCCAACAAGCCTATAAACTGACACCACTGAAATGCCTTCCCAGTTTCTCTGTCCATACCATTACGTATTTTTTCTTCTGTGTGTATATGAGTGAGGGGAAGTTTATAGGGGTATTAGAATTTTAACTGGTAGATTTATATACCAACCATTCATAGTCGTTTACCAAAGCTAGAGTCTATTTACTTTTAATAAATAGGAATTCATGTCAAAAACCCAGCCCATGCTTTCCTGCAATCCGGAACTAAAAGACTGATAAATTATGGCATTGTGTGTGCTTCTATAAAATCTTTAATTTTTGAGATAACTCAGAGAATAGCAGAGTTAGACTTCCTGGGCAACACCTCAGTGAGGTGCAACAAAAGAAAGCAAAGAAACTATTGCTAGGTAAAGTTTCCTCCTCAATCAATGCCATTAAAAGAAACAGATTATCTGATAATTATCACATTGCTGTTTATAGGAGTGGCTGTGTTCAAATTGCTTCAATAAATTGGAGAAGCCATGCAGAAGTGCTACCTTTCTGGTAAGCCTAAACCCTGCTTATACATTTTGATGGCTATTTAATGTCCCATGTTACCATTTTGAAGATGTGAGGGCATTTTCTTTTTATTTTTCCATATTTAAATTGTGGACTGAAATGAGCAAAGATCCACTTTAAAGCCAAGGATTGCTGGAGGGTTAGCACTTCATTCCAATAGTAGATTTGAGTGCAGTATGGAGTTCATTTTGCTATATAAAGAAATTCTTTGATGCAGCTGTGGATTCAAATATCACAAATGTGTCATCTATATATCAGGCAGAGAGAAAGGGTAGAACGTTAATGGTCATTCCATCCAAGATGCACATCTCATGATAACCAAGAAAGGTATGAGCAAAAGTTGGACCTCGAGTGTATCCCATGGCAATGCATGCATAGTGCCATTGAAAATGAACTCAACTGCACAAGTTACTAAATTCATGAGTTCAATCAGCATTGATTCAGACTCTGATGAAACACCTGCATTGCCACGATATAGTGACGTAATGCAAATGTCAATAGCTTCTTTGAGTGGTATTCTGTCCTAGAAGTATTTAAATGTGCATGTGTGACACCAAGGCATGCAAGGCTGTGGGGCAAGTGATTGAAAATGGGGTGAGAATAGATAGCTGATTGTTTTTCACCAGTGCAGACTCAATGGACCAAAGGGCCTATTTCTGTGCTGTAGACTGCCATGACTCTATATCAGCTAGTAATGTCAAAACAGCACATGCCATTGTTTTCAATATGTTGGTCTTCCATTGTCTTAGTGAAAATGAAAGAATCCTTTGCACTATATATGGAAATCTCATTTAGAATGATTGCACCATCAATATTTCAATTCATGTTGTGCCAGTCCAGTCATAGAAATAGTAGGGGATAAAGCAATATTGCTTTGTGTGTTTTTACTTGTTCATAGATGCATGGCCACAGTCAGCCATAAGGATGAAACCTATCATATCCCACCATCATCAGACAGGTTGTCACTGTTACACAAGTCCAACAAGTACCTCAACAAATTGTGTCTGTTCATTCATATATATAGTGGGAGGTCCTATAGTTCAAACCATCATTGAGCACAGCTTGCATTCGGTTGATATAATCACATTTGCTGAGTATGTTTACTCTAGCCCCTTAGTTGAGTTTGCATATCTGCATATCAGGGTTTGCTGGGAAGTTACAAAATGCTACAAACCATTTGTGCTCTGTCAGGTTCACAAAAGGAATGTGGCAGATCTGCTCGGAGTGCTTTCAGGGCTTCTAAATCCTAGTTGGGCAGTAGTTTGTGATAAGATAACTGATAATAACTAATAACTGATAATGGTGCAGACTGGAAGTTAAGTGCCAACATGGTCTGGTGTTCTGAACTTTTATTTCTATAATGCTGGGTATTTTGTTTCTCTATTGGCTAAGACCTTGTAATTAAAGAAGCTGTTCCTAGGTGCTTTTGTAACTAAGTCAGCACTGTAATTGGCAACACATAAACTTTTCACTCTCCTCATTGAGTATGTGTGCAACAGAGACAATTCTATTCTATTCTAATGAAGGAGCTTAAACTCAGCAAATATGTCTTCACATTTAACGCAGGATGAGAACCATCGAAATCTTCAGCCATGAGCAAGAATAAACTCTTCATTTTCGGAGAGGACATGCTCGGAGAGATTTTCCACATGTTTAATGGCATCTTTAATTGGACTACCAAACTGCTTTGTTTTAAGTTGATAGCGCAGGTATTGTTGAGAGTGTGGTTGGCCATAGATCATTATAGTGGCACAAATTGACTAAATAAAAGAATGACAGAAATGTTCACACTTCCTAACAACCTTGGAGTAAAGCACAATATAGATTAGTAATCCTGCTAACAATCTGTTCAATCAGATGTTTTATACTTGTTACAACCAACTAAGGGGAAGTGCGAGGTGTTTTGAAGGGAGGCAAATCATTCCTTCAGATCTGGATATGACATATAGCCAACTTGTCTGCTTATCACACAACTCAGCTCAAGCATTAGAGGTTAGTGCACAAGGAGTTGGGTGCTATGCTCTATGTGTCAGTCCATAATGGTGATTTCCCTCTCTGCAGTTAGCAATGTGCTCAGATTCCTGGAAATTGGTACCACTCAGAGCATAAATGGATACCTCCACTGATGTCACAGGGATATGAACAACCTCTGAAAATTCTGACAATTATCCACACATCTCTGACTGCCGCTTCAGTGGCTGCTAATTTGTCATAGAGTCATAGAGTCATAGAGACGTACAGCATGGTCCAATCCATCCATGCCAACCAGATATCCCAACCCAATCTAGCCCCACCTGCCAGCGCCCAGCCATTTCCCTCCAAACTCTTCCTATTCATATACTCATCCAAATGCCTCTTAGATGTTGCAATTGTACCAGCCTCCACCACATCCTCTGGCAGCTCATTCCATACACGTACCACCCTTTGCATGAAAAAGTTGCCCCTTAGGTTTCCTTTATATCTTTCCTCTCTCACCATAAACCTATGCCCTCTAGTTCTGGACTCCCCGACCCCAGGGAAAAGACTTTGTCTATTTATCCTATCCATGCCCATCATAATTTTGTATACCTTTATTAGGTCACCCCTCAGCCTCTAACACTCCAGGGAAAACAGCCCCAGCCTGTTCAGCCTCTCCCTCTAGCTCAAATACTCCAACCCTGGCAACATCCTTGCAAATCTTTTCTGAACCCTTTCAAGTTTCACAACATCTTTCTGATAGGAAGGAGACCAGAATTGCACGCAATATTCCAAAAGTGGCCTAACAAATGTCCTGTACAGCCGCAACATAACCTCCCAACTCCTGTACTCAATACTCTGACCAATAAAGGAAAGCATACCAAATGCCTTCTTCACTATCCTATCTACCTGCGACTTCACTTTCAAGGAGCTATGAACCTGCACTCCAAGGTCTCTTTGTTCAGCAACACTCCCTAGGATCTTACCATTAAGTGTATAAGTCCTGCTAAGATTTGCTTTCCCAAAATGCAGCACCTCACATTTATCTGAATTAAACTCCATCTGCCACTCCAGCCCATTGGCCCATCTGGTCCAGATCCTGTTGTAATCTGAGGTAACCCTCTTTGCTGTACACTACACCTCCAATTTTGGTGTCATCTGCAAACTTACTAACGGTATCTCTTATGCTCGCATCCAAATAATTTATGTAAATGACAAAAAGTAAAGGGCTCAGCACCGATCCTTGTGGCACTCCACTGGTCACAGGCCTCCAGTCTGAAAAACAACCTTCTATTACCACCCTTTGTCTTCTACTTTTGAGCCAGTTCTATATCCAAATGGCTAGTTCTCCCTGTATTCCATGAGATCTAACCTTGCTAATCAGTCTCCCATGGGGAACCTTGTCGAAAGCCTTACTGAAATCCATATAGATCACATCCACTGCTCTGCCCTCATCAATCTTCTTTGTTACTTCTTCAAAAAACTCAATCAAGTTTGTGAGACATGATTTCCCACGCAAAAAACCATGTTGACTATCCTGAATCAGTCTTTGCCTTTCCAAATACATGTACATCCTGTCCTTCAGGATTCCCTCCAACAACTTACCCACCACCGAGGTCAGGCTTACCGGTCTATAGTTCCCTGGCTTGTCCTTACCACCCTTCTTAAACAGTGGCACCACGTTTGCCAACCTCCAGTCTTCCGACACCTCACAAATATCTCAGCAAGAGGCCCAGCAATCACTTCTCTGGCTTCCCACAGAGTTCTTGGGTACACCTGATCAGGTGCTGGGGATTTATCCACCTTTAACTGTTTCAATACATCCAGCACTTCCTCCTCTGTAATCTGGACATTTTGAAAGATGTCACAATCTATTTCCCTACAGTTTATATCGTCCATATCCTTTCCACAGTAAATACTGATGCAAAATATTCATTTAGTATCTCCCCCATTTTCTGTGGGTCCATACAAAGGCCGCCTTGCTGATCTTTGAGGGGCCCTATTCTCTCCCTAGTTACCCTTTTGTCCTTAATATATTTGTAAAAACCCTCTGGATTCTCCTTTATTCTATATGCCAAAGCTATCTCATGTCCCCGTTTTGCCCTCCTGATTTCCCTCTTAAGTATACTCCTACTTTCTTTATACTCATCTAAGGATTCACTCAATCTATCCTGTCTATACCTGACATATGCTTCCTTCTTTTTCTTAACCAAACCCTCAATTTCTTTAGTCATCCAGCATTCCCTATACCTACTAGCCTTCCCTTTCATCCTGACAGGAATATACTTTCTCTGGATTCTTGTTATCTCATTTCTGAAGGCTTCCCATTTTCCAGCTGTCCCTTTACCTGCAAACATCTGCCTCCAACCAGCTTTTGAAAGTTCTTGCCTAATACCGTCAAAATTGGCCTTTCTCTAGTTTAGAACTTCATCTTTTAGATCTGGCCTATCCTTTTCCATAACTATTTTGAAACGAATAGAATTATGGTCGCTGGCCCCAAAGTGGGCACCTGCCCTGCCTTATTTCCCAAGAGTAGGTCAAGTTTTGCACCTTCTTTCGTAGGTACATCCACATACTGAATCAGAAAATTATCTTGTACACACTTAAGAAATTCCTCTTCATCTAAACCTTTAAAACTATGACAGCCCCAGTCGATGTCTGGAAAGTTAAAATCCCCTCCCATAACCACCCTATTATTCTTACAGATAGCTGAGATCTCTTTACAAGTTTGTTTCTCAATTTCCCTCTGACTATTGAGAGGTCTATTATACAATCCCAATAAGGTGATCATCCCCTTCTTATATCTCAGTTCCTCCCAAATAACTTCCCTGGATATATTTCTGGGATATCCTCCCTTAGCATAGCTGTAATGGTATCCCTTATCGATGATTTCCAAGACTTATCACTGGAGTGAAGCTGCATATCTAGGTCCATACTCATTCCTCTGATAGGGAATAGCTGCCACTATCGCTTTTGTGTGCTTCAGTGCTCTGTTCTAACAATGGGTCGTTACCTACTGACATGAGTGCCTTTACACTAGTGGAGGATGAGCTTATATGGTGTCAGAGTCTAATCAGTTCACAGATCTTTCCTTCAGATTACATGTGGTCCTCAAGTTATTTATCCTTCATCCAAATGAATGATTTGGATTTTCAAAGAACTTGTGATGTATCATTTTGGTTTGGAATCTTCATCATGGCAAAAAGACATGAGTCAGAAGTATTGATGCTTGCACTCATTGCATTACTTCCTCAGTGTAGGCTCCACACGTACCCTTTTCTTAGTGACAGTGTTGCCCTGCCGTACGATGCCTGACTTCCAATGCCTCCGCCTCTATCAGTCATTTCCCCATGGATTGATACACCACTTCTATTTCCTGTCTACTCCCAAGTATTCAGAGTGTGCACACGGTGTCACCTATGTTCTGTAATCTAAATGTACTTAATCACTTATGTTACTTTCCATGCACAGCATCATGCCAATACCAGGCCTGGTGAAAGCGCCATTCAGTTTTGGCAACAAAGTGAACCACTCTGACAAACCATGAGTCTCCGTGTGAGTCAGGCCTTCATCTCTCTCGAGACACTGGTCCCTGATCAAACTGGACTATTAATCCAGAGACCCTGGTAATGTTCTGGGGACCCGGGTTCAAATCCCATCATGGCAGCTGGTGGAGTTTGAATTCAATAAGAGAAAGTCTGGAATTAAGAGTCCAATGATGGCCATGAATCCATTGTTTGATTGTCAGAAAAGCCCATTTCATTCACCCATGTCCTTCAGAGAAAGAAACTGCCATCTTTACCTGGTCTGTACTTCCATGTAACTCCAGACCCACAGCAATGTGGTTGATACTTAACTGCCCTCTGGCTAATTAAGAATGGGCAATAAATGCTGCCTAGCCAATGATGTCCTCATCCTATGAATGAATTAAGAAAAAGGGAGCCTAATGCATGGGTTGCCCATCTTGCCTCATATCTCATGGATACCATTTGGGATATGCAAGGACACCACCCTCTCCCCAAAGGAAGTGTCAGCAAAACCATTCTGTCTCCTGTCAAACCTACAGAGTTTAACCAAGTTCACGCTTTGGAGATCAGTACACATGTCCCATAGCCACTATTTACCTTGTTCACCTTCTTTCCCATTGACCTTATGTAGTCTGTATGATGGCTGCTGACTGCCCTTTACAAATGCTGCTTGCCTTAACAAGTTAGAACTTCCTTATGCCTGTCACCAGTTATTGATGGACTCCCCTGGATGAATAACCATTGGCTGCAGTGGGGAAAATCCAAGGGGATGCTGCACCATCAATCTCCAATGTAGACGGACAACCAAAATAAATACATCAGAATTTTCTCTCAGTTGGAAGAATCCTGTCCACTCTTTACAAGTGTATAGCTTCTCTCTTTTTTCCCCTCTTCAGAGTCAAAAAGTGTGATTCTGGAAAAGCATAACTGGTCAGGCAGCATCCAAGGGGCAGGAGAGTCGAAGATTCGAGCATGAGCTCGTCATCAGGAATGTTGTAGAGGGAGGAGAACTTTTTCAAGGTGGCCATCCTTGCAAGAGGCTTCACAGTAAGGTTATAATCAACTGGAAGAAAGTGAGGACTGCAAATGCTGGAGATCAGAGTCAAAACGTGGGGTGCTGGAAAAGCACAGCAGGTCAGGCAGCATCCGAGGAGCAGGAGAGTTTATATTTCGAGCATAATTCTTCTTATTTGTCCTTTTTGTTAGGTTGCAAATGTCTTATGAAATGGCCTAGCACAACATTCAGTTGTATCAAATTGCATGAACAGAGGAACCACTATGTTGTACAATGTCATTTGACTGAGAAAAGTGCAATTTTAACATAATGGTTTTTTGAGTTCTTCTATTCTACTTTAAGTGGTGTGGTTATTTCAAAAAGGTTTCACTGTTGCTATTGCCCTTATATGATCTGATCATATGACCTTATATTGCCCAAGTTGAATCCTTGTGTAAGAATTGGTAAGAGGTTCATTTCCTGAACCACCAGGAAATCTGGTGACAGAATCTATAACGGTTGCTGTAGCAGGAACTTTTGCAAGAAGTAATTCCATTTCATTCAGAAGTGAAGTTGATATATTTTAAAATAAACAATGAATTTTTCTAGTGAAGATTCTCTGAAAAATGATAAACATACCTGATGTTATGAAAGCATTAATGAGTACATTGGAAGCATCTTTAGAATGAGTTGTCAAATAAATTTCAAGCCCATCATGTCTCTTTTTTAAAAAAAAACAGAGGAATTGGCATCGCTCCAATAGTTACAAGTTTCCTGGGCTGATATCACATGGAGCCTGAGTATGATTTAACACTTCTTACTAAAATGTATACTTTTCATCTGCACTTTTTTTTCCACACTCCTCTATGTGTCATACATTCTTTCCTTTCTTGAACAGGAAATCCCCTAAAACAACAATGTATAAAAGAACGGAGCTCAGAGCAGTCAATGAAGGACTCTGGCTGACTGAGCGTGCTTAGTGAATAGGCAAAGTCAGTCTGCTAAAGACTTCAGTTCTTCAACAACATGCAACTGAAAATTGCTCTGCTTCTCGTTCTTTTCTGTGCTGTATCAGTGTTCAGCAGATCATGTAAGTTTCTATATTTATTTTTAATACATTGTCTTATAACTTAGCGACTAATAATATTTATTTACCATTACTTGTGTTTCACAGTGCCATTGTACAAAGCTGGCAAGGGATAGTAATACAACAGAAAACTGTAACAATGAGCAGGCAGCTCAATAATAATGCCTAGTGACTATTGAGAGTTAAAATTAGAGACAGCATAAACTATAAAACAATCTGAGTCAGCCTTGAGTCAGCAAAGCATGAAATAATATTTAAAATGCAAGTTTTTTTGAGCAAAACGTTATTCAAATTATGTGTCTTATTTTTCAGATCGAGGTCCTGGAATAGTTTCCACAAACTGCTGCACGAAGGTGTCCCGAAGGCCAATTCCATTTCAGGTTACACACTATAGGATGCAGCCACAGTTGGCCCCATGTGTCGAAGCCGTCATGTACGAGACCATTATGTTTCTTGTAACCAGAAATCTGTCCTCCTGTCTGATATTTTATTTTTAAACATTTCTCATTGTTGTGTATTTCGTTCCTTTTTAGATAAGAATCTTGCTTCATTTTCAATTTCTAAAATCCCAACATTTAAATAAATTATGACTTTGCTTTGATTTGTGGAAAAATTGAATTTTGATCAAACATTGAGAAATGTTTTTTCAATGTTAAGTGAAAAGATTTTAAGAGCTAACCTACTCTTAAAATTGTCATTTAAAGAAAATTTGAAAATAGCCAATACCGAACTGATAAAATTAGCTTATTATGCACTGCAAACAGAATTGGATCAATTTAGTAAAAAGAAACACTATTTGTCTTGGGGTTGATTCATGTGTAATTACATGTTTAGACAATTTTAATCCATTTCCCAATGTTTCTGCTCTGTTTCAGATTTTACACAGTAGAGAAAGGACCTCTGTGCGCTGATCCAAAAGCACGCTGGGTATCAAGAAAGATTAAGGAGATTAAGTAAGTACTGCTTGTGAAGTTAGTACAGGTTGACGTTAACAGTTAGAAGATCTAAGTAGCATAAAAAGTAAACATGACTCTAAACATTACTCTTCAAACTATATTACAACATTTTTATTCATGTTAGTCTGACTTATCAAACATCCACAATTAGTTGCAGTCTATGAGGAACTGTCAACTTTTCCACCTGTGCATTGAGTGCAACCGTCTTTTCTCCCTCTGCCCAGTTTCTGATGTGGTTCTCCCATTCAGTCCTTCTCTTATGTCACCTGTTTTTCCCTGATATTTCACCTGCGGTTATTGCCAAGATTAAACTCTCACTGCACGTGTATTCAATTTCCACTTTTTCAATTTCCACCTCTTCAATTCAGTTAAACATCCAAGAAATAATGGGACATGGATTTTCTTGCAGTTAAAATCTCTGTTTTACTAATACATATGCATATTTATATGGCTAGCTTGTACTGGCTGTACTATAACAATGGTTCAATAAAATTGTAAATAGATTAGATTAGAGCAGGCATCAGACTAAGTAGAGTTTCTGACTCTACTACACATATCATCTTAACTGTGAATGTCATTTAAACACATTAAGCCCACTAGACTTTTTTTTGTTTCCATACTCCTGAGTACTATTTATTAATGAATATTATAAAATGACAATAACAGGCTACTGCTGATTATGTCACTGCTAAGTCCATTATTTTGCTATTCTATAATGGAATTATAAGGAAAGTGACATACTAGTACAAGTTCAGCATTCATAGCAGAAATGTACTGACTAAAATATGTATGTATACACTCATAAATACTTAAAATGTTATGTTTCCATTACAGTGGCAGGATGCAGAGTAACAGCTCTCAATGAAGTGAAATGAAATGCTTTCTGGAAGACTGAGAAAATAAGGACTCTGATATTTTCAATATTGCTTCATTAGTTTTTGTGTTTGACTATGTGCAATTATGAGAACCTTAATTTATTTTTGATATGATTGTGGTAATTCAGTACTGTTTCAGTGTTTTTGTCACTTTAATTCCTAAATATATAAATATATATATTTATTTTATACTTGTGAAATGTTGAGTTTTTAGTAAAATAAAAAAAGGCTTTATCAAAGGGAATGAGAGTCTTTCTGTAACTGCATCTGAAAGAGCATGTTTTGGTTTTTCACATGGATGGCAAATACTCAGCAATAAGCATGGGAACGAGAGATTATGTGTGGAAGTAACCATTTGCACCTGAAGTCTAGCCTCATATCCATTTGAAAATGTTGAATTGAAAATCTACTGCTTAAACTTGGTGCAGTAGTCCACTTGGGGTGGCACGATGGCTCAGTGGTTAGCACTGCGGCCTCACAGCCCCAGGGTCCCAGGTTTGATTCCAGCCTTGGGTGACTGTGTGGAGTTTGCACGTTCTCCCCGTGTCTGCATGGGCTTCTTTTGGGTGCTTCGGTTTCCTCCCACAATCCAAAGATGTGCAGGTCAGGTGAATTGACCATGCTAAATTGCCCTAGGAGAAAGTGAGGACTGGAGATCAGAGCTGAAAATGTGTTGCTGGAAAAGCGCAGCCGGTCAGGCAGCATCCAAGGAGCAGGAGATTCGATGTTTCGGGCATGAGCCCTTCTTCAGGAATGAAAGCAGAAGGGCTCATGCCCAAAACGTCAATTCTCCTGCTCCTTGGATGCTGCCTGACCTGCTGCACTTTTCCAGCAACACATTTTCAGCTCATGCTAAATTGCCCATAGTGTTAGGTGCATTAGTCAAAGGGAAATGGGTCTGGATGGTTACTCTTCAGAGGATCGGTGTGGACTGGTTGAGCTGAAGGGCCTGTTTTCACACTGTAGGAAATCTAATCTAATCAATATCATGGAGTCATAAAACACAGCAGCCCAGTGCTGGAAAAGGTGCTTCAGCCCATCACATCTACACGAGCATTTCAATGAATTTAGGAAATTGTCCATTCATTCTCTATGGATTGATTCCAGCCAACATTAATCTATAAGCAAGTACAATTAAGTAAGGCATATTGGTTAAGGTTTCATCTGCTACTATGTCTTAGCAGCATCATAAACATGGTGGGAAAATTTTCCACGATCACTATTTTTGGCAGAAACATAAGCATGTTCTTTTAAGGAAAGTATTGAAGAAAGACTTAAAGATAGACTAGCAACTTAGATTGAAAATCAAAGAGAGAATCCAACAATCAAAGATAAGGTCAATTTCTTGAATTATTTGCAAATGAGTTACAGTACTATGATGTAGGATGCGTGATTCCTATATATTTTGATACAATTCATTGATTTTTAAGTTTATATGCTTAAAATTTGAATTGGAAGAGTGTGTTTTTTTCTCTGTGTATCAGAAAAGCTGAATGATTTGTAAGTATATCTGTAGCCATGGTGATTTATTTTAAAAGAACTAGATATGTGGTTTTCAGAGCTAATGAGCTTTGATGTACATTAGGAGAGCTTATAACTGAGTGAGGTAAATAATTGTGTTTCAGGGTTTCTACCAGCAACTTCTGCAGTTAGCTTTTTCAAGCTTAGGGTAAACACCCACAGGTTGAAAATAAAGTTCAGCTTGGGACAGTTGTGCAGAAGTCATTGAATGGAAATGGATGTAAAAAGCAATCTTACTGAGAAAGCAAGATATGTTATAATAGATTTCTTTAGAGTAACGTCACAGGTCAGAATTGTTTGGATAAAAGCCTGAAGAGATTATTTAAGGCTGAGAACATTTAAACTCAGCTGGACGAAAGCTCAAGGAATGGGCTGTCAGATTTCCAGACTGAGAGTTAAAGTCGCAGTTATGTTAAGCCTATCAGGATGTTAGAGAAATTTTTTTTCCTCACTGGTGTACTATACAAGGGGTGCTTTTGGGTTCTATTCAAACATTTTTTGGGAATTAATGGTTTTATATTTTATACCATGTTTCAAAATCTAGATGTTTGTGTTATATATTAGTCGAATTGTTTATTCTATGTTATCTTAATTTGTTTTACTTAATAAACTTCTCTTTTATTATGAAAACCAAATCTACAACCTTGCATGCTTAAGTTTCAGTGAAAGAGCTTGCTAAAAATAAATCAAATTATGATCTATCAAGGCAGATTTAAGCCAGGGAAGTGACTTTGCATTTAGATGAAGATTGCAAAGCAGTTTTGAATCTATATTAGATAGGTTAGACACATCATTAGATCTTTGGTTGGTTTCCCTGTGTAAACACAATGATAAATGGGTGCATAAAGGAATAGCTGCAATATTTATGTTACATCTGGACATGAATTAGATCAACATGCTCATGGGGAAGTTTCTTGATGCTGTTAGATAGGATTTAAACTGAATTGATAAGGGGATCTGATCCTGGCAAGTAGGATTTTTTAAAAATTTGTTCATTGGATGTGGGTGTCACCAGTTAGGCCAGCATTTTCTGACCACCACGTATTGTCCAGAGGGCAGATATAAATCAGTCACATTGTTCTGGGTTTGGAGTCATATATGGACCAGATTAGACTAGTTTGACTGATTAAGGGGACATGTTTAGAGAGCAGAGAAGCTGAGATGTAATTATAAGTTAAACATGAGTAAGTGAGCCTAGAAGGCAGAGAAAACATTAGCAAGATAAGAACGAAGTGAATTCAGCAAGGCTAAATAGAAAATGTTTCATTTCATGAAGCTTAAGGAATAAGAGGTATAGGATTTAGACCAAGATATGCACATGGGGCTTGTATGATATATCTACAACTATGTCTTGAAGGATAAATTAACTTACAACCTCCCTTGCCGAAACAGACATCATCCAGGAGGGTTTGTCTGCTGAGTCAGTATGAGTGGAAGTCAGAAACAGGAAAGGAGCAGTAACTTTATTGGGAATTTTCTATAGACCCGGATTGGGAGGCAGATTTTGGACAGGTGCAGAAGTAACAGGGTTGTTGTCATGGGTGACTTCAGCTTCCCTAATATTGATTGGAACCTCCTTAGTTCAAATAGTTTGAATGGAACATATTTTATCAGGTGTGTCCAAGAGGGATTCCTGACTCAATATGTAGATAGGCATATTAGATGGGAGGCCATATTGGATTTGGTGCTTCGCAACAAACCAGGTCAGGTGTCAGATCTCTCAGTGGGAGATCATTTCGGTGATAGTGATCACAACTCCCTGACCTTTACTAAACCCATGGAGAGATATAGAAACAGACAATATAGGAAAATATTTAATTGGGGGAAGGGGAATTACAATGCTATTAGGCAGGAACTATGGAGCATAATTTGGAAGCAGATATTCTCAGGGAAATGCATGTTGAAATGTGGAGGTTATTTAGGGACTACTTGCTGGGAGTGCTGGATAGGCCTTTCTCACTGAGGCAAGGAAGGGATGGTAGGGTGAAGAAACCTTGGGTGACAAGGGACGTAAAATATCTAGTCAAGAGGAAGAAGGAAGCTTACTTAAGGTTGAGGAAGCAAGGCTCAGACAGGTTTACAAGGTAGCCAGGAAGGAACTGAAGAATGGACTTGGGAGAGCCAGAGGGGTCATGAAACAGCCTTGGCAGGTAGGATTAAGGAAAACTCTAATGCATTCTACACTTATGTGAGGAGCAAGAGGATGGCCAGAGTGAGGGTAGGGCGATCAGGGATAGTGAAGGGAACTTGTGCCAGGAATCAGAGGAGATAGGGGAGGTCTTAATGAATACTTTGCTTCAGTATTCATTAGTGAGAGGGACCTTGATGTCTGTGGGGACAGTATGAAACAGACTATTATGCAAAAATGGGTTGATGTTAAGAAGGAGGATGTGCTGAAAATTCTGAATAATATGAGAATAGATAAGTCCCCTGGGCTAGACAGGATATACCCAAGGTTTCTTTGGGAAGTGAGGGAAGAGATTGCTGCACCTTTGGTGATGATCTTTGTGTTTTCACTGTCCACTGGAGAAGTACCAGATGATTGGTGGGTAGCAAATGTTATTTCCTTGTTCAAGAAAGGGAATAGGAATAACCTTGGGAATTACAAACCAGTCAGTCTTATGTCAGTGGTGGGCAAATTATTGGAGAGGATTCTGAGAGACAGGATTTATGATTACTTGGAAAACCATAGTTTGATTAGAGATAGTCAGTAAGGCTTTGTGAGGAGCAGGTCATGCCTCACAAGCCTTATTGAATTCATTGAGGATGTGATAAAACACATTGATGAAGGTAGAGCAGTGGATGTAGCGTACATGGATTTTAGCAAGGCGTTTGATAAGGTTCCCATTTAGAAAGTTAAGAGACATTGGATTAAGGGAAATTTGTCTGTCTGGATACAGAATTAGCTGGCCCATATACGGCAGAGGGTGGTGGCGGATGATGGAAAGTATTCAGCCTGGAGCTCGGTGACCAGAGATGTTCTGGGACCTCTGCTCTGTTTGACTTTTATAAATTACTTGGATGAGGAAGTGGAAGGGTGGGTTAGTAAGTCTGCCGATAACACAAAGTTTGGTGGATAGTGTGGAGGGTGTTATAGCTTGCAACGGGACATTGAGTGGATTGAGAAGTGGCAGATGGATTTCAACCTGGAAATGTGCAAAGGTGCACTTTGGAAGGTCAAATTTGAATGCTGCTTACAGGGTTAAAGACAGGACTCTTGGTAGTGTGGAGGAATAGAGGGAAGTTGGGGTCAAAATCCATAGATCCCTCAAAGTTGCCAGGCAAGTCAATAGGGTTTTTAAGACGCCATATGGTGTGTTGACTTTCATTAACAGGGGGAATGAGTTGAAGAGTTGTGAGGTTATGCTGCAGCTTTATAAAGCCCTGGTTAGACCACACTTGGAATATTGTGTTCAGCTTTGGTCACCTCATTATAGGAAAGATGTGGAAGCTTTAGAGAGGGCGCAGAGAGATTTAACAGGATGCTGCCTGGACTGAAGGCCATGTCTTATGAAGAAAGGTTGAGGGAGCTAGGGCTTTTCTCATTGCGAAGAAGTGTGAGAGGTGACTTGAAAGAGGTGTACAAGTTAATGACAGGTATTGATGGAGAGTGGATTGCCAGAGACTTGTTCCCATGGTGGAAATGGCTATCATGAAGAAGCATTATTTTAAGGTGATTGGAAGAGGGTTTAGGAGAGATGTCAGAGGTAGGCTCTTTACACAGAGAGTGGTGGGTGCGTGGAATGCACTGCGTGCAGTGGTAGAAAAGTCAGACACATTAGGGTCATTTAAGCAACTCTTGGATAGGCATATGCATGATAGTAAAATGAAGGGTATGTAGGCTAGTTTGATCTTAGTGTAGGATAAACAACATCAAGGGCCAAAAAGCCTGTATTGTGCTGTACTGTTCAGTGTTCTATGTTCTATGTAAACTCAACATACCTTTAGGGTGTTCATATGAGATAATGAGGGGGAATAGAGTTGGAAACAACATGCAATAACGATCAAGGAATCAATTACAGCAGTGAGCAGGGATAATATCTTGGAAAGATCATCAAATGAGGCCATATGGATAGTAGTAAAAAGTACGAGAGGGCAAAAGGTTTGTTGTATGAGTACAATCAACCTCCAAACAGTCAACTAGAGAGAAGTTTAAATATGTTGCTGATAAATGCTGACTACAGTGACACTTACGCATGTAATTTCACAAGTTTCTTCCACCCACTTCCTTTCCATCTCAGTAAATAATAAATAGGACACAATACTTCCACAGGATGAGGCAACATTACACCTCTGACCATTTGTGCACTTGCTGCTTGCTCAAACTAACCCAGCTGGATGGTGGCAACCTTCACTATCTTTCTTTTGTTCATTGTCACATTCCTGCTGTGTTACCTTGCTGTGTAGCACATACACAAAGCTAGGAATCTTGTCATAGTGGTCTGCAGGTGTCTCTCAAATCAAGGCGGTTGGCCTTCACTCAGGGGACCCTGGCACAGTGAGTCAAAAGGCAGCTTTCAATACTTACCCATTCCCTGCTTCAGGTGGTCAGGGTCAGGATTCTCTCCTCAGAAAGGGTAAGGAGCCAAATAATGAGCAGCACACTACCTGGGCAGACTTTCTGTCCTATTGTGAGATTGATTTCCTCATGGAATACAAAAAAAGACAGGAATTCTGAAAGGTGAAAGTTGCAGCACAACTTTAATTTTGGAATAGGTGAAGAATTGTCCCAAGCGAGCGTGTAGGCAGCACAGAGGGCATGCAGGGTTAGTGACATTGCAGTTTGGGCTGGATGAGGATGAATAGGGAAGACAGTGAGAGTGGTAGAGCATAATACTTAATCAGGGATAAGTACAGTGACAGATTTTTGAGTCAGTGTATGGTATGAGCGAGAAGATAGAGGTCATTACCATGGCAGTGTTGTCTGTCTTCCTACATTGCTGGACATTCCTCTTGATGGATGAGACTACTTTAACCAATATAGTAATCTTGGATGAGGATGTCATGCTCTACTGTCATAGCTTGACTGTGGGTCCTTGGGGAGGAGGACATCCCGCCTGTACATCACTCGGTCCACTAGGACCTCCTTTCCACCAACTCCTCCCTTTTACCCATGACTGGGGAAAATGTCAGGAAACTTGCAGGGCAGCACTGGACTGGCATGCTGGTCTGGGCATGCAACGGGCTTTTCAAAATAGTGTGGGCACATGGCGTTTTGGTAAATTCTGACATATCTGGTGAGTAGTGAGTTGTGGGAATAGTGTTCGATAAAATGTGGCAGAAATTGCATGTGAGGGGCACCATAGGTGTGTAGTTGACAAGTAACAAGGTGAGTTTGTTAAGACATGGTGAGAGAACTCATTTGGCTCTGCACCATAAACGCCTTCATCACATTCACTACAATGCAGATACAGCCAGAAAAATGTAAGATTCAGATTGGAGTGAAGATGAATGATACTTCACTGAGCTTGAGTATCATTAGAAGATTTGGCTCACAAAAAGATTTTACTCTTGTTGTTTATGGTATAAGTCTTTCTCAACTATCATATATATTAATTCCATTTCTTTCTTTCATTTCTTTTGTGTCACAAACTTATGTTCTTTTGTTAAAGTACATTGACAGCCTCATGTGAGTATGTTCAGTGTTTGATTTGCATGGCAACCAAATTGCACAAATAACACTTACAATCTATTAACAAACAACAGAAATTTCTGCTGAAACTCAGCAGGTCTGTGGGAAGAAAGCAGAGTTAACATTTTGAGGTCCAGTTACTCTTTGTCAAAACTGCCAAACCTGCTGTCTTTCACCACCAATTTATGATTTTGGCTCAGATTTCCAGGAGTCACAATTCTTTACTTTATTTGTGGTTTATCAACCCAGTTTCATTCTGGAATTTGATTTATCCACTTGAATGGCCATCTATGATCATAACAGTGTCAATAGGGCTATCTATATGACATTGTCTTTTCTGGTACTTTGCTCAATGCCAGGTCATCCCTCCAGTTTCTTTCCTCTTCTCACATTTAACAATAAATAGATATAACCGAGCAACTTGGTGGAACATTTCACTTGGTGTGTAACTGTCAATTATATTGTGAAACTGGAGTCACATGTCAGCCAGTTCAGGTGAAGATGACAAACTTCCTTTTCCAAAAGGACATTAGCAAATTCTATCTTTTAATTCAGGATCCCCAGGGAAGCAGAGTCAAAACTAGAGGGCATAGATTTAAGGTGAGAGGGGAGAGAATTAAAAGGGACTTAAGGGGCAACTTTTTCACTCAGAGGGTGATGCATGTTTGGAATAAACCACCAGAGGAAGTGGTGGAGGCTGGGACAATTCCAACATTTAAAAGACATTTGGATAAGTAAACGAACAGGAAAGGTTTAGAGGGATATGGGCCAACTGGGACTAGATTTAAGACATCTGGTCAGCATGGATGAGTTGGACTGAAGGGTCTGCCTCCATGCTGTACAGCTCTGTGACTGTATGACTCTATTTGTTTATTCAATTCACCTGTTATTCTTGGTTGGTAATCTATTGACAGTCCTGCCACACCATTGCCTCTCCTCACTGAAATAACTTTAAAGAGAATATTTAAAACACAGGAATACTCAAGATTATGCCAAGGTAAGAGGGCAGGAAAATTAGTTTTGGATAGCTTCAGCAGAATATTAGCACAGTCACAATAGGAAGAAAGGTCTCTTTCAGCAGTAATAATATCAATGATTCTCAATATGTCTTGAGATTTGGGCATTGATTTTCATGTTTTTTTTGTTGGATCATTCCTTCATACTTCAATGCCTACTAAATTGACTGACGCAAATATCATGGAACAAAAACTAAAGGTGAATAACATTCCAGTGGCATTAGCATAGTTCAGGCAGGAGCAGAGATAGGATTCAGCAAGTCAGTGGGATATCAGCGCTGCGCTGAATGTTGCGGGCTCGAGAGTAGGTTAGATTAGATGAGGTTACTTAGAGTGTGGAAACAGGCCCTTCGGCCCAACAAGTCCACAATGACTCGCCAAAGTACAACTCACCCAAACACATTACCCTACATTTACTCCATCACCTAACACCATGGGAAATTTAGCATGGCAAATTCACCTAACTTGCACATTTTTGGACTGTGGGAGGAAACCAGAGAACCCAGAGGAAATCCACGCAAACATGGGGAGAATGTGCAAACTCCACACAGACAGTCACCACCGTAGAGTGGAATTGGAAAAGCATAGCAGGTCAGGCAGCATCCGAGGAGCAAGAAAATTGACATTTTGGGCAAAAGCCCTTCATCAGGACAATAACGTCCAGCATCTGCAGTATCCACTTCTGCCTGACTCTTGCAGGCTAAATACTAGTGAGAATCTGTCAGAACAAGGTTGAATTTGCAAGAATAACAAAGAAAGACAAATTAGAGCAGGACAAAAGAAATTGCCCAGATCTTCTGCCTGCCACTTTAACAGCACACTGTTCCCTGGCCAACATCTCTGTCTCAGGCTTGCTGCAGAGTTCCAGTGAAGCAAGCTGGAAGAACAGTGTCTCAATTTCTGCTTGGCACCCTGCATCCTTCTGAACTCAATATCGCATGCAATAACTTTAGGACTTGTGCTCTCCCATGTGCTTACCTCATCCACACATCAGGCCTTGTTATCACACACGAGCTGAAGAATGTGTTGCTGGAAAAGTGCAGCAGGTCAGGTAGCATCAAAGGAGCAGGAGAATCGACATTTCGGGCATAAGCCCTTCTTCAGTTCCTTTGATGCTGCCTGACCTGCTGCGCTTTTCCAGCAACACATTTTTCAGCTCTGATTTCCAGCATCTGCAGTTCTCACTTTCTCCTTGTATCATACAGTCTGCTATTACACACAATCCATTGTTAGTGACTAACGGTCCCCATTAAAAGCTATTCACCTTCCTGGCGGTATCGTTATCCACTCCTTTGTCTGTCTAACTGTTCTTCTCTCTCTTTGAGCTCAATCTCCACCCATCATTTACTCCATAGCCCTCTCTCCCTACCCTATCTTCTGCATATAAACTAACTTTTTCCTAGCTACCATCAGTTCTGAGAAAGGGTCACGCAACCTGAAACATTAACTCTGATTTCTCTCCATAGATGCGCTGAGTTTTTCCAGCAGTTTCTGTTTCTGTACCCAGATCTTCTGATCACTGTCGGAATTCTTGTACTGGCAATGACCAAACGAGCAGCCATTCACTTGACTACACATGACTTTTCTGCCCATGCTACTGATCAAACATTCTACTGAACCCAATCAGAGCAAGACACTTCAGAAAGAGCAGCAAAGAAAATCTGTAGAAAGCAAATCCCCTTTTTCCTGCACTAATTAATGCGTTCTAGCAACTAAGAAACTAACAGTTGCAAACAGTCCTGATGTGCTCGTAATCAGCGTATAAGTAAGTAGGGGAGTGGATGGATGAGTGTAAGTTGAGGTTGCATTGTATCTGGGAAGTGATCTAATCTATCCTTGTGATCTTCTGTATCTTCAGCAGTGTTTTGTGCCTCATAAAGTAAGACCTATGTTAATTTTGATAACATAAGAACTAGATGTGGTAATGTGCTACTAAAAGAATTTAACAACTTTATTTACAGCTCCTGGCATCTACATGTATCAAAACCACAGGCATGGTCATGTCTGTGCTAAACTGAGCAATTTGGTTAAAAAATGCCGCATGCCTTCCTCAGTGTACCATGCTCCAAATGGTCTCAGCAGAATAGAGACTGAGACCTTTATATCAATAGGTCACTTGCCATGACAAAATAATGATGACATGGAATATGTCTCTTAAAGTTATAATATAGTCTAGTTTTGAAACACAACAGATCAAGTAGGCTGGTAGCTGGATAGGGCCATAAGGTTAAGTTAATAGAGAGTTGAGAAGGTAAGGGGTGAATTGCAGAGTAGCAGTAAGGGGAATTGGATGCTGGACACTGTAGACTTTTATTCCCACTTTCCCTTGTCTGTCAGGTTTACTCTGCATAGCAATAGTCCAAGTTACTGTTAATGGAATATGCACAATGTTCTTTATTTAAATCAGAAAAATACTGCAAAACGTTTATCCACGTGCTGCTTACAATCACAGGTGAACCAATTTACATGGACTTGTCCAAAGATCCAACCAGAACAGATGAACAGCCTGCTCCATCTCAGTTTTTCATCATTGATCAGTTGACCTTCCCAGAGCTAGTTACTTTTTACAGAGACACAAGCTGCTTTAAACAATTTACATACAAAGGAACCATGTATTTTCCACTTGATACTATCCAGTCTCCATAAAATGATTAATCTGACAACTGACAAGCATTAAAAAATGCCTTGTTTTTCACATCACTTTAATCAATTAACTCATTAAGACTTGCTGGTGTGTTCTTAAAAAAAACCCAAAGCTCTTAATGAACTGTGATGTAAAGTTTTAATTTGCGCTTATTATTCACCACTTCAATGTCATTCAATCAATCTTTACACAGCACAATCCCACGGCAATCAGAAATTCAGCCAAAAAATAGTCCACATCTGATTCACTGTCTTTTTTAAACAGAACTTTAGCCTTTCCAATTACTGTGACAATTCAGTCTGTTACTGTTTCACATAATCAAACATGAACATATCTTCAGCTTAACATAACCATTTTAAAAAGTAATAGCCTCTTCCTAATCATCACTAGGTTTCATGTTTTTTCCTTCTTTCCTCTTAATTTCATTTCATTAACTTCATTTTCACTAACCCTGCAAATTTTAGGTCAGAGAGTCATACAGCGTGGTCAGGGTCGTAGCTTGATCCTCCAGATTTTCTTCAACACCATATGCCAACAGTCTTATAAGTTCCAACAGGAGATATCATCCAAATAATAAAATCACAGAATCCTTGTGCTGTGGAAGCAGGCCATTCAGCCCATCAAGTCCACACTGATCCTCCGAAGAGCATCACACTCACACTCACCACCCTACACATTCCCTGTAACCCAGCATGGCTAATTCACATAGCTTGCACATTTAATAGAGTTGGCTCTCCCCTCTCTGTGTACCATGCCAAAATCCCTTCTAGCTTGGTACTTTTTATTAACTAATGCTCTAATTTGTTTGCAGCCACTAACACTTTGTGATTGTGTGGGCTTCTGCCTCTGATGACAATCTTGGTCTGTTATATTCCATCACTTGGTTAAGTTGAACCTTGCCTTCTAACGCTTTCTAGACTGGTATTGTTTGATCTTCCCATCCTGAATTCCTTTCAGCAGTTTGTGATCAATTTTAAGGGCATGTTTGTTCTGAGAACCATTGTCTGAGCTTCCACTGTGTTTCTTGTCTTCCATTTTCATTCTTCATGTTCGTAATCCAATTCAACCAGTTGTTATATTTCCAGTGGCCTTCCCTCCCATACTTATAGTCACCTGTCTCCCTTTACTAGTCCCTTCTGATAATCTCTTTTACCTTTTGGACTGATGGTCACAGTTGATCATCAGAATGATCTGTCTTTCATCAGAGAAACTATCAGCTGTGACAGTCTGATCCTCATACCTGTGTATTAGATCATCATGAGAAATATCTGCCTCAGTGTTATTTTCAATAAATCCACTTGAATCTGCAAATTTGTAAATCCACACTAATTGACCTTGGAGAATGCATCCAAACAGTTTTGGTTCCCATGCTCTCCATTATCATGTTCATGAGTGATCTTTCCCAGGCCTCTCCACTTTTTAAGACCCTGTTGTTTGCAGTAAAACACATATCCCTGATTGAAACTCATTTCCAATGACCTTACATTATTCTTTCTGAGATTTTGGCTTCAGTTAAAGTGTCTCTGCTAGCATGTGGTGTATTTGAATTCTCAAAAAATAATCGGGGTAAATGTAGCTTCTTCCCAAACAGGGGCTGATCAGTTAGTATTGACAGAACTTTAAAATTTTTATGAAAACTGAACTCTAAGCATCTTGCAAATTACTAGCAAGGGCAGACAATGCTAATCCAAAGATAATTTACATTTTGGCTCTCAAGTCTTACAGCTTCTATCATTGTATGGTTACTTTCATATACTCCGTTGCTAATTGACTTTCTGTTGCTGTCTTTTGTAGCTATTATATTTACATTTGCATGCATGTCTCTAAATTTATCATTTGCAAACTTTCCCCCCATCCCATTATCAGTGACAGTTGTCCAAATCTGGTCCCATTCCACTTCTCCATTGCTTTATCCACAAGTACTTTCTTGTCTTTGCTAGGTGGACTGATAACATCATTGCACCAAATCTTCAAAATGTAAAATTGAGCTTTCTTTCTTCATCCGACATCTTCATGTCTATAGCCAGTACCTGTTGAAATCCTTTGCTAAGAATATGCTTATTACAGGCCGTAACAGTTTCCCTTGATGTAATTCAGCACATCTATCACTACCTCCTCTATAAGCTTATTGTATTCTTCATCCCTTATTCCTACATCCTTTACTAATGTTTATAACTCTTTGAGGATGGATGGGTAAATTGTCTATCTAGTATTAATACAATGAACATTTTTATCTTTTAAATTTCTGCTCACTGATGTTAATAACATCTCCTTAATATTTTTAGCAAAGAGATTATGATCTATTAAAGGGATACAACTATGTCCAAATAGTGTGAACTTCAAATTTACAGCATTTATAAATGCAAAAAGTTTGCTATTTTTAACACCCAGTATCATGAGTGTTTTTAACATCAATGGGCTATTTAATAATAATGGTATTTCACTGTATGTTACATCTGTGTTACTAATATTGTTGATTTGGGCTATTTTACAAAGAATGACTTCTCTTTTTAAAAAAACTTCAGTGAGCTATCATCCCCAAATATGAATGCTGGAACTCTCAAATCCCTTAGTTTTGATCTGACCTTTATTCTGAGAGTCCAGGTAACATTTTAGCCAATCTGTTGTGATGATGCTGTGGCTTTAAGAGATGTATTTTGTCTTGTTTTCTTTTAGGAGAGAGATTGAACAAGAGGTGATGAGCAGTCCATGGCAACGTAAAGAGCTTGTGAGGCCTTTTTTTTTAAAGTTGGAACAATAGTAGCAGTCTCATGGGCATGGCTAGCTCTCAAAGACTAAGATTTCTAGGTTTTTTAAAAGTTTCCTAAGTTATCTTTAAGCAGAAACTGCTGGAGTTTTGAAGAAGTAGAAGCTATATTTTTCCCCTCTCTTGTTTACATCTGGAAGTTTGAGTTTCTCTCTGCTGCTGGGTTACCTGTGAGACAGATCTATTTTCTGACTTTTGCCAAGGCTGGGATGTTACTAAATTGGAACAGCTAATTATTAATAGCTACTGTACTTGTTATAATATTAAGGTTTCCAGTAGCATTGATATTCTACTGTTCATTTTTCTTTTGTTGCATTTTAACTATAGCGTTTAAATAAATTGTGTTTTGCTTAACGTCATATGACCAGTTAAGAAGCATCTGGAACACAGCACTTTGCATTCATATTTAAAATAAGAAAAAAATAGGGTCAAGGCTACCTTCTTAAAAGAGTTTGAGAGGGTCTGGGTTAGTCCACAACACTATTCCACATGCTGTGGGTGGACATCCATTATCTGATGCCACACAGTTTCAAGATTTTGCCACCAATACATTCACCACTGGGTTGTAGCCTCCTACTACCAGTACAAAGCCTCTCTTTGATCCATATCTACAGCTTCTTCTTCTGAGTTCTCCATTTTGTGTTTAGGTGTAAATATTCTCATAAGTTGGAGGCGGTTGATGGTGTAATTCTAATTTGAATCATGGCTGAGAAATTGGTTGACTACACCCTGGGCTTTTCTGGGGTTTATCCTTTTATTGTAAATCCAAAATACGCTTTGTTTCTCAAAATTGTCAAAAAAAACTTCCGTCCTCATTTCTCTGCTTTAAACTAATCCTTTCATTCCATTAACTGCATCCTCTGTCTTGATAGTTCCCGCAGCTCCTCAACATTGTGCCCTCCATCTTCTATCATTTGGCCAATTGCTAGATTTGCATCATGCACATTATTGGAAAGGAATACTTTCCAAAGAATTTCTGACACTTATTCCAGCATTAGAAGTTTATTTGCAAACTTAGTTTCCATCAAAACTAGAACTCTGTCTAAACTCGATATTTTGAACCAGTCTCATTATTTAAAAGCTCAATCAGATCGGGCAATTTCCAAATGAGAATTTCTGCAGTTTAAGGGGGAGGACAGGGAAGTGGATTTGAGGATTGTCAGATCGGCCATAATCTCATTGTGTCATGAGCAGACTCAATGGGCTGAATGGTCTAATCCTGCTCCTACATTTTATGGTCTTGTAAACAATCTACTAAACTCCATATGGTTCCCCTCCATAGAACTAAGCTTAATTCTTTCTGACTTCATCAAAGTCTGAGCACACCTCACTTGCAATTTGTAAGTCATCTTTTTGATAAATTTATCCATGCAAGTTCATACTTTGTCCAAAACTTGTTGGCTCTCAGCTGTTAGGTCTTTGTTAGGATGCTGTTGTGACAATATGGTCATGTACCCTCATATCGAGAATCACGTCTTGGTTGAGGTAATTGGTTAAGCTAGGGGTTCAGTTTATACAAACTCTCTGAAAGATCAACTCAATTTTTTCCCCTCTGTCACCTGTATTTCTTTTCTTTCACGAATCTGGCTTCTTGCCCTTTGAAACTCAGGGTTGAATCTGTACCCAGCATACACTCAGTTGGTACATTCCAGGTCGACAGCATTAGTCGTTGAAAGATTTTCCTGATGGCACCTGCTGCTCTTTTACCAATCACATTCACTCTCTTTCCTTTGCTTCTTGACCGTTCCACCCATTAGATCTTTTGCTCTCCACAGATTTATTCTTTTTGGATCACTTATAGTTTTGAATGCATCAATCAAATTTCTTCTCAAAATCCTCCAAAAATAACAAATCTGGCCAATCTATCCAAACAACTGTAGTCCATCATCTACGCAGCCAATTCTCATAAATTGTTTCTTCTCTATCTGCAAAATCTTCACTTCCTTCGTTAAACATAGTGCCCAAATTTAGATATAATAATCCTCTCGCGAATGAAGCAGTGTTTTAGAAAGGTTGCTTGTGTTTTTTATATGGCATGTCACAAGGGGAAGCAACCACTCTACATCTATATGTCAAACATCTTAGGAATCTTCTATATTTCCTCTCATTCTTTTGAATTGAGAAATAAGAAAGGGATGATCATCTTCTTGTGATTGTATTATAGACCCCCTAATAGTCAGAAGGAAATTGAGAAACACATTTGGAAGGAGATCTCGATTATCTGTAAGAATAATAGGGTGGTTACGGTCAGGGATTTTAAGTTTTCAAACATAGACTGGGACTGCCATAGTATTAAGAGGTGAGATGGAGAGGAATATGTTAAGTGTGCACAAGAAAATTTTCTGATTCAATGTGTACTTGTACCTACTAGCGAAGGGGCAAAACTTGACTTACTCTTGGGAAATAAGGCAGGGCAGGTGACTGAGGTGTCAGTGGGGCCAGTGACCATAATTCTATTAGCTTTAAAATAGTAATGGAAAAGGATAGACCAAATCAAACAGTTGAAGTTCTAAATTGGAGGAAGGTTAATTTTGATGGTATTAGGCAAGAAATTTCAAAAGCTGATTGGGGGCAGATGTTCGCAGGTAAAGGGACGGCTGGAAAATGGGAAGCCTTCAGAAATGAGATAGCATGAGTCCAGAGACAGTATATTCCTGTTAGGGTTAAAGGAAAGGCTGGTAGGTATAGGGAATGCTGGATGACTAAAGAAATTGAGGGTTTGGTTAAGAAAAAGAAGGAAGCATATGTCAGGTATAGACAGGATAAATCGGGTGAATCCTTAGAAGAATATAAAGGCAGTAGGAGTATACTTAAGAGGGAAATCAGGAGGGCAAAAAGGGGGCATGAGATAGCTTTGGCAAATAGAGTTAAAGAGAATCCAAAGGGTTTTTACAAATACATTAAGGACAAAAGTGTATCATCGATAGTCACAGGTAAGGTGCCAGAAAACTGGAGGTTGGTTAATGTGGTGCCATTGTTTAAGAAGGATGGTAAGGACAAGCCCAGAAACTATAGACCAGTTTGCCTGACGTTAGTAATGGGCAAGTTGTTGGAGGGAATCCTGAGGGACAGGATGTACATGTATTTGGAAAGGCAAGGACTGATTAGGGATAGTCAACATGGCTTTGCGCATGGGAAATCATGTCTTACAAACTTGATTGAGTTTTTTGAAGAAGTAACAAAGAGGATTGATGAGGGCAGAGCAGTCGATGTGATCTATATGGACTTCAGTAAGGCATTTGACAAGGTTCCCCATGGGAGATTGGTTAGCAAGGTTAGATCTCACGGAATACAGAGAAAACTATCCATTTGGATACAGAACTGGCTCAAAGATAGCAAACAGAGGGTGGTGGTGGAGGGTTGTTTTTCAGACTGGAGGCCTGTGACCAGTGGAGTGCCACAAGGATCGGTGCTGGGTCCTCTACTTTTTGTCATTTACATAAATGATTTGGATGTGAGCATAAGAGGTATAGTTAGTAAGTTTGCAGATGACACCAAAATTGGAGATGTTGTGGACACCGAAGAGGGTTACCTCAGATTACAACAAGATCTTGATCAGATGAGCCAATGGGCTGAGGAGTGGCAGATGGAGTTTAATTTAGATAAATGTGAGAGGCTGCATTTTGGGAAAGCAAATTTTAGCAGGACTTAAACACTTATTGGTAAGGTCCTGGGGAGTGTTGCTGAACAAAGAGACCTTGGAGTGCAGGTTCATAGCTCCTTGAAAGTGGAGTTGCAGGTAGATAGGGTAGTGAAGAAGGTGTTTCATATGCTTTTCTTTATTGGCCAGAGTATTGAGTACAGGAGTTGGGAGATCATGTTGAGACTGTGCAGAACATTAGTTGGAATGTTTTTTGGAATGTTGCGTGCAGTTCTGGTCTCCTTCCTATCGGAAGGATGTTGTGAAACTTGAAAGGGTTCAGAAAAGATTTACAAGGATGTTGCCAGGGTTGGAGAATTTGACTGATAGGGAGAGATTGTGTAGTTTGAGGCTGTTTTCCCTGTAGCATTGGAGGTTGAAGGATGACCTTATAGAGGTTTAGAAAATCATCAGGGGCATGAATTTGATAAATAGACAAAGTCTCTTCCCTGGGGTGGGGGAGTCCAGAACTAGAGGGCATAGGTTTAGGGTGGGAGGGGAAATATATAAAAGAGACCTAAGGGGCAACCTTTTCATGCAGAAGGTGGTACAGTATGGAATGAGTTGCCAGAGGAAATGGTGGTGGCTAGTACAATTGTAACATTTAAAACGCATGTGGAAGGGTATATGAATAGGAAGGGTTTGGACGAATATGGGCCAGGTGCTGGCTAGTGGGATTAGATTGGGGTGGGATACCTGGTTGACATGGATGAGTTGGACCAAAGAGTCTGTACATTTGCTGTACATTTCTGTGCCTCTGTGAGTCTGAATTCCAGTAAGTATAATGCCAACTTACACAACCTCTCCTCATAAAGAAATGCATCGATATCCAGAATCAACTAAGTGAACTTTCTCTGCATTACCTCCAACAACCAGTTATCTTTCTTTAAATAAGGGGAACAAAACTGTGACCCAGATGTGGCCTGACATGTCCCTTATATAGTTTTAGCAAGACTTCCCATTTTCATATTCCATTCCCTTTGAAATACAGGCCAGTGAGCCATTTATCTTCTTTATTACCCAAATCGCATTTTGCTACAACTTTCTGCAGTCTTTTCCCATTGAAAGAATATTCAGCTTTTCTGTTCTTGCTAAATGCAACATCATTAAAACCATTTCAAAAGGGTTTTGGATTTTGAGTTGGGAACTCTGCTCTTATTTTCTCAAGTTTCAAGCTAATACTGCTTAGAAAAGTGAAATATGCCAGTATACCTACTTTTTTGAGTTGAATAATGGATTTTGGAAACAGTACAATAAAATAATGCAAGCATTTTAACATCTATACAATGAAGAAAGAGTCTATTGATTAAAGTTGAATGTTGCAGGAACTGCACTCATCCTGTCTTCTATGTCAAAGAAAAATAATTTGGCTTGAGTTAATAAATGTGATTGTTTGAAAAGTCTTTGCATGGTAATTTGCAACATGTTCACTTTTGAGGATGGATTGATTGCACAATACTGTATTACAATTCTTTATGCAGATACTTTTAACAATATCAGGTTAGCTTAAGGATATGAGGTTAGGAGATAGCTTTGACAGAACACAGGTTCAAGATGTAAGCTTTTGATAAAAATGTGTTGTAACCTCAGCATGAAGTGTGAGTTCTCTAACTTTGAGGTCGACATTTTTCTCAAGTCGAATATACTGACGAAAGAGCAAAACAAAATAATTTCTTAAAAGATCACACAATCCCCTTCCAAAACATGAAATTTGGTGCATCAGTTGGTCTGACGGGCTTATCTGTAACAAGCAAAGATGTACACCAATGATCTGGTGTTGGGCAGTGTTACTGAAAGGAAAATGGTGTCATATACCAGGAACCAAAAACATCTGATTACCTTTCTGATGTGTGAAGAAATATTTTCTTAGTAAATGATTCACACATCGTGAGGCACAAATTCTGGCATTCATGCGTATTCTGCATAAAGTTAGAGACTTTGAGCTTGATCTTGACATTAATAGGGTGGCAAAAGCGACATGATCCCACAACAAACCCCAAATAAGGCCCATATATCAATGCAGTCTAGCTGATGACCAGTAACTTATTTTATTCAAATAAACCAAGTTTGAAATCTGAGGTATTTACTAAGAGAGAAAAAAAATCACAAGATGCTACCATTTGAGAGCATGGATTCAAAAAAGAAGTTGCCGTAATGGTAACGATGAAACATTTGTTGCTTATCCCTTCGCCTACATGAAACTCTATAAGGTGGTTGTCTTTAAAGTCCCCTCTGAAATGGCCTAGCAAGTCATTCAATTGCATCTAATCACTGCAAGATCTGATAAGGCTTTAGATTGGATAAACCAAGCAGCATCGACCTAGGCACTAGAAATGACAAAGGCACATACAGCGAACCCTATGAAGTCCTCCTTACCCATGTCTCGGGCTTTTGTTGTAAATGGGTGAGCTATTCCCCCCAAGCTAATCGAGCAATATCCTGGTCCAGCCATTCTCACAAAATCATACCAAAACCACAACATCGTAAACATAATTATCACCATCGTTGTGAACATCCTGTCCCACCAACAAAGCAGATCCACCAAAGCTTAGCAGCACAAGGAATACAATCCGGAAAGAGTTGCACTGGGAGCCCTCAGAATTGGCAGTGGGCCATTGAACTCTCATGGTAACAGGTCAAATATGAACAATTGAAATCTCTTGCCAATTATAACCTAGCAGCTACAATTATAAAAATGTGCAAACTTATGGACAGGGCATTGTTATCTGCGTCACCAAAAATGTTCTCAATGAGTTTCTTCTTTCTTTCTCTCCCATTGTGCCTTAATGCACTCCTTGTATCTGCAGCATGGGTGGAGCCCATTGGCCTGGGAGATTTGGCTGGGAGCAACTGGGGGATTTTGTGTCTGGACAGACCATACATGCCGAGGTGAGTTGACCTTCCTTGGCTTGACCTTCCAAGGATTAGAGTGTAACAGGTAGGTACAACCCCTAGCTATCTTTGGAATGTCCTGAGTGATGTTTTCTGCGTGGCCTGTATGTGTTGCCCTCCAGCCGGGTGCCTTCTGTCATTGGCTTGTCTCCTTGTGAGGAAGAGGCATCTGGAGTTCGTGTGTCAAGTTCATCAACCCCCTGTTGCTATTCCTTCAGGCCTGAGAGCTAATGACTGGGGCATGACTTGCTTGGAGTTGCCTTCCCACACATCTGACGGTCCTGGACCTGGCTCCCCATTGCAGCTACCACCCCGTCCATGGAGACAGACAATTACATAACTCACTGCAGCTCCCACATACCCGTGTGCTGATCCAGCCTGTGCCTGAAGAGAAAGTTCCTGATAGCTGATACTTCAGTGACCTCTCCTGCCTGGGTCTGACCTGATGACAGTCTCTGGCCATTTTCTGAGTGCCAGGGGCAGCTGTGGAGCTGTTGTAGTGCAGTGATTCCCAGATTGTGGTCCCACACTTCCTAAGCCCAGCATTCTCACTGAGGTGTCAGTATCTGAGCTGGTGGGGGTGCAGCAGGCATCTTAGTTGATGCTTGCTCTGAGAGCTCAGTATTCCCATTCTCCAAGATTTCAGGAGACTTGGCCATTTCATTGCGGATGTACTTGGAAGAGATTAAAGCTGTCATGGCCAGTGGTTACAAGTGATGTTGAATGAATGACAATTATAATGAGGTTAATGTAAGAGTTACAGTGGAATGAGGAGTGGTATTTATGTTATTGATGAGGTATAGGTATCACTGCAGTCCTGGTCTTCTCCTGGAAGAGCAGGGATTTTCTCCTCAGATGGAGTGAGGAGTCTAATAATTGGCACATCTACAACCATGGTATCTCTCTGTGGTCAGTTATGGCTATCTCCTCCACTGATGAGAGAAATTGAATGAAATGAAAGTGGGCAACACTGGTTATTTGAGCTGGTGCGGATGGTGGAAAGGTGTTCCAAAGTAGTGAGGAGGTCTTGCAGAGATCATACAGGATCAATGGTCTGAGAGGTTATTTGGGGTGTGGGTGGCAGTAGAGACTGAGTGAGGCAAGCTTTTATTGTCAGTAGGGATAGTAGCAGAACATGAGTCTTGGTGGGAGGTGGGTGCAATAGAAGAGAGAGATTAGGTATGTGGTATCAGAGAGAAGATTGTAGGACATATTCTGGCACAGCAGAGACAGTCATCAACTTATGGAGCTGTTGGCGGTTCCCGTAGACCATGGATGTGGCACTGACCCAGGTGGCAACTTCAGACCAGACCACCAGGAGCTAGTGGCATGGCCTTCTCCAGGAAGAGGACTCCTGTCCTTTGCACCCATCTCTTGACCAGGACCTCTACATCCCTGTTGGAGAACTGAAGTTCCATTGTTTCCTTCTCCACCATATTCAGGGTTTTGATGGTCAACAAGCAGGCAGCTTCAAAATGCCGCCAATGCTTGTCTGGGTACACAGCAGCCTTTTGAAGATGGCACAGGAGCAACGGATGCCAAACTTTCAGCAGATATCCACAGAATGGTGAGTTCTTTGGAAACAGTGTGAGTTTAGATGGCTCCAGAATTGATGTGACAGATGCCATAGGTGTGAGATAAGTTATTAATAAGGCAGAATCAAGAAGATATAGTGTGATATTAGAACAATGAAAATGTATTATTGCCAAGTCTAATATACACGATGCTACACTACAGTTTTTTTGATGTTTTCCAATAAAGTGATCAATACTTAGAATACAACTTTCTTTATTTTTGTTTCGCTAATCATAAAATCCCTACAGTGTGGAAATAGGGCCATCTGGCCCAACAAATCCACACTGACCTCTGAAGAATAACCCACCCAGGCCCATTCCCCTACATTTACCCCCTAACTAATGCATCTAACCTACACATCCCCGAACATTATGGACACATTATTTAGGATCACCAATTCACCTAATCTGCACATCTTTGGATTCTGGGGAGGAAACCGGAGCACCTGGAGGAAACCCAGTTAGACACAGGCAGTGCCCAAAGCTGGAATCAAACTCAGGTCCCTGACACTGTGAGGCAGCAGTGCTAACCACTGAGCCACTGTGTCATCCACCAAAATATAGGAACAAGTTTTCCAGATCAGTGCTTTGTGGAATTTCATGTTTCTAGACAAAGATTATTTCTATATAAAGAGTTCAGTACATATTATGATGCATTTGTCATGCTATAGTTGCTAATACACTTTTTAGACTTGTTCCATGACATCCCTGAACAGCGTATGCTTTAAGGTTGCTATAGATTCAAGTAATTTTCCACAATCTGTTTTGGTCTGTTATTCTGCAAACTGTGAACATCACAGAGGAAGTTGAGCATAGCATTAATCTCATGCATCAGTGTGAAACTTCAAGCAAATAAATTGCTGAGTCAAGGACTGCAAAATAAAAGTACACTTTGAGCTTTTTCTTCAAGTCCTGAATAGGATTATCATTTGCTTCTTTTGTGAACTGTTGCCTTTTTCTCCAAGTACAGTCTGGATCTGGTTCAAAGTATATGCTCGCAAATCCAAATCATCATCAGGTACATGTGCTCCAAAAAATGATTTCTCAAATACTCCATTGCCCTCACAAGGAGAATATCCAAAATATAGTGTCAGTTGACTCCTTTAATGGGACAATTTCCAGGAAATGCTGTTTTATGGACCCAGTTCCCAGTTGTCAGTGTCTGGAACTATAGCTACAAAGAGAATGATCATGATCCTCTTTTCAATGTGGTGTACATTTAGTACACAATCCAGAATGATTGAAAACCATTTGTCTGTGCAAGCAAATATTGTGATTTATTTTTCTTTGATGGTTATGGTTAAGAGCTGAATCAATAAATTCTCCATATTTTTCCAAAGGTCATGCATGTATGTCTCACTGTCTTTTAGACTTTGATGAGCTATAATTGGGTCAAACTAAGTCGGATATCTTTCAAATTTCAATAAGTCCCTATGATCAGAATTGTCCAGGTTTTTCCTTTATCCCTTAAATGGTTAAATTTTGCAAGCAAGAACTCTCCTGAAAGCAATCAGTTATTTTAAGATTTACAACTCACATTTCTCTTCTTATCTGGTGGGCTATAAATTTTCTTCTTCGATAGTGTACTTGTTCTTCAATGCATTTTAATTTCTTTCCATGTTTGAAAATTTTCCAAATGTCACTGCTTCTCTCTTGCACTACTCAAGCTGACATACAGACTCACAATCTTTCGAAGAAAAGAGATGATGTTCCATTGTTAAATAGTGTGCAACAGAGCTAAAACATAAAGGACAGAATTTTTTAAAGAGGAACAATCATGCGCAGTTTTCCATTCTGCCCCTTTCTTATATTAAGGAAACGTTCTGTACTTCTGACAGGTAATTCAATAAGGGTTCTTTCAGAAATGTGGAAGGGAACATGGATGACTGCTTTATCACGCTTTCCAACTCCACTGGGATTTAACACCCTCCTCCTCCCATTACCCTCCCTTACCTTTGTCTGCATTGCTCTCAACAAGTTTTGAATGTAAGTTAATCAATTGAGAAAGAAGACAATGGCCTAGTGGTATTATCACTAGACTATCAATCCAGAGACCCAAATGATACTCTGGGGACACAGATTCAAATTCCACCACAGCAGATGGTGGAATTTGAATCCTCAAAGAAATGAAACCGGACCAATCACCAGGAATCGAGCTACGCACCAGAGAAGACAATGTCAGAAACAGCCCGGTCGACCCTGCAAAGTCCTCTGCACTAACATCTGAGGGCAAGTGCCAAACTTAAGAGAGCTGTGCCACAGTCTAGCCAAGCAACAGCCTGAAATAATCATACTTACAGAATCATACCTTACATACAAATTCCCAGACACCACCATTACCATCCCTAGATGGCAGGACAGACCAAGCAGAGGTGGCAGCACCATGGTATACGGTCAGGACCGAGTTGCTCTGGGGGTGGCATGGTGGCTCAGTGGTTAGCACTGTTGCCTCACAGCACCAGGGTCCCAGATTCAATTCCAGCCTCAGGTGACTGTCTGTGTGGAGTTTGCACATTCTCCCTGTATCTGCGTAGGTTTCCTCCGGGGTGCTCCGGTTCCCCCCTACAGTCCAAAGCTATGCAGGTCAGGTAAACTGGCCATGCTAAATTGACCAAGTGTTAGGTGCATTAGTCAGAGGGAAATGGGGCTGGCTGAGTCGGTTACTCCTTGGAGGATATGTGTGAACTGGTTGGGCCGAAGGGCCTGTTTCCACACTGTCGGGAATCTAATCTAACATTGACTCCAGGCTCCATGGAGATTTGTGGCTTCAGGTTAGACAAGAAAACCTCTTGCTGATTACCATGTACTGTCCTCCTTCAGCTGATGAATAGGTACTCCTTCATGTTGAACAGCACTTAGAGGAAGTACTGAGGATGGCAAGGGCACCAAACTGTACTCTGAGTGGGGTTTTCAATGTCCATTATGACGAATGGCTCAGCAACAGCATTACTAATCCACTTGGTCAGGTCCTAAAGGAGATAACTGCCAGACTGAGTCTGCAGCAGGTAGTGAAGGAAGCAGCAAGAGGGAAAAACATAGCTGACCTCATCCTCACTAATCTGTCAACTGCAGATTCATCTGTCCGTGACAGTATCTGTAAGTGTGACCACTGCACAGTCCTTGTGGAAACATAGTCCAGCCTTCACATTGACAGTAACCTCCATCGTGTCATGTGGCACTATCAGGGTGCTATGTGGGGCAAACTTCGAACCAATCTAGCAACTCAAGACTGGGCATCCATGAGGCACTGTGGGCCATCAACAGCAGCAGAACTGTAGTCCAGCACAATCTGCAACCTCATGGCTTGGCATATCACCCACTCAACTATTACCATCAAGCCAGGGGATCAACCCGAGTTCAATGGACAGCGCAGTTCATTAGAGGGCATGCCAGGCGCAGGACCAGGGATATCTGAAGATGAGGTATCAAGCTCAGAAATTTACCAAATATCCTGAGACAGCACCTTCCAAACCCATGACAACTTACATTTAGGAGGACAAAGACAGCAGATATCTGGGTACAGCACCACCTTTAAGTTCCCCTCCAACTCACTCATCATCCTGATTTGGAAATATCTCGCTGCTCCTTCACTGTCTCTGGGTCAAAATCCTGGAATTTCCTTCCTAATGGCATTGTAGGTCAACCCACAGCAGGTGGACTGCAGCGATTCAAGAAGGCAGCTCACTACCACCTTCTCAAGGGCAACCAGGGATGGGCAATAAATCCTGGCCAGCCAGTGCCATCCACATTCCACAAAATAATTTTTTTTTAAAGATTAAAAAACATGGGTGATTTACTGGTGGTGGCTATTAGGTGGAGAAATATGACATGTAGTTGGTGATGGGGAATAAAATAAGAATTTGCGTGAAAGAAATGGGGATCATACTTTAAATCTGACAGCGCCCTCACAGTGTAGGATAGGGAGTTAGGGGAAGGAAAATCACACACTCCTTTTCACAGCAGTAGTTGTTATATTCATGGGTTGAGATGTCCTGCATCACAGATGGCCATTTTGCCAGCTCCTGTGCAAGGTTTAGTGCTGGATAAGGTGCCAGGTTAGAAGTATGGTAAGTAGGTAGGGTGCCAAGGTACCAGGTTAGTAGTGTGCCAGATGGGTACACTGCTAGGTGGTAGGAGATATAGTGCTTGGCAGGTTAGGTGCCAGGTGGGTAGATTGTCAGAATGTCGGGTGAGTTGGTGAAGGGTGTTATGTAGCTAGGGTGTTGCGGCCTGGGCTGCAATGGTGTTGTCAGGTCCTTTCAATAGTTACCCAGAATAGATCTAAGTTTCTGATTGTTTAACTTTATACTGAGAAACTCCTTACAGTCAGTCCTGATGTGACATGATGGTTCCAATCTTGTACAATCTTGTGTTACAAAAAAATTGTGCAATGGCCACAACAATTAAAATAAGAGGGCCGTAATTGCGTTAGAGCCAATCCAGGTAAGAAAAGCTCATGTCCTACAAATGACGTTCTAAATTGTTCAACTGTGTTAAAGCCAATTCTACTTGACTGCAGCTGACTCCTCTAAATTGTCAACATTAAACAGATATTTTCAACAGGCTTCAAGCATAGGGAAATTGTCCATTAGAACTTTCAACTTCCTAGACAATTCCTTCAAAGTGTGCTACATTGGGATTCTGCACAGTCACAATTCCCAGCTCCTATATGCTTTGTAGAAATGACTATCTACAGATTGGAAAATCTGGACTAAACTCTTGACTTGCAATACTAGAATCCCTGACAGTACATTTCTTCTCCACTGGCAAGTATCCTTTTCTGATGATGTGTTGAGAATTTTCTTTGGTTATGACCTTTAAGAAAATTGATCTGTTGAAATTGTTTTCAACATGTTTCACCAGGATCTGCCCCACCAAATCATCCTGTTTGAGCCAAGTTCATCAATGTGGGTGGAAGAATATTGCCACCAATCTTCTTCTCTTGACAGGTCAAAGGGTCTATTTGGTTTACAGCGGCAAAGGAAGGGTAATGCCTATCAGGATTGGGGGCAGTGCCAGTAAAGAATTCTCATTGCTGCAATTCACTCTTGCCTCTTACAGGAGGAGGACAGCATGAGCAAACATCTCCTCTCTATCCTGAGGACATTGGTCACAACCCTGCTCAGATACAACCGTCCAGCTTCTCCCAGAACCCATCCCAATGTCCCAGAAATATGAAACTCTATTCCCTCCCACCAATCATTTCTTCAGCTGTGCATTAATCTTGTATTCTGTTATTTCGACTCTCACCAACACGTGTTACTAGTAGCAATCCTGAGACTATTACCATTAAGGTCCTGCATTTTAATTTCTATCCATTTTTAAACCTATGTTGCTGGTACTACTATGGACCATGGCTGTTTACCTGCCACCCATCAGAAGGTCTTGCAGCTACTGCTCATTGACATTTTGTTCAGACAATAAATTTCTGCATTTAAACATTTGACAATTCTAAACATTGGATGTAACTTCCTTGAATACTTATTTAAAAAATGAATAAATCCTTGTCACAAATATTTCCCTTTTAGTAAACTCCAACCTTCAGTACTTGTGTGAGACAGTGCCAAAGTGATGAAGGAAACTGAAGGGAGTTTCCTTTTGTTGTGGTTTTCTTTTAAGTAATGGGTGTCTGTTTTATTTTATTGTAGCGGATTATGAGTTTGAGACTACCATAAAAGTTCATTTGTCTGGTAGTTAACTGGAAAGTTTGTGACTAAAAACTGAGCTCATGGTGTGGGGTTTCTTTATAAACAATATTACAAAACAGGCATTATTCATAAGATCCTTGTGGGGTGATGATGACACTGGTCACAGAGCTCTGACCAAGGACAGAAACGGTACATTTATTTCCTGAACACATTTCCTCATGACTGTCAGGAGCTAGGCTGTTCAATGCCATGTATGCTTTACATAACATTTCTCATTAAATGCTCAGAGCATATCAGCTGGTTGTTTGTTAAGGTTCAAACTGTGTTCAACCACAGACTCTTAATATCTCCTAAAATTTAAATCAAGTAGTGCAGGAAGACCATCCTTTTCCCCAAATGAGATATTAGTTTTGGTTCCTGTGCTGTACTCACCACAATTATGTAGTTTGCAACAAAACACTGACATTTCATTTAATTCAACATTCAAAAATAGTCATGCAGACTTGCAGGTTTTCTGGCTCAATGTTGATTTTGGTCAGAGGTTATCTTGTCTATAAAGTAGATAAAAGCTCATATGGCTTTATTTAAAACCATTCGGAAAGTGGAGGTTTCAGCTTTCCAACTTAATATGCAATCATTTGGACAATCTTAAATAGAAAAGCAAGGTACGCATACTTTACTTCAGGTTAGCAGCTTGCAAGGCAAATTCCAACCAGTGCTTTTGTTCCTAATCATTAACTTGTGACTCCTGCTAAAAGGTTTGTGTGAGCACGTTAGGTGACATAGATCAGGACAGTCATACAGCTCATGTTTAATAGTTAGGAATGCCAATGTATGAAAAAAGCCATTTTACACATGACAGATAATTGGTGTCAGTGCGTGCCAAACCCTTACCGCATATAATCTTTCCTAGAACCAAGTACTGCTCACGCATAATCTCTATGCTTGTTGACCTGCATTGGTTTATGGTTTGCCAACTTCAACAGTTTAAACTTCTCACCTTTATGTTTAAATCGATTCTTGACCTTATCCTGTTTTACTTCTGTAACTTCCTCCAGCCTTACAGCTCTGTGAACACTAGCACAAGGCTGGCCACATAATGCATTTTAATTATCTCCTGATCCATCTCCATTGGAGTGATATCTTGCTCCCTACCTTTTGCACAATTATGCTAAGTAAATTAGTTCTAGCAGTTAGAGTCAGCACAGGAGTGAAAACTGACTGCTTTCCATTAGAAAAACAGACCTTGAGGATCATCCTGAAGCAAGACCATTGACTTGCAAAAGGAAGAAAATGAATTGATTAAAAAATGGTGAATATAATAATTAGCAGCATGCATTACTGCTGAAATTTAAATATTCTAATCTAAACGTTCAGACCTCAATGCAAATTTTTTGAAATTTATCTAATTTTGCAGAAATTAATATGACCTACGTTTAAAGAAAATCAAATAATGAGGGACCACATTCTTTTGTATAAGCATGGTAAGTGAGCAGCACCAGGGCTCTTAATCGTTGCAAAAACCACAGCTAATTTCAGTCGCTTTCACATCAACTAAGTTTGTTTGTCAAGCTATCTTAGCAAGACCACTGATTAAGCCTTGAAACTTTCAAGTCTGTACAGTTTAAACTTAAGTGGACCAGTGCAAAAACCAAATGAAGTCCTCTAAATCTCTACACTTTTAATTAGTTTTAGTTTTGTAAAAGTATGTCTTTGTTGTGTGCCATTGGCCAATGCAGATTTCCAGCTTGTTCCTCTTAATTGTGGTTTTTGTGAATGAGAAACCTTAAGTTTTGGAGTAATGAGGTCACTTCTGTTTTTATCTTATTTTCCTATGGATTACAGGCATCATTACCAATACCAGAATTGTGGCCTATCCCTAAATGCCCTTGAGAAGGTGGTGATGGGCACTTTCTTGAGCTGGTTCAATCCTTTGGAATGTATGTATGTCCTGAATGATGTAAGGAAACGTGTTCCTGGATTTTGACACAAAGATAGTTAAGGAGTGGCAACATAGTTCCATCAGGATGGTGTGTGGCTTGGAAGAGCACGGAAAGGTGGTAGATTTACCATACATCTGCTGCCCTTGTCCTTCTAGTCTCAGTAGTGAAGGTTATGGGTTTGGAAAATGCAGTTGACAGAGCCTTGTTGAGTTGCTGCAGTACATAATCTGCAGTGTAGCATGTCACTCTAGTAGAGGAAGTGAATGCTTAATGTAGTAGATGTGCATCAATCAAGCAGGCTGCTTTGTTTTAAACTTATTCATATGGCCAGGCACATTATGAGTGGGCACAAGTGCACGGGCCAATAGGTTTGTTAATGTAATCCAAACTTTAGGTTCACTTTCATTTCTTCCCATGTTTAGGGTTTAGAACATAGAACATCACAGCACAGCCCTCGATATTTTGCACCTACCTATGGAACCAATCTGAAGCCCATCTAACCGACACTATTCTACTTTCATCCATATGTTTATCCAATCACCATTTAAATGCCCTTAAAGTTGGTGAGTCTACTACAGTTGCAGGCAGTGCATTCAATGCCCCCACTACTCGCTGAATAAAGAAACTATCTCTGACATCTGTTCTAAATCAATCACCTCTCAATTTAAAGCTATGTCCCCTCATGCTAGCCATCACCATCCAATGAAAAAGGCTCTCACTGTCCACTCTATCTAATCCTCTGATTATCTTATACGTCTCAATTAGTCACCTCTCAACCTTCTTCTCTCTAGCAAAAACAGCCTCAGGTTTAGGTGCCCTCTATCTATCCTTTCCATTGCAGTCATTTAGACAATACAAAGGGAATGAAGAATCTTTAACAGTAAATATGCGATGTTCAGGCAGGTAATGATTCCAGATAAATGAGAACCATCGTAGAAGTAAATAAATAAAAGCCAGAGAATAGAAACAGCCCATTTTCCCCTGTAAGTTAGCGTTACTATTGTCAGTCCATGTGAGGAAATATATTTACTTGTCCTTTTCCCCTACCTTCGAAATATATGCAAATTGAGACAACGGCTGATCATAAATAACTGCAATAAAGCAGCAGATTTTGTGAAACATTGAGTTTCACTATAAAAAGATTGCAATCCAAAAGCCAGAGACTGTACCAAAAGCAGATGACATAATGGTTTCAATAAGCCCGAAAATATACTCTTAGTATCATGAGTCAGCCAGACAGCAGAATCAAATGGGCATCATGCATGACCAAATATTCTGCACACTGAGTGGAATTTAGTGCTCACTCGAAGTCAGTTCAATGGGAGTTGCAGGGACATTTAATGGATGAGTGGGGAGGAAGCCTGCTGCCTTCCTGTCTCTGTCTGACTGAATCTGAAACAGGAAGGCCCATGAATATTCTTTCTGTTCTACCACCAACCGATGTTTCTAAGTGGGAAATTAATGGTGGGTGGGAAACTCATCATGGTAGAAGCCTGCAAATCAAACCCTCCCACCTTCAGACCCTACAGCAATACCTTTACATAGAACCCCCTCCCCATTAGTGTGCCCTGGCGATATATTCTGCTAGGTGCGTGATCTCAATTATGACACACACACCTTGTTCATTGACAACGTGGATTTGTAGGTCTCCTTCCAGATACTTTTACCAGGACCTGATAAATGTCTGGAGTATGGTTGACTCGCACTGGGTTTTCCCGCCATCAGGAGAAGGGGCTGGTGTCAGAGAGACGCTGGTCAGGAATCTGCACCTCCACCGTTGCAGGTCCAAGTGGCTGGCAGAGGGCAGGGCTGTGGCCATGGGGGACATACTGGGTGCTGGGGTTGTGGGCTAGATGTTGCCACATGAATTGGCAAGCAGGGCAACAGTGGACATCCAGGTCATGGGCGGTGCTGTCCTTCACCAGAAAATGGCAGTGGCCCAGTTAGAGGATGCACAAATCCCCGCCCAGCCGGAATTTCACATTGGCCCGAAGGTCATGAACCTCCGTCAGGCATGTGCATCCCACAACCTGAGCTGCCTCTTATGTATGTGCAGTGCACCTTTTCACCTTGTGAAGGGGCATGATTTTTTTGCAGTTACACCCATCCACTTCCTCCATTCATCACGCTCGGATGCAACTTGGCATGCTGACTTGCCGATGAGCAGCAGAAATCCTCAGTGGAGGGCTCCCTATGCCGGAGTCCTCTCTCTTTCCATCGGAGTCTTGGGGTGGAGGGTGTTGCATACAGCAGCCCTGTATAGCTGCAGCTTGCAGCACTTCATGGGCTCCCAGCCCAACTCTTTATTTTGCAGCACTCAGGAATCCATGGACTGTGCATTTATTGGTTGTGGGCAATTGCATCCCCTTTTAAGTTATTTGAAAGACCGTTTGTTGTGTTTTTGGTTGCACTTCAGCCCTATGCTCGTGATCTTCAGACATCTGTTGCTGAGGAGTATGAGCAGATCTCCTCGTGGATCTGCCCCTGGGCCTGAAAGTCTGCAGATGGATACAGATAGGTTAAATGAGTGGGCAAGGTTTGACAGATGGAGTACAAGGTTGGTAAATGAGAGGTCATCCATTTTGGTGAGAGTAACAGCAAAATGGGGCATTATTTAAATGGTGAAAGATTGCAGCATGTTGCTGTGCAGAGGGACTGGGGTGTCTTTGTGCATGAATCACAAAAAGTTGGTTTGTATTTGGAGCAGGTAATTATGCAGGCAAATGGAATATTATCCTTCATTGCTGAAGGGATAGGGTTTAAAACAGAGAGGTTATGCTGCAGCTACATAGGGTGCTAGTGAAGTCACCTCTCGAGTACCTGTGTACAGTTTTGGTTTCTTTACTTGAAAAACAATGTACTATCACTGGACAGAGTGTTGATTAGGTTGATTCCAGAAATGAGAAGTTTGCCATATCAGGAGAAATTGAGGAGACAAGCACTGTACTCTTTGAGATTTAAAGGGATGAAGGGGGATCTCATAAAATTATGAAGTGGCAATATAGAAGCAGGGAGGTTGTTCCTACAAGTGGGTGAAGCTAGAACTAGGGGACATAGCCTCAAAGTAAAGGGGAGCAGATTTAGGACTGGGTTGAGGAGGAACATCTTCATCCAAAGGGTTGTGAATCAGTGGAATTCCCTGCCCAGTGAAGTAGTTAAGATTACTTTTTTGAGTACTTCTAAGTGCAAAGAAGGATAGATTTTTGAAGAGTAATGGAATTAAGGGTTGTGGTCATTGGATAGGTAAGTGGAACTGAGTCTACGAAAACATCAGCCATGGTCTTATTAGATGGTGGAGTAGGCTTAATGGGTCAGATGGCTTGCTCCTGCTTCTAATGCTTATGTTCTAATGCTTTTAATCTACTTGTCATAAGCCTGCCATCCATGAGATGGTATTGGTAAGAGTGGCATTTGCACAATGCTTGTGGTGATGAAGTTCTGTCATCACGTTGTGTGGTGTCAGATTTCCATCAGATCTAGTGCCTCAAAATCCATGACGTGGCACAGGCCATCAGTGACAGCAAAGTTGTGTTCAATCACAACCTGTAACCTCATAGCATGTCATGTCCTCTAGTCCACCTTCAAAGCTGGGAGATCAACTCTGATTCAGTAAAAACCCTGGGTGATCATGTGATCAAGCATGCTTTATAATAAGGTATCAGTCAGGAGAAGCTACAATAAATATTATATCTGAACTGAGATTAGTGCAGCAATTATCATGCCTCACAGCTCCACAAGTCATGACAAAATGTGCAAATGTATAAAAATCCCAATGCAATCGCCAAAATTTGCCTGAATAACTGCTACCCAGGCTAAAAGTAAACTCATCACACGAGTTTGTTCATTGAAAATAAAATATAATCCAATTTATTGTAACACATGTACATTTAACAAACACTATAAATTAGAAATTTACAGGAGCTAGGGGGTGTGATGGATGGCAGTTATGGGAAGGGAGAAAAGCTGCAGCTACAGTCAGGTAGATCAGTTAAATCCAGGAAAAGAAAGAGAGATAGGTAGGTAGTTCAGGAGTCTCCTGTGGCTATCCCCATTTCAAACAAGTATGCTACTTTGGAAAATGTAGGGGGTGACGGTCTCTCAGGTGACTGTAACACAAACAGCCATGTTTCTGGTATTGGGACCAGCTCTAATGTAATGAGGGGTATGTCGGATTCCAAGCGATCGATTGTGATAGGGGACTCTCTAGTCAGAGGCACAGGCAGACATTTCTGCGGCTGACAGCAAGGAATCAAAATTATGTGTTGTCTCCTTGATGCCAGGATCAAGGATATCTCAGAGAGAGAGCAGAATATTCTCAATGGGGAGTGAGACCAGCAGGAGGTCATTGTGCACATTGGAACTAATGACATAGGAAGGAAAAAGGATAAGATCCTGAAGGGAGAGTATAGAAAGTTAGGCAGGAATTTAAAAAGGAGGTCCTTGAGAGTAGTAATATGTGGATTTTTCCCAATCCTACGAGCTAATGAGGATAGTAATAGGATAGAGCAGATGAATGTGTGGTTGAGGAGCTGGTGCAGAGGAGAAGGGTTCATATTTTTTAATCATTGGAATATCTTCTGGGGTAGAAGTGAACTGTATAAGGAGAGCAGATTGTACCTGAATTGGAAAGGGACTAATCTAATTTTGTGAGAAGATTTGTAGCTCGGGTGCTCGTTGTTGTGGTTCTGTTCGCCGAGCTGGGAATTTGTGTTGCAGACGTTTTGTCCCCTGTCTAGGTGACATCCTCAGTGCTTGGGAGCCTCCTGTGAAGCACTTCTGTGATCTTTCCTCCAACATTTGTAGTGGTTTGAATCTGCCGCTTCTGGTTGTCAGTTTCAGCTGTCTGCTGCAGTGTAGTATACAAAATCCCATGCAAGGACTGCACAAAACACTACATAGGACAAACAGGAAGACAGCTAATGATCCGCATTCATGAACACCTACTAGCCACGAAACGACACGACCAGCTATCCTTAGTAGCCACACATGCAGATGACAAGCAACATGAATTCGACTGGGACAACACTACTATTATAGGACAAGCCTAACAGAGAACAGCCAGGGAATTCCTAGAGACATGGCACTCATCCACAGATTCAATCAATAAGCACATCGACCTGGACCCAATATACCGACCATTGCAGCGGACAGCCTGAATTGACAACCGGAAGCGGCAGATTCAAACCACTACAAATGCCGGAGGAAAGATCACAGAAGTGCTTCATGGAGGCTCCCAAGCACTGAGGATGTCACCTAGACAGGGGACGAATCGTCTGCAACATTAATCCCCAGCTCAGCGAACAGAACCACAAGGGACTAATATACTGGCAAGGAGATTTTCTCGAGCTGCTCAGAGGATTTAAACTAGTAAGTTGGGGACGTCAGACCAAGGGAGATAGTGAGGAAAGAGATCATCTGAGACTGGTACAGTTGGAAAAATGAGCAAGTCTAACAGTCAGGGCAGGCAGGGACTAAGCAGAGCACAAGGAGGACTGATATATTAAACAGCATTTATTTCAATGCAAGAGGCTGAACAGAGAAGGCAAATGAACTCAGGGCATGGTTAGGAACATGGGACTGGGAAATCCTGGCAATTTTAGAGACATGACTCAGGAATGAATGGGACTGGCAGCTTAATGGTCCAGGCTACAAATGTTACAGGAAGAATAAAAAGAGGGGCAAGAGAGGAGGGTAAATCCTCTCTTGAGGATTAAGGATAACACTACGGAAATATTTAGGGAGAATATTCCTAGGAATATGTCCTGATAAGTTATTTGGTTGGAACTGAGAAATAAGAAAGGGATGAGCACCTTATTGGGATTGTACTATAGACCCCACATAGTCAGCAGGAAACTGAGAAACAAATTTGTAAGGAGATCTCAGTTATCTGTAAGAATAATACAGTGGTTATGGTAAGGGATTTTAACTTCCCAGACATAAACTGGGGCTGCGATCGTGTTAAAGGTTTAGATGGAGGGGAATTTATGTGTTTACCAGAAAATTTCCTGATCAGTATGTGGATGCACCTACTAGAGAAGGTGCAAAATGTGGCCTAATCTTGGGAAATAAGGCAGAGCAAGTGACTGAGATGTCAGTGGGGGAGCACTTTAATGCCAGTGACTATAATTCTATTAGTTTAAAAAAGTGATGGAAAAGGATGGATACGGTCGAACAGGTGGCATGGTGGCTCAGTGGTTAGCACTGCTGCCACACAGCGCAGAAATCTGGAGCCTGTATTCCTGATGAAGGGCTTTTGCCTGAAACATTGATTTTACTGCTCCTCGGATGCTGCCTGAACTGCTGTGCTTTTCCAGCACCACTCTAATCTAAATCGGAGGAAGGTCAATTTTGATGGTATTAAGCAAGAACTTTCAAAAGTTGTTTGGGTGTAGATGTTCACAGGTAAAGGGAGAGCTGGAAAATATGAAGCCTTCAAGAATGAGGTAATGACAGTCCAGTTCCTATTAAGGTGAAAGACTTGGCTGGAAGGTGTAGGTGATGAAAGAAATTGAGGTTTTGGTTCAGAAAAAGAAGGAAGAATATGTCAGGCATGGACAGCAGAGATCAAGTGAATCCTCGGAAGAGTATAAAGGCAGTAGGATTATTCTTAAGAGGGAAATCAGGAGGGCATAAAGAGGACATGAGCTAGCTTTGGTAAATAGAGTTAAGGAGAATCCAAAGGAATTTTATGAATATATTAAGGACAAAAGGGTAACTAGGGAGAGAATAGGACCCCTCAAAGATCAGCAAAGGAGCCTATGTGTGGAACCATGGGAGCTGGGGGAGATACTAAACGAGTATTTTGCATCAGTGATTACTGTGGAGAAGATTTTGGAAGATATAGAATGTAGGAAAATGGATGGTGACATCTTGAAAAATGTCCATAGAATTATAGAATCCCTACAATGTGGAAACAGGCCATTTGGCCCCACAATTCCACACTAACCCTCTGAAGAGTAGCCCACCCAGACCCAATTACTCTACATTTACCCTTACTAAATGCACTTAACCTTCAAACCCCATTATAGGCAATTTAGTATGGCCAATTCACCTAACCTGCACATCTTTGGACTGTGGGAGGAAACTGGAGCACCCTGACGAAATCCATGCAGACGGGGGGAAATGTGCAAACTCCACACAGACAGTCGCCCAAGGCTGGAATTAAACCCAGGTCCTTGCGCTGTGAGGTAGCAATGCTAATCTCTGAGCCACCGTTGCAAAGGAGGAGGTGTTAGATGTCTAAAAACACATAAAGGTGGATAAATTCCCCAGGATCTGTTCAGGTGTATCCCAGAACTCTATAGGAAGACAGGGAAGTGATTGCTGGGCCCTTTGTTGAGATGTTTGTATCAATGATAGTCACAGCTGGGGTGCCAGAAGAGGTTGTCTCATGTGGTGCCACTATTTAAGAAAGGTGGAAAGGAAAAGCTTGACATCTGTTGTGGGCAAGTTGTTGAAGTGGATCCTGATGGAAAAGATTTACATGTATTTGAATAGACAAGGACTGATTAGGAATAGTCAACATAGCTTTGTACGTGAGAAAACATGTCTCACAAACTTGATTGACTTTTTTGAAAAAGTAACGAAGAAGTTTGTTCAGGGCAGAGCAGTGGACATGATCTATATGGATTTTAGCAAGGCACTCAACAAAGTTCCCCATGGGAGACCGGTTGGCATGGTTAGTTCTCAGGGAAGACAGGGAGAACTGACATCTTGGATACAGAACTGGCTCAAAGGTAGAAGACAGAGGGTGGTGGTGGAAGGTTGTTTTTCAGACTGGAGGCCTGTGACCAATGGTGTGCCACAATGATCAGTACTGGATCCACTACTTTTCATCATTTATATAAATAATTTGGATGTAAACATAGGAGATAAAGTTATAAGTTTGCAGATGACACCAAACTTGGAGGTGAAGGAGACAGCAAAGAAGGTTACCTTAGAGTACAACTGGATCTTGATCAGATGGGCCAATGGGCTGAGAAGTGGTATATGGAGTTTAATTTAAATAAATGTGAGGCGTTACATTTTGGCAAAGCAAATCTTAGCAGGACTTATACACTTAATGGTGAGGTCCTAGGGAGTATTGCTGAACAAAGAGACCTTGGAGTGCAGGTTCATAGCTCCTTGAAAGTGGAGTCACAGGTAGATAGAATAGTGAAGAAGGCGTTTGGTATGCTTTCCTTTATTGGTCAGAGTATTGAGTACAGGAGTTGGGAGATCATGTTGCGGCTGTACAGGACATTGGTTAGGCCACTGTTGGAATATTGCATGCAATTCTGTTCTCCTTCCTATCAGAAAGATTTTGACACTTGAAAGGTTTCAGAAAAGGTTTACAAAGATTTGCCAGAGTTGGAGTATTTGAGCTAGAGGGAGAGGCTGAATAGGCTGGGGCTGTTTTCCCTGGAGCTTCGGAGGCTGAGAGGTGACCTTATAGTGGTTTATAAAATCATGAGGGGCATGGATAGAATAAATAGACAAAGTCTCTTCCCTGGGGTGAGGGAGTCCAAAACTAGAGTGCATAGGTTTCAGGTGAGAGGGGAAAGATATAAAAGAGACCTAAGGGACAACTTTATCACATAGAGAGTGGTACGTGTATGGAATGAGCTACCAGAGGGATTGGTGGAGGTTAGTACAATTGCAACATTTAAAAGCATCTGGATGGGTATATGAATAGGAAGTGTTTGGAGGGATATGGGCCGAATGCTGGCAGGTGGGATTAGATTGGGTTGGGATATTTGGTCAGCATGGACAAGTTGGGCCAAAGGGTCTATTTCTGTGCTGTATATCTCTATGACTCTATGACTTTAGATAAACAAGAGATGTGCATTTTGGAAAGGCAAATCAGGACAGGACTTACACACTTAATGGTAAAGTCCTGGGGAGCGTTGCTGAGCAAAGGGACCTTGGAGTGCAGGTTCATTCTTTCTTGACATGACGTCTCAGGTAGATAGGATAGTGAAGAAGGCATTTAGTACGCTTTCCTTTATTGGTCAGAGCATTGCGTATAGGAGTTGGAAGGTCATGTTGTGACAGTACAGGATATTGGTTAGGCCACTTTTCGAATATTGTGTGCAATTCTGGTCTCCCTCTTATCGGAAGGATGTTGTGAAACTTGAAAGGGTTCAGAAAAGATTTACAAAGATCTTGCCAGGGTTGGAAAGTTTGAGCTATATGGAAAGGTTGAATAGGCTGGGGCTGTTTTCCCAGGAGTGTCAGAGGCTGAGGGGGTGACTTTATAGAGGTTTATAAAATCATGAGGGGCATGGATAGGGTAAATAGGCAATTTTTTTTCCCTGGGTTGGGGGAGTTCAGAACGAGAGAGCATAGATTTAGGGTGAGAGGGGAAAGATATAAAAAGGACCTAAGGAGCAACTTTTTCACGCAGAGGGTGGTACATGTGTGGAATGAGCTGCCAGAGGAAGTAGTGAAAGCAGGTACAATTACCATTTAAAAGGCTTCTGAATGGGTACATGAATAAGAAGGGTTTAAAGGGATATGGGCTGAATGCTGGCAAATGGGACTAGATTAATTTAGGATATCTGGTCAGCATGAATTAGTTGGACTGAAGGATTTGTTTCTGTGCTGTATATCTCTATGACTCTAAAAGTAATTTATTGAACTTAAGCTGCAACTCTTCAAGCTCCCATGCACACACATACTCACACATTCATTCACAATGCAGACAGGTGAATTGTTTAATTCATTACACTATGGGTAGAAAAAAGACATAGACCGGTAACAAAATTCTGAAAATCAAAAGTCCAGGCACAAGGTGTAATTCTCTTACAGTCCCTTTGAACTTTGTAATGAGGTGAGACAGTTTTTAGTATGGTGATGGCCATCCAATTTGATGGCTGACCAGTTATTTTAGGATCCTTCTTGTGAGAATTCTTTCTTTCAGGCTTTCTGGGTTTTACTGTCTTTTTGTCCACATTAAAAGGGGTGGGGGTGGGGGTGCAGCTGTAAGGGTCCTGTAACGGGATGGATTTTTAAATATTTCTACAGCCCTTGTCACGACTGGCTTTCTAACACTGCTACTGAACCAATCAGAGAACTGTTGCTAGACAGAATTTACTTAAAAGGCATATGGCGCTGTTCTGTCTTGACTACCTCTGAAAATCAACCTTGCGTGGCACAGTTCAACAACATGCAACGCTTGTTTCACAAGTTGTCAATTGTTTTTCTTTTTCCAGCTGAAGCAGTCTAACATCTATTTTAGGTTATAGTCCAAGAACATGGAAACACACGTAACTACTTGCATGCTTGGAAAGAGGAGCAGAGTTCAATAGACAGAGCTGAGCAATCTTACAGCCATTGGAACCATAGCAGTCCAACAATAGCCAGTCATGAATAACCATTGGGAATAAATAACACACAGGAGGTGAAGGATCCAGTGTGGGTATCAGGGAAAAACTTTCTGCTGCTTCAAATCAAACCCAGCACAAAGAATGATTGGTGTAGTTGCTGGAGTTCGATCACCTCAGCTCCAGGTTTACAATGTAGGCGTTCCACAGGCTCGTGCTTAGGCCAACCATCTCTAGCTGTTTCATCAACAACTTTCCCTTCTCCATAAGGTTAAAAGTAGGGATGTCCACTGAAGATCATACAGTGTTCATCACTATTTGTGCTATGATTACTGGCTAATAACAATTTACCACTCAAGTACCACGTAATGACAATCTCCAAAAAGAGAGAAATCAACCATTTCTCCTTGAAATTCAAAGGAATTACCATAATGGAATCCCCACTATCGGGCAGGGGGAATGCATGAGGTAGCATGAGTTAGAATGAATGCAGCAGCATATGGAGTTATGGTAGTATGAACGACTGTGTGAGGGTTTGAAGGCTATTTGTTGCTATATTCCTTTTCTTATACATCCCAGAGCACTGAGACTGTTGTTTAATAAAGCTGCCTCTGCACCATGAAAACTGTGGCTTTTATGACACACATGAACATCTGAACAGCACTTCACCTCATCCCCACAATTTATGGAGATTTCTTAAGAATTGGGTTGGTAAATTCTGACTTTCATTTACTCTGTGCTCCCAAGTCTTAACCAAAATTCCAGGACATAGTTTTCTCTACTTACCCCGTCTTTCCAAATTCACGTACAGATCCATTGCAATCTATGCTCGCGCCTCTCTGATGTTTTTCAAATAAGCATTATTATTGTGAAACTGCCCACATTGCAAATCATCTCTGTGAACATTCACACAGGTGCACTTTCAGGAATTACTCATGAATAGTAGGTGAAGACAAATGCAGAAGCACCAAGTTCATAGACCCAAACGCTATTGCAGTCAGTAGTGTTATATTAAACAGTATTGTTTAATATAATACAACAAAGATTGAATGGGGAATTTCCTAATCTCCACACAGAGAGTGGCTAGCCACCTACTGGGAAATGAGTCCATATTGCCTGTGATTTTGCATTCAAATGATTTCAACAACTGAAAACTTACACAAGGAAGTTTCCTTGTCTGTGTTTGACCTGATGCGATGTGACTTTATCTAATCCTTATTCAATGTTGAGGCCTCACAGGATCACTCCCTCTGAAATATCACAGATATCAGCACATTGATTGAATCTGTCCTACTGGTGGGACAAAGCATAGCCAGAGATAGTTATAGAAGGGAACTGGGACTTTGGCTGTAAGATGTAATTAAGTAAAGATAACAAGGTCAGATTCTTCCTTAAACAGTGTTGAGAGTGTGTTGCTGGAAAAGCACAGCAGGTCAGGCAGCATCTGAGAAGCAGGAAAATCAATGTTTCAGGCCAGAGCCCTTCCTCAGGTATGTTGCCCTGCCTCCTTGTTCCTTAAACAGTTCATGGGACAGTTTTCCTAATTTTAATATAGTCCCTAGACGCTAAAGAGGAAGATTTTGCAGCATCGGTTGGGTAGACTCTTGGGCTGCCTTTGTTGCTTCCCTTGCCTGGTGAAAATGGGACTACTTTTTGGCTTTATACTTGATTGACTAGAGGATAGATAAGAGAAACTACATTGTTATGGATCGGAAGACATATATGGTGGGAGACAGTAGCCTAGAGGTATTATTGCTGGACAGTTAATCCAGAGCTCTATGTAATGTTCTGGGAATTTATGTTTAAATCCTGCATTGACCAGTGGTGGAATTTGAATTCAACAAAAATCTGAAATTAAGTGTCTAACAATGACCATGATTCCATTGCAGATTATTGGAAACACTAATGTGGTTCATGCATGCCCTTTAGGGAAGGACACTGACATCTTTACCTGGTTTGGTCTAAGTGTGACTCCAGACCCGCAGCAATGTAGTTGACTTTTAACTGAACTCTGGGCAAGCCAGCAACACCTACATCCTATGAATGAGAGCTAGGTTTCATTCAGGACATTAGTGAACCAGATGGATTGTTTTACTGCAATCAGGTAGTTTCCTGGTTGCCATTACTAATACTTGAAAATTAATCAGAATTTCATTTTGTGAATTAATTGAATTTAAATTCCCTGTAATAGGAGTTTGCTGCATCATTATTTCAGGGTTCAGGATTACTAGATCAATAACATCATCCCTTATTGAGTGGAACAATTTTCTGTTTGCACAGTCTTGAAGACGTATATGTTCCAATCGAAAGTAACATCTGAAAAACGTTATCATACGAGTCTGAATGTTAAGAAGATAATGATGCAATCAGCTCTCAGTATTTTGAACAGGGCCACAGATTAAAAATGTGTTGCTGGAAAAGCACAGCAGGTCAGGCAGCATAAAAGGAACAGGAGAATTGACGTTTTGGGCATAAGGCCTTCTTCCTGAAGAAGGGCTTATGCCCGAAACGTGAATCTCCTGTTCCTTTGATGCTGCCTGACCTGCTGCGCTTTTCCAGCAACACATTTTTAAGCTCTGATCTCCAGCATCTGCAGTCCTCACTTTTTCCAGGGCCAAAGATTATCAGGATCACTTTGTGGCTTTTGTAATTGATAAATCCATTTGTCATAAGTACCAAAGCAAAGAACAATACTGTGAAAGTTGGAAATCTGAAATATCAATGGAGAATTTGAAAAGTGCTCAGCAAGTGGGAAGCTAGGAAAGTGATTGCTGGGCCTCTTACTGAGATATTTGGATCATCAATAGTCACAGGTGAGGTGCCAGAAGACTGGAAGTTGGCTAATGTGGTGCCACTGTTTAAGGAAGGTGGTAAGGACAAGCCAGGGAACTATAGACCAATGAGCTTGACGTGGTGGTGGGCAAGTTGTTGGTGGAAATCCTGAGGGACAGGATGTACATGTGTTTGGAAAGGCAAGGACTGACTAGAGACAGTCAACATGGCTTTATGCATGGGAAACCATGTCTCACAAACTTGATTGAGGTTTTTGAAGAAATAACAAAGAGGATTGATGAGGGCAGAGCAGTAGACTTGATCTGTATGGACGTCAGTAAGGTGTTCAGCAAAGTTCCCCAAGGGAGACTGATTAGCAAGGTTAGATCTCATGGATTACAGGAAGAACTCACCATTTGGATACAGAACTGGCTCAAAGGTAGAAGACAGAGGGTGGGGGTGGAGGGTTGTTTTCCAGACTGGAGACCTATCAGAAAAATTAGATTCTTGACATGGAGAAAAAAACAAGTTTTGAATAGTGAGATGAGAATCTCACTTGTGAGTGGCGAGGAGTCACACCTCATTCGTTTCTAATCTGGCTTCATATCTAAGCAATTTCATATTCTCCCACACAATGGAGAGAAACTAGACTATAACAAGTGTTGACATAAAAGTCTAAATGTGTGCTCCAGCTCAATGTTTACTCCTCCAAGCCTCTATCATTTGTTTCATTCTCCCCTGGGAAGTAAGCATGTCTGACTGTCCCAGTATTTATTGCCTGTTATCCTTGAGAAAGTGGTCGTGAGCTGCCTTCTTGAACTGCTGCTGTCCACTTGGTATATGGACACCCACAATGCCATTAGGGAGGGATTTCAAGGCTTTTGTCCCAGCCATACTGAAGGAATGGCTATATATTTGCAAATCAGGATAGTGAGTGGTTTAGAGAGGATTTTGCAAGAGGTACCTGCTGCCTTATATTTTCAGATGGAAATAGTAGTTGTCTCAGAGTTGCTGTCTAAAGAACCATGATGAATTTCTGCAGTGTATCTTGTGGATGGTGAACATTGCTGCTATTAAGCATCAGTGGTGAAAAGAATGAATGCGTGAGGGCATTATGGTAACCAAGCAAGCTACTTTATATGGATGGTGTAAGCCTTGCAAATGTTCTTGAACAGCAGGTTCAGGTTACTATGCATTGGCAACGACCACCTGAACTCCCCATCTTCAGAGATTGGCACCAGCCTTACTACATCACAATGGCACATCTCCAACCCATTTACAATCCAGTTATCCACTATAATGCTGCACCTTTCATTGTAATGCTGCCAACAAGTCACTTTAGATGTCACTTCAAAAGTCACTCCTCTTCCTGCGTCAGAATAAGGTGTACCTCAGATTTTCTTTGCTTACTCCCTTGGCACTCACTCACCTAGTTGGATGCTTGTCTGTTCCTTGCCTTGCCATTTTGAACTTTGTTGCGTCATTCAGAATTTAAACTGAAAATGTGGTGCTGGAAAAGCGCAGCAGGTCAGGCAGCATCCAAGGAGCAGGAGAATCGATGTTTCGGGCATGAGCCCTTCTTCAGGAATGAAGAAAGTGTGTCCAGCAGGCTAAGATAAAAGGTAGGGAGGAGGGACTTGGGGGAGGGGTGTTGGGAATGCGATAGGTGGAAGGAGGTCAAGGTGAGGGTGATAGGCCGGAGTGGGGTGGGGGCGGAGAGGTTAGGAAGAAGATTGCAGGTTAGGAAGGCGGTGCTGAGTTCGAGGGATTTGACTGAGACAAGGTGGGGGGAGGGGAAATGAGGAAACTGGAGAAATCTGTGTTCATCCCTTGTGGTTGGAGGGTTCCTAGGCGGAAGATGAGGTGCTCTTCCTCCAGCCGTCGTGTTGCTATGGTCTGGCGATGGAGGAGTCCAAGGACCTGCATATCCTTGGTGGAGTGGGAGGGGGAGTTGAAGTGTTGAGCCACGGGGTGGTTGGGTTGGTTGGTCCGGGTGTCCCAGAGGTGTTCTCTGAAACATTCCGCAAGTAGGCGGCCTATTTCCCCAATATATTCAGAATTTTAAAACTCACATCACTTCTGTCCTGCCTTGCTGCTTAGTGTAGACATGGAAAACAAAAGGAGCATGATTTGGCTGTCAATAGTGATCAGTCAAAGTGGAGGGGGGTGGGGGGCAATTGGCTAAACATGTTTCTGTTTAGCGATTTGCACCATCTACGTCACTCCCTAAGCATGTGCCTGTGGCTTATGCAGCAAACACACCACATGTGCTTCTGCCAAGTGGCCATGTTATCATGGTCTAAGGAGAATATGCTTGGTTGGATCAAGGGGACTTTTGACAGTCAGGTGGTCCCACCACAGTCAAGGGCAGCAACCAGGGGCTTGAGTACATTCAGTTGTCTGAGATGGTCTGGTTCTGGACAATGCTGTACACAATTTGATCTCCTTACCTCAGGACTGTCCAATGATGAGACATTGGGCAAACCAGGCCTTTTGAATAATGAGCTGAATAATGAGATTGAAACTTATAAAGTATTTAAAGGGATATACAGGGTAGATTCAGGTAAGAAGCCCCACCCTGGTTTGGGGAGCCTAGAATCAGGGGTACAACTTAGAAATAAAAAGGGATATATTTAGATCTGGGATGAGAACTTATCTTGATTCAGCATGTAACAAATGTGAAACTCTCTACCACAGAAGGCTGGGGGAGCTTAGTTCTAAGTATTCAACATTCCTGATGACGGGCTTGTGCCCAAAACATCGATTCTCCTGCTCTTCGGATGCTGCCTGACCTGCTGTGCTTTTCCAGTGCCACACTTTTCAACTTAGTTCTACATCTGGTTCAGGTAGAGATGAATAGATTTCTGATTGCCAGTGGTGCAATCGGACTGTGGAGATAGCATGGGTAAAAGGCATTGAAGTGTTTTATCAGCCGTGGGATCATATTAAGCGGCAATGCAAGACTGAATGGCCTAGTCCTGTTTCAACATTCCTGTATAGACATATTACCCTATTTGTGAAAAGCATGCACTGCCCTACTATCTCGGATGCAAATCCTGGTCATTCAATCCTCCCCATGGCATTGCTCACTGCAGCTTGAGCATAGTCATCTTAAATTTATCTCCTGCAGGCTGATATTCACAAAGACAATCCCAGGTTTCACAGGTTGCACAAGGGCACAGAGTTGGTTGTCTCTCAAATTGAACTGAATGTATGCACCGACATGCCTTTGTATGCAATGTTGCCGTTCTTGGGTGATATAGGGTGGTGGTGGGTAAGGATTATCAAGGGGGAGGGGTGACAGTGTTTCAATAAACCTTTTACACTTATAATCTCCAAGTGTATCTGTGTGACATGCCTTGCACTTATACATCAGGATATGTTCCCTTATGCCATGCGTCCATGTAGAGATATTCCATAGCTATCCCTGTTAGAGTCCTCCATGGAGGGCTTCAATAAACCATTATTTGTGAGTGATGCAAATCCTGACTGCTCCATTACTAAGGACCAGGTTTTGTTTTCTGATCCTCCCGACATAGTTTCACTGAAACTGTGATCAATAGACACAGCCACTGTGGTTAGGGTAGGCTGGAGAATGGGATCATCCTATTGCTGGTGGCTGTTAAAGTGACAGTTTTATAAAATCCCTACAGCGTGGAAACAGGCCCTTTGGCCCAACAAGCCCACACCAACTCTCCAGAAAGTAACCTACCCCAACCCATTCCACTATATTTACCCCTGACTAATGCACCTAACCTACACATCCCTGAACACTAAGGGCAATTTAGCATGGCCAATTCACCTAACCGGTACATCATTGGATTGTGGAAGGAAACCCACACAGACACGGGGAGAATGTGCAAACTCCACGAAGGCAGTCACCCGAGGCTGGAATTGAAGCCGGGTCCCAGGTGCTGTGAGGAAGCAGTGCTAACCACTGAGCCACCGTGCTGCATTAAACGTTTGGGCAACATATCTACTTCCAGGGATCCACAAGAGACCTCTGTGGGACCTCTCAAACCCTAATCCACAAATACTTCAAGGCTGCTATCAATGTAATTTGCGCCAGATCTCACCACTTCATCTCATTCCCCCATGATGAAGTCAGTTCTGCAGCACATGCAGTAGGCTTTAACAACATAACTGGTTTCACAGGTGTGGGGCACTGTAAACTGTACACACATTGTGTCGAGAGAGTTATATCATATTGTAGCAGGCACTATTTACAGTAAAAGGTTTCCATATTATCAATGTGCACATCATCTGTGATCATCTGTACCATGGGATGGAGGTCTGAGCCAAGCGCTCTGGAAGTTACCATGATGCCTATATCCCTGAGAACATTCATGTTCCTTCTTTGGTTCAAGGGTTGGATGCCTGACAAGGATAGTTACTGGGAGAAAATTCTGCACCCCTACTTGGTGACTCAGTGACAAAACACCTGACTAGAACTGAGTGGAGATGCAACACAGTCCATTCTTCCACCAGGGTCAGCATGGAGCAGGTTACAGACCCCCTGAAGATGAGATTCTGATCCTTGGATGGGTCTGGAGGTTGAGGCTAGAGGTGGGTCAGCGATGGCATCAGTGATGGTTGAGGCAAAGTTTGCTGCATAACCCTAGCATAACTGCTCTGCATATGTGCTCTGCATAATGAATGAGGGAAGGAGGGAGGGCTCCTGCTGACTACTGAAGAGCAGCTGCAGTCTTCTGAGGAGGAAGATGAGGACATTGAGCAGTGCAGTATTGGGTGCAACAAGCCAGACAGGACTTAACTGACATCTGGTTCCAATAGATGTATAGTGGGTTTTCACTGACTGTAAATCTTTTATTACATGAAAGGCATGTGGTCCCTATTTATTCCCTGAAGCAAATGCAGCTTGTTTTGCTTGTATTTTCTACACATTTGCTCACAACAGACAATCACTTTCAACTGTTTGAATCATTCCATCATCTAATGATTTAAAATGAACAGATGTTATGCGATTGCTGGGCAGTAGTGTAATAGCAGGGGCCTCATTTGCATGGCAGTAAGGATGAGTAACTTGTGTAGCATGATTCTTGCAGCAGCAGTGACAATGACAGTCAAACAGACCAATGATGATGTAGCAATATACTTGTGAACTTGAACTGGTATTTGCAATTAAGTCTTAACCTTGCTATCTACATGCTGTCAGAAACCTTTCTCTCCCATTTCCCTACTACCATACGCCCTATGGGGGAATATTCCTGAACTGTCAGCACTTGGCCTTCTTCGGACCACTGCATTTAAATGTGAAGTCAATGCCAGAAATTCTGGAAGGTCCTGACAATCTTCTGCTGCTGGTGAGCACAAGTTAACAAGAACTCAGTGCCAAAAGGGTACGGTGAATATATAATGTGGTGAGCAGCGTAATATTATGTGCAAAATTCGCCAGGGGTCACAGAGAGAAACATAACATGAATCTCCCCAGAATTTAAACTTTATCAATTTTTGGTAAAATTCAGCCCAAGCTTGATGTTTAATGGTAATGGACTTCTCCTTCTCTATTGCTGCTGCCTAAGTTATTACTGATTCTGCTTTAATTACAAGGTATAATGCAGGGTCTTGACAGTGGAAAATGCACTCACGTCAGCATCAGCTTAATGTGGTTAGAGCAACATAACTCAATACGTCAACAACAGTTAAAATGGGATAAGCAAAAATCCAAAGCAAGGTAAGAACAGCATCAAACATATCTGTGATTGACTTAAAGTTTAGGTTTGATCCACTTTTTTGAGTCTCTGGAGGGTTGCTTGTGTGAAAGAAGCAATGTCTAAATATAACGCCCTCCCTGGTACAAATCACAACACGTTCCATTTCCATGGGTGATTACAGCTACATTGAAGAAACTCAACACCAATCGTGACAAAACAATCAATTTTAACCAGAAACAATTCTTCACCACCCATGGTTGCATGTGGCTTATCTACAGGATACAGAGTGACAATTCATCAAATCTTATGAGCTAACAGCTCTTAAACTTACAACTGCCAGCACCTGGAAGATCCAGGGAAGTGGTTAGCATTGCTGCCTCACAGAACCAGGGACCTCAGTTCAATTCTAACTTCGGGCAACTGACCGTGTGGAGTTTGCACATTTTCCCCGTGTCTGCGTAGGTTTCCTCCAGGTGCTCCTGGTTTCCTCCAACGGCCCAAAGATTTGCAGGTTTGGGTGGATTGGCCATGGTAAATTGCCCCATAATGTCCAAGGATGTTGAAGTTAGGTGGATTAGCCATGGAAAATGCAACATTACAGGGATACAGTGGCGGGAGCGAGATCTTGGTGGGATGCTCTTCATTGGGTTGGTGCAGAATGGCCTCAATCTGTAGGGATTCAATGATTCTGTGAGCAGCATGGGATTGCTATCATCCAATTCTACTCCAAATCAAACCTCATCCCACTTGGACATTCTTACATGGTCACTAAAATGAGCACACTGTGGGAGAGTTTGCACTGCAGTGGTTAGTAACATGGGATCAGAAGTATGTCATTTAGCCCATCGAGTCTGCTTGTACCATTCAATTAGTTCATGGCTGACTTTCTACTTCAATGTCATCTTTCAAAACTATTTCTGTATCCCTTTATGTCATTAGTCTCTCAAAACTAATTGATTTCTGGCTTGCATATGTTCAAAGTCTGAGCTTCTACAGCCCATTTGGGTAGAGAATTGCAAAGGTTCAGCACCATTGGAACAAATTCCTCCTCATCTCCTTTCTAAATGACCCACACCATCTGAAGATTATGTTCATGATTCAAGAAGAGAGACAGCTATCACACTTTTAAGAGAAATGAGTGATGGACCATATGCACTGACCATACCAGCAATGTCCCTCCCCTATCTCTAGAATCAATGTAAACCATAAGACTTCGTAAACCATAATTAGGCCATTTGGCTCAATGTGTCTGCTGATATGTTTCCATTCTCCTGCCTTTTCTGTCGCATTTGATTCACTTTGAAATGAAGAACAAATCTACCTCTGTCAAAAATGCACACATTGACTTGACCTCCACAGCCTTTTGCAGCAATGCATTACCCTGATTAACCTTTGGCTGAAGAAATTCCTTCTCATCTCAGTTCAAAAGGATTTTGCCGTCACTCTGAGGCTGTGCCCTTAGGTCCTAGTCTCTCCTATTAGTGGAAGCATCCTCTCCACATCCACTCTATCCAGGCCCCTCTGGAAGTTTCAATGAGATCACCCTTCATCATTCAAAACTGCATTGATCAAGAATCCTTAACTGTTCCTCATATGACAAGCCCTTCATTCCAGTGAAAATTCTCATAAACCTCCTCTGGACCCCCTCGGATGACAGCACATCTTTCCCTAAATATGGGGTCGAAAAATGCTCACAAAATTCCAAATGTGATCCAAACAGAGCCTCATATGGCCTCAAAAGTGTAATATAATTCTTGCTGGAATGAAAAGATAACAAGAACAATTAGAATGAAAACTTAAGAAAAATGCATAGGATAGAGTCAGAGAGATGTACTGAAAATGTGTTGCTGGAAAAGCGCAGCAGGTCAGGCAGCATCCAAGGAACAGGAGATTCGACGTTTCGGGCATAAGCCCTTCTTCAGGAATGAGGAAGAAGGGCTTATGCCCGAAACGTCAAATCTCCTGTTCCTTGGATGCTGCCTGACCTACTGCGCTTTTCCAGCAACACATTTTCAGCTCTGATCTCCAGCATCTGCAGACCTCACTTTCTCCTCATAGAGATGTACAGCATGGAAGCAGATCCTTTGGCCCAACCCGTCCATGCCGACCAGATATCCCAACACAATCTAGTCCCACCTGCCAGCTCCTGGCCCATATCCCCCCAAACCCTTCCTATTCATATACCCAGCCAAATGCCTTTTAAATGTTGCAATTGTACCAGCCTCCACCACATCTTCTGGCAGCTCATTCCATACACGTACCACCCTCTGTGTGAAGCAGTTGCCCCTTAGGTTTCTTTTATATCTTTCCCCTATCACCCTAAACCTATACCCTCTAGTTCTGAGCTCCCTGACCCCAGGGAAAAAAATTTTTGCCTATTTATCCTATCCATGCCCCTCACAATTTTGTAAATCTCTATAAGGTCACCCCTCAGCGTCCGACGCTCCAGGGAAAACAGCCCCAGCCTGTTTAGCCTCTCCCTGTAGCTCAAATCCTCCAACCCTGGCAACATCCTTGGAAATCTTTTCTGAACCCTTTCAAGTTTCACCAACATCTTTCCGATAGGAAGGAGACCAGAATTGCACGCAATATTGTGAACGAAGAGATGGATGCTGAAAGCACTATGGAATAAGATCATAGCAGTCAAAAGAGCTGAGGTTGTATTTTACTTGATTTTCAGACGAGCATATGTACCTTTAAACTGAAGCTGAAAAGTAACAGCCCACAAAAATGAAACCACGTAGCCGAAACTGACAGGCAGACCGTTTTCCTGTGGGTGCACCTTCTGATAATCATTTTGAAAAGGGAAATAAGTAAACTGTGGCAAGCATCTCAGGGCAAAACCATTTTGAACCTCGTTGCAGCAGCTTCTGACAAAGCTTCGAGTTGAAACGAAGAAAAGTTTCTCCAAGAGTCGACAATGCATACCAGGGGATTGCTCCAAATCGCTGTCGTGTTTCTGCTTTTTGGGAGTTTCTTTGTCTCATGCAGGACATGTAAGTTTTGCCATTTTTATACCTTCGGTGTTTTAATGAACAAGTACAGCAGTTTTGACTGGAAAAGCCTGATTTCTTTATGCTTCACCTCTTTTAATTTTCAGATCTCCGGCCAAGCAGGGTTACCACAAACTGCTGCAAGAGAGTGTCTGCGAGAAAAATCCCCTATAACATTACACATTACAGGATACAGAATGCTCTTGCTCCATGTGTGGAGGCTGTAATGTAAGTAATGACTATAAATGTTCATCTTCAAACGTTCAGTGTTTATCTTTTTCATGAGATGATGGTGTTGCTGGCAATGTCATGCTAATTGCCCGTGAGCAGATGGTACTGAGTTTTGAACTCACTAGACCGTCTCAGATGGTGGTGATGAGCCAACCACTTTTCTACTGTTCTGAAATCAGAGGTTGCTTAAGAATGGCAGCCTTCACTAAAGAAAATCAGTGAATTTGCAGTTCAAAAACTACAGCTCCCTTCCACGGTCTCAGGAGCAATTAGAAATCGGTGATAAATGCTGGCATATAAACTGGTCATGCCCACTTCAGATAAAAGTATAAAACTAAGATGGTTTTCACAATAATCCGGTTGTTTCTTGTTCACTACAATTGATACTATAGTAATTATATTTTAAACCCCGTTTGATGTGCATTTGACCATATATGCCTCAACCATTAATCCAGGGCTCTAAGTGATCAGTCAAGCAAAACTTTTGCCAAATCTCTTCTCTATAAGTTTTTCCCACCTCTGACCCACAACATCCACCTCAGGTAAGGGCAAGGAGTCCAGTCCCAAACCCATGCCAGCCAAAATGAGATTCAACACTTATGCTTTTTTCCCAATGAACCTACTCAGAGATGCAATGATAGACTCCTGGAGAAGGTGGAACTTGAGCCCAGGCTCCGGAGTCAGGATACCACTGCCCCACCACCCCAGAAACCTCAAACCACGCTTTTTGCACTTGACCTGATTCACACCAGCTGTCCAGTCAAGCAACTCCCTGAGCAGTCCAAGATACAGGGAGAGCAATAACTTTTGCATGCTTGTTTTAATGTACAGCGAGGAACAGTAATGGCAGAGAAACCAATTTCTCCGATCAGCAACTTCTCTCGCACATGCTGACTTCCACTGGTGAATGTTGACACTTAATCCATTATGGATATATCTTCCTTGACCCCCCAGGTCCAGGAGTAGCACTTGAACCTGGAGCATGTGGCTCAGAGGCAGGGATGATAGCACTGTATCAAAAGATCTTTCTCATCATGCTACTGTACCCATAAATAGAAACTTATTTTCATTGTTCTTGGATTTCTTTTTTTTTTACATTTGTCTTCCCTTTTTTCCTAAATGTTTATAATGTCCATGGAATAAAGTACTAGTTGCCAGTTACACCCTGATATCCTTGTGCAGGGTACATCTTTAAACAAAATCTCTACGCCAATTATTGTACATAGAGTCATAGAGATATACAGCATGGAAGCAGACTTTGCTGTCCAACTCTTCCATGCCAACAGGATATTTTAAATTAATCTGCTGCCACTTGCCAGCATTTGGCCTGTATCCCTCTAAACCTTTCCTAATCATATACGCATCCAGATGCCTGTTAAATATTGTAATTGTACCAGTCTCCACCATTTCCTCTGGCGTTTAACTCCATGCACTCTGCATGAAAAAGTTGCCCCTTAGGTCCCATTTAAATCTTTCCCCTCTCGCTTTAATCCTATGCCCTCTCGATTTTGACTCTATCCATGCCCCTCATGATTTTATAAACATTTTATAAGGTCAGCCCTGAGGCTCCGATGCTCCAGGGAAAATAATTCCAGCCTATTCAGTCTCTCCCTATAGCTCAAACTCTCCAAACCTGACAACATCCTTGTAAATCTTTTCTGAGTCCTTTCAAGTCTCACAGTTCCTTAAGCAGGGAGACCAGAATTGAATGCAGTATTCTTTGTTCAGCAACGGTCTCCAGGACCTTACGATTAAGCGTATAAGTCCTGCCCTGATGTGTCTTTCCAAAACGTAACACCTAACACTTATCTAGATTAAAGTCCATCTGCCATGCCTTGGCCCAATGGCCCATCTGATCAAGGTCCTGCTGTACTCTGAGATAATGTTTTTTGCTGACCACTACAGAATCAATTTTGGTGTCATCTACAAATTTACTAACCGTACCTCCTATATTCACATCCAAATCATTTATATAAACGACATAAAGCAGTGGACCCAGCATGAATCCTTGTGATACATTGCTGGTCACAGATCTTCAGTCTGAAAAGCAACCCTCCACGACCACCCTCTGCCTTCTACCTTCTAGCCAATTTTGTATCCAATTGGTTAGTTCTTCCTGTATTCCTAATGATAAAACCTTGTTAACCATCCTACTGTGTGAAACCTTGTTGAACACCTCACTGAAGTCTATATAAACAACGTCTGCTGCTCTGCCTTAATCTTCTTCATAAAACTCAATCATTAATGAGAAACGATTTCCCATGCACAAAGCCGATCCCTAGTCAGTTTTTGCCTCTCCAAATGCATGCAAATTCAGTCCCTCGGAATCCCCTCCAACAACTTGCCTAGCACTGACGTCAGGCTCACCTGTCTTTTCCTTGCCACCTTTCTTAAATAGTGCCACATTAGCCAACCTCCAGTCTTCAGGCACCTCAGCCATGGCTGTCGATGAAACGAATATCTCAGCAATGGGCCCAATCTTCCCGAACCTTCCCACCTTCCCCACCTTCTCCCAAAGTTCTTGGGTACAGCAGATGTGTTATTTGATGTTGCTTGAATGAGGATATTGTCTCAAATAGCATCTAGTCACATGCAAGAAAATACCCAGTTGGGCAAATGCCCTTTTATTCAGTGGTATTGTATACCAGCTTCAGCCATCATGAGGGGTATGGCTGGGTGGTTGAACCACCTGATTTTTTCACTGTCTTCCATTTTGACAATTGGTTAGTTGACTGCTGTCAGGAGAGGAGATCTGCAAGGAGACTATAAAAGCAAACGAATGTATTACAACAAATTGGTAAAATGCAGCAATGTGCAATGGCACAGCAGTGATGAGGATGGTAGAAAGGGAAATTTCCAAGCTGAAATTCCTCATTTCTCCTGAATTTTAAAAAATAATTGCCAAACTTGACTGTATTTTCTGATCTCCTATAAGTAACACAAAATGTGCAAATAATTTGAAAAAAAAGTTGTCTTTTGTTGGAGAAGATTAATATTGACAAAGATTTAAAATTACCTGTATTTCATTCACATTGAATTATTGTGTTTCCCACCTTATTGATGAGTTCAAAACAGACAATTAAGAAAATGCAGTGAATGAATTCTTGCAAATAGTGCAATGGAAACAAACTTATGCAGTTGGTTATCACTTCGAGATTACCACATTGCTATCATAATAGAGATTAAAGGTTGCAATCTGGGATTCCTCTGTCTGCTGCAAGAGGTGTTAATGATTCAGTTTAAATTGGGTCAAAATTGTAGGTGTAATATTGAACTGACAGATTTGCTCAAATGTTCACCCAGGTGAAAGTCACACAAAGATCTTGAACATTTTCCCACTTACAGCACTACCAGTAACTTCTATTCATGAATGTTAAATATATTATTGGCAATATATAAGTTCAAGTAAGTGCCTTTGTTTAGAGTATCAACAACCAAACTCTGAATGTGCACTTGAAATAAGCACAAATCTTCCAGTTCCCAAACTGTGCATCTCCATCCCCACCAGGATAGTCAGACAGCCCTTCATATCTTCATTAACTGGAGGCCCAAACACTCCCTATTCATTTCACTCCTCCTCCAATCAGGCTAATTTTGTTCTCACATTGAACAACTTCTTCTTCAATCCCACTTACTTCCTCCATCAACACTGCTTTCTTCACACAGGTGCTGCCAGACCCGCGGACTTTCGCCAGCAATTCCTGTTGATGTTGCTAGGGTAGCCTGCATGCTTCCTAGCTATACCTGCCCCTATGTGAGATATACAGAGCTTTTTTAGTTCTGGTCATTCTCAGCACTCTCTTCCCTCCTTCATCTTTTCTTTCAACATATTGATGACTATAATTGTGCCACTTCTTTCTGTCACCCTAATTTGAACTATTTCCTCAACTTTGCTGTCAATTACCATCCAGTTCCTCACCTTCACATGATCTATCTCTCTATGTCAGGGATGAGTTACCAACCATTATTTACGATTCATATATTGACTCTCACAGCTGCTTTGATCATTCTTGTTTACATTTCGCTTTCTGTAAGGACTGTATTTAACTCTCTTGGTTCCAAAATTTCCACTGCATTTATTCAGATGGTGTAACCTTCCATAGCACTTCAGAGTGTCTTCTGATCTCCCAATCCAGGATACCATCCTGTTGATTAAAAGTCTTCACCTGAGTTCATTCTATTTCCCACACTTCTGCTCCCAACTTTTCCCCTGCCTCTCAGGATCACAATAGCATTCCTCTTGTCCTTCCACCCTACCAACGTATTCAATGTTTCATTCTCCACCATTTCAGCCAGCTCCGGTGTATGATGCCACCAAATACAGCAACCCTTCACCTTACAACAGTCTGTGACATCCTGATCCATCCCTCAATCATTCACAACATTACCCCCTGTGGATGTTGCACACTTCTCTGTCAATGCAATAAATGGTTCATCTCACTTTTAACCTTCTCCTTTCTCACTGACTAAGGGTCCAAATCCTTCCTCCAAAATGAACAATGACATACTTGTAGAAACTGAAAGAATTACGGTTGCTGTAAATCAGAAACAAAAACTTGACCCAAAATGTTAACTCTGACTTCTCTCCATAAATGCTGCCAGACCTGCTCAGCTTTTCCAATGTTTTCTGTTTTTGTTTGTGACAAACTTGTTATTCTTTCAATTTAGCATTCTGCATTTGCTGCACATTGTGTAGCTCCTTTACATTGGCAAACCAAATGCAGATTGGGGGATTTCTTTGCAGAACACTTGCAGTTAGTCTGTTAGCAAAGGGGCGACCTTCTGGTTGGATGGCATTTTACTTCCCAATCTTGACTTCACTCTACTCTCTCACGTCAACCTATTGAGGTGTTCCATTTGAGCTCAACTCAAGCTTGAACAGCAGCACTTTTCTTTCAAATGAACATGTTATGAACTTCTGGACTCAGTTCAACAAATAGACAATAAGACCAGAAGACCATTTTAAAAATGAGGAGAAAAATTGGGCCATTCAGCCCATCAGATCTGCTCCATCACTCGATTATGGCTGATATGTTTCTCAACCCCATTCTCCTGCCTTCTCCCAATAACCATCGATCCCCTTACTAATCAAAAACCTGTCTATCTTGGTCTAACTGCACTCAATGACTTGGCCTCATCTGCAGCAATGAGTTCCACAGGTTAACCACCCTCTGCCAAAGAAATTCCTCTTCATCTCAGTTCTAAAGGGTTGCCCTTTCACTCTGAGGCTGTGCCCTCAGGTCCTAGTCTCTCCTTTGAGTGGAAACATCTTCTTCATGTTCACTCTATTCAAGCCTCTCAGTATTCTCTAAGTTTCCATGAGATTAGATTAGATTAGATTAGACTTACAGTGTGGAAACAGGCCCTTCGGCCCAACAAGTCCACACCGACCCGCCGAAGTGCAACCCACCCATACCCCTACATTTACCCCTTACCTAACACTACGGGCAATTTAGCTTGGCCAATTCACCTGACCCGCACATCTTTGTGACTGTGGGAGGAAACCGGAGCACCCGGAGGAAACCCACGCAGACACGGGGAGAACGTGCAAACTCCACACAGTCAGTCGCCTGAGTCGGGAATTGAACCCGGGTCTACAGGCGCTGTGAGGCAGCAGTGCTAACCACTGTGCCACCGTGCCGCCCATAAGATCTCTCCTCATCCTCCCATACTCTATCGAGTTCAGACTCAGAGTCCTCAACCCTTCCACATAAGACAATCCTTCATCACCAGGATCATTCTTGTGAACCTTCTCTGGACTCTGTCAAGGCGGGTTCATCCTTCCTTACATACGGGGCACAAAACCGCTCACAATATTCCAAACATTATCTGACCAGAGCCTCTTACAGCCTCAGCAGTACATCTCTGCTCTTGTATTCTAGCTCTCTTGAAAAGAATGCTGACATTGCATTTGCTTTCCTAACTATCAACAGAACTTGCATGTTAACTTAAGAGAATTCTGAACTAGTGCCTTTGTTGCGCACCTTTTAGGCTAGATTACTTACAGTGTGGAAACAGGCCCTTCGGCCCAACAAGTTCACACCGACCAGCCGAAATACAACCCATCCAGACACATTCCCCTACATTTACCCCTTCACCTAACACTACGGCCAATTTAGCATGGGAATTCACCTAACCTGAACAATTTTGAACTGTGGGAGGAATCCGGAGCACCCAGAGGAAACCTACGCAGACACAAGGAGAACATGCAAACTCCACACAGTCAGTTGCCTGAGGTGGAAATTGAACCCAGGTCTCTGGTGCTGTGAGGCAGCAGTGCTAACCACTATGCCATCGTGCAGCTCTTAACTTGGCACCAGGCAGGCAACAAGCCATGAGGGACATATGATTCTGTTTACATAGGATTCTATCTGTACCTCTAATTAAAGAATCCCTTACCACTATCACTTTTCTCTTTGCTTTCCCTGATTGAATAGCCTCATGTACCATGGTGCAGTGGTCTGTTTGCCTGCTCTCTTTTGCTCATCCACACAGGGAGCAAGTACCTCACACCTGAGCTGAGGCTCACCCAATGCTAAATTAAGATTCCTCTACCTGCTTCACTTGCTGTCTTGTTCCTGATCACTGGCAAAATTTGAAGCACTTAACCTACAGGGTATGACTGCTTCCTGTAACACAGCGTCCAGGAACTCCCCCAGTCCCTGATGTGCCACAGTTTAAATGCTCAGACTCCAGCTCATCCAGTCTGAGCCAGAGTTCCTCAAGCAACCAACACTTGCTGCAGATGTAGTCACTATGAATCATTTTATATCATTAACTTTATCCCTATTTTAGTCTATGTTTCTTTCATGGTGTCTTTCAACATTTTCTATTTCATTCATTTGGAATTTATATTGCAGCTATCCTGCCATTCCCACCTCATTTCGACAGATCTCAATTCTTTATGACTCCCATTACCACTCCATTCAGTTTGGCAACATGAAATCTTTTGTAATTTAAGCTTTCATTCCATTACACCCCAGACCTTGTCTTTACTGCTTCTTCCCACCATTCCTCTTGCATCGATCATAATCGGTATTTCCAATTTCCCTGTTGCAAGGTGACAGACACGAAATGCCAATCCTGATCCTCAACACAGATTCTTCCTGATCTGTTCAGAACTTTCAGAATATATTGTTTCTGTTAGAGATATTCAGCATCCACAATGTATTGATTTTGTACAGAACTTCAATTGCAAAGTTCAAAAACCAGCTGTAAAGAATAAACAAAAAGATAATCCAAGCTCCTTCTCATTATTGCCACTGTTTTCTTCTGCATCAAATTGCTGCAAGCCTTTATTATGATGACTGTTCCGCATATGAAATCTGCTTGTGATGAATAGAAAATCCAAGTACCATAGATGCTGGAAATCAGAAATAAAAGCAGCAAATGCAATAAACGATTAGCAGGTCGAGCCACAATTGGATGCTGTCAGATTTGTTCATAGTAGATATTAATGGGATACCCCTTATCAGGAAGAAAAAGTGACAATCTCCTAACTTTGCCGTTGTATAGAGTACAAGGGCCATTGCAGTGGCATGACTACTTGTAGTTGGAATTTTTATTTTATTCTGATATATAACAAGCAGTAAAAGGAGCTTCACATAAATCGTGGCTCATGGCTCCAATCCATAATCTATTTGAAGTGTGCGTACAATTTATCCTCCTCAGAGTTGTAAAACTGTGATAATCTCTCTGCTAGTTTCTACACAGTAGAGAAAGGAGCCATCTGTTCCCATCCTGCTGCACGTTGGGTCACAATGAAGATCAGAGAGCTGCAGTAAGTTTAATTAATATCAAGTTGTGCTTGTCTTCTTCACTTGATACTTACTGTCAATGCAATTCTCATTTTGTCTGCTATGATATAAATATTTGTAACCTGAATCCTCAACACACTTCTGTGGAAAGTGCAGTCAGATCACCAAATGGGATGAAAAAGAGTAAGGCCAATTTTATGGGTTATAGTTAACATGGTTATTAACATGGTTAAGAACATTTTTTGTCACTGAACATCGCATACCAACAATGGACTGGTTTTTTTTTAACGGAACCTTTGAGAACCCTTACTGAAAGTAACAAAATGCAGGTCCCTCCCTATTGGTTTTGCAATAGTAACTTATATTTTCCAAACAAACATACTTCATTCATGAGCTTCATAAAAGCAAATTTCAAAATATTTCAATTTAATAAATACAGAAAATTCAATAAAATCAAGTTTTGTCCACACATGTTCTACACTGAAGTGCCTTAATAAAATTGCAATACTCTTGATATTTACAACATACATTCCACATTAGACATTCAACCCCATGGCAAAACATTTTAAGTTTACTATAACAGAGTGTGTAACTGGTATAACTACTCCAGACAGTTTGTTCCATCTGAGATGCTTCAATACAGTTTAAAAATTCTAGGTATACCAAATGTTCATTCCATGTCAAAAATACCATGCAGTGAGATTCTACCCAGTTTCCAACCTTTCTGTGTATTATTGCTGAAAGCCTTTAGAGACTGACCATGATCTTCTGGGGATAACTGGAGACACATTGGTTCAACCATTATGGAAAGCACTTCGAAAGGTCTGCGCAGAAGCACCAATCTCTTAAAGACATAATACCTTCGTAAATGTTGAAACAGTAAACTTGGAACCAGATGATAAATTTGTTTTAAGGGAGTTATTGTCTTGAATAAGGGAGATGAACTTTTACTATCGATTATAAAATCATTCATCACTTTGAATATTGTTCTTCAACCTTCCACTTTGCAACTCCTCTAATCAGAATGTCCATGATGACATCAGTAATATCTCTAGAATACTCGAGCTGATGCAAGCAAGATGGTATTGTCAGCTTTATCTCCAGATGACAAAAAAAATTATTATAGATGCATTATATCTGATTCTCAAACAGGCACATTAACCAAAGCCGTTACTGCACAGCTAATAGTTAACTTGATGAAATATGTAGTGCAACAAATATAACATTTGAACTGGGAATGCAGAACAGCTAGTGCACTCCAGTTAATCATGATTTGGAGATGCCGGTGTTGGACTGGGGTGTACAAAGTTAAAAATCACTCAACACCAGGTTATAGTCCGACAGGTTTAATTGGAAGCACACTAGCTTTCGGTGCGACGCTCCTTCATCAGGTGATTGTGGAAGGCTCGATCGTAACACAGAATTTATAGTAAAAATTTGCAGTGTGACGTTACTGAAATTATACATTGAAAAATTGATTGTCTGTTACGCCTTTCATTTGTTAGAATACAGTGATAGTTTCACTTCTTTCATGTGTAAATCACAAAACCTTTTTTTTAAAGTTGCATTCTCGGGTTAGCTGTTAACAATGGTGATAGCTAGACAATATGTTGAAGGTGTTAGCCCCCAATGTTCTCTGTCTATGACCTGATGTTTAGATTGATTATAATCTAAAAAGTGAGATAACAGAGTTTTACATAAACTCATGCAGTTTTTGAGCTCAGAGTTCTACATGAATGTATGCAGTTTTTGAGCAATGTAACTCTGCCAGTACAAATTCACCACACAAAATATATGTGTGCATGTGGGTCTTTGTCTGTCTGTGTGTGCATGTCTGCCTGGGGTGGGGGATGTGAGTGTGTGTGTGTGTGTGTGTGTGTGTGTGTGTGTGTGTGTGTGTGTGTGTGTAGTGAGTGCAGAGTGTCTTAAGTCTGTGAGGGGGTGCATGTGAGAGTGTGGGAGTGTGTGTGTCTATAAGGGTGTGTGTGGGTGTCTGTGTGCGCATCTGTGTGTACCTGTGTGTATGTGAGAGTATGTGTGTGTAGTGCAATGGTGATCACCTGTAATGTGACATGAACCCAAGGTCCCGGTTGAGGCCCTCCCTATGGGTACCGAACTTAGCTATCAGCCTCTGCTCGGCCACTTTCCTCTGCTGCCTGTCCCGAAATCCACCTTGGAGGATGGTCACCCGAAGGTCCGAGGCTGAATGTCCTGGACCACTGAAGTGTTCCCCAAAGTTAAAAATCACACAAGTGACTATCACCTGATGAAGGAGCGATGCTCCAAAAGCTAGTGTGCTTCCAATTAAACCTGTCGGACTATAACCTGGTGTTGAGTGATTTTTAACTTTGTACACCCCAGTCCAACACCGGCATCTCCAAATCTTGATAAACTGGAGTGCACTAGCTGTTCTGCATTCCCAGTTCAAAAGTTATATTTGTTGCACTACATATTTCATCAAGTTAACTATTAGCTGTGCAGTAACGGCTTTGCTTGATGTGCCTGTTTGAGAATCAGATATAATGCATCTATAATAATTTTTTTGTCATCTGGAGATAAAGCTGACAATACCATCTTACTTGCATCAGCTCGAGTATTCTAGAGTATTCTCTTCACATTTTCTGATGATAGAGATGCCTACTTTAGCTCATCCTATCCCAGAATTTCAACCTCTGGTCTTCACCTAATATTTTAACATCACCTTAGAAGAAATTTCTGATTTCTCCCATCTTTGCTCTCACTCTTTTCAAGCTTTTCAGCCTTGACTTTTCTCCTAGGTTGCTTAGTAAACTTTTCTGTCATCATTGTGGGCGGCACGGTGGCACAGTGGTTAGCACTGCTGCCTCACAGCGCCAGAGACCTGGGTTCAATTCCCGCCTCAGGTGACTGACTGTGTGGAGTTTGCATGTTCTCTGCATGGGTTTCCTCCGGGTGCTCCGGTTTCCTCCCATGGTCCAAAGATGTGCAGGTCAGGTGAATTGGCCATGCTAAATTGCCCGTAGTGTTAGGTAAGGGGTAAATGTAGGGGTATGGGCGGGATGCGCTTTGGCGGGTTGGTGTGGACTTGTTGGGCCGAAGGGCCTGTTTCCACGCTGTAAGTAATCTAATCGTTCTCCATGTGCTAGTTTTCATGTTCATTTTTCTCTTCATTGTTGACAAATATTTCACTTTCCGATTGTTCCAGTATTGCATTCCTATGAAACATTTAAGCTTACAAATAGAATCATGACAGTGGTTTGAGATTATCTTCACTGATTATCTTTTGTTTCTTTCAAGAAATGGAATGGAGACCGGCAGTGCCTAACAACAAAAAAGGGATAAAGACAGACACCGTTGTTTTACTTAAGTAAATATCTGCATTTTTGCTGTATTTCTTGACCCAAAGTGTTTTTTTTTAGAAATTTAAAGGATTTCAAATTTTCTTACATAATAATGACCAAGTAAAAATTGTGCTAAATGTTTGAATTAATTGAGCTTCTGAAACCGATGGATTGTCAAGAAAAAAATGAATATCAAGATGTTTTATTGTCACCTTGTAAACTGAATTCTTATGTCAGTCATAGTGTTTGAATATCAGACCACACAGAAATGAAACTGATTGCTTGTAGAATTATCAGAATACATTATATGTAATCCCATAATCTTTTAATTGTTTTACATTTCTATGCTTTGGAATATTTTGTGGACAATGTTTCAAATCTTAAAGTAGGCACATTTTTATCTAGAATTATATAGAAGCAAATTTCTTAATGTTTCAAATACAATATTGTGGTATCAGGAGAACTATTAGGTCTCAGATTCCAAAATAAAAGCACAGCTCATAATTTAAAATTGCACACACAGACTTACAGTCAATTATAAAGTAGTTAGTAAAATATGTTTGCACAGTATTAACCTTCTGCTCCTAAAATCTTTTCAGCATGATGTATAAAATGTGATAATTTGCAAATGTCGCACAAAATGTGACAAGATCTCAATCCTGACCCAATGCTTGTTTGATATTGTTCATTTGAGATACTTATCATTCTTCAGTTGGAATAACTTATTTGCATTTATGTTGGACAACGATAAAAGAATATGAAGTTAAAGTTATAAATTAAGTCGAGGCACAGATCAGCTATGATTTAATGGAATGGCAGAGTGGGTTTGAGGAATTGAATGGCTGCTCCTGTCCCTACATTTTGAGTTGTCATCCATCAGATTCTTGAAAACGCAAATGGATTTAGCAATCTTGACAAATGAATTCAATTTTAAAATTTCATAAAGAGTTATTATAAAATCTTTACTGTTAATGTAGATTTTGCAATACACTCAACTACATTGAAATAACATTAAGGCACTGTTAGCATTATTATTTAGAATATCATATAACTCCTCTGCAGGATACATAATTAATACATCAGGAAGTTATTTTAGTTATATTCATAAGCATGTTAAGCACTTCATTTTATATCTTACACATTTGGGCTTTGTTTTTGCTTATTATTAAAGGATATTGTAACCTACCTTGTATGTCTTCCTTCAACCAACTCAGACAAGCTTTGCTATGGTTATCATGTTTCTAAATGTTTTATGTTCTAATTATAAAATCCTCAAATATTTTCCATGAATTTCCTTGGAAACAAAAATACTCAGCATTCCTGATTAAAATGATAGGCATTTCATTGTAAGTTCTCCAACTGAAAGCAAGTCCTGGATTCATCATTTGTTGCTACTTCATACTGAATCATTTCTCTTACTAGAGATGGTTGCCATTGTATTTCACTCTCAAAGATGGAGCAAGGAGGCAGGTATCTGGAGTGAGAATGGCATTAAACACACATTGTTAATGTTATTCTAAACTAGACATTAGCCATCCAGACATCCATCTGATGCAAGTGTTATAAAGAAATACTTTTTCAATCAACTTGCTTATTAAGTTCAAATCATAGCTCCAATTTCTCTCCATTTAAAGTGGCATCTCTGGAAATGTATAGATATTTTTTAAAGAAAGGGAATTCATTTCTCGGTAAATCAGACATTACAGAAGGGTAGCATAGATGCACTATTAACTAAATTAGCGAATGAGTACATAAAACAGGTTATTACCTAGCAATCCCTGGAAGTAATGTTTTCAACTAAACTAATAGAATACATCAATAGAGTACAGAAATGTACAAGAGAACCATTATTAACTCTCAGATGAGTGACCAATCACAAAATGGAACATCATCTATAAGAATCTTATTATTTGACCCTCATATAAACTTAAAGAAAAAGATGAATGAAAGATCATCATTAAAAAGAAGACTGTTTAACAGTAAAATAACTGTGTAAGGCCTTATAAGCAACTTCATCAGATAAAAGCCCGCAGTTGCAAGAAAAGATTTTCAATAATTAAATAATTGGGATTTTTTAACCTTTAGTTGGGAATGACATGAAGATTAACATGGAAAGTTAATGAATCAAGGATCAGGAGGTAATGCCCTCATTTTCAAGGTAAAATTATTCGATTAAAAATTGGCATACATTTGGAATATTAGGAGCTAAAGTTTCAAATGTGTTGATCTGCCTCAACAAACAGTTTACATAAAGTGCTTTTTCTCTTATTCCTATTTGGGAAGTTTAAAGTTAAGGTTAGTCAATAGTTCATGTTGAATTTTGATGGATATTCTATGACAATTGGCTGTACCTTAAAATTTACATTGTGTGCGAGAAATAAGATTTGGTTTTCTATCTTTCAATAGTTTTTAATATAGTAGTAAACTTGGCTACATGTAGTTTATTGTCTGTTAGTTTCAATGAATAAAGTTTTCAAAGTGAATGAATTGCTCCATGCATTTATCTGTAAACAACTGAATGGACCTCATGTTTATACAATCCTTAAGTGGAGAAGAGTATTCTGAAGAGATTTTTCCAGACCATGATAATATTTAGGACATTGGTGGTCTAACTAATGTTTATTAATCAAAAGTATGCTATTTGGAAGGAGATAATATTCTCTACTGATGTCTTTCATTGAGGAGTAGATATCTTAGTTCTTGGGGTCCATGAATAAGTGACTGTGAGAGCTGAGTGGGTGGTAATCAGGAAAATTCTCCTGATTATGTATGGCTCTAAAAAAAACAGCCGTGGCTCAGAAATCACTTTATATTGTTTTATTTTTGGAAATGTGAGTCAGTTAGTTAAGTAGCTGAACAACTGCTTCATGTTGTGGAATGATACCAACAGCATAGCTTCCATTCTCACACCAGTCAAACGTACTGTCAAGGGCTTTCCTTCTCAACCTCTTGCCTGACACTGGTAATGCTCAGGTTAACCCAGCTCCAGTTTTCTCTCTGTAATGAGAGAGCAGTCCTATGGTCTCCTAAGACTGTGGCAACTTTGCCTTTCGCTTAAGAATTTGCATCCTAATACCAATCAGGGTGTTCAGAGGAGGAGAGAAAAGAACACTAAACCATCTCTGCTGTTTTGTCACTAATTGCAAAATGAATTCCCAGGTTTGTTAACCGCTAATAAATATTCACCGAAGTACTTTGTGCTTTTCTACCTGCTTGTCTACGTAAGCACATACCACAGCAAGTCAGGCCCTTGTTAAGATAGAGTTCTTGAAGTTTACTAACAATGCTAATAATAACATGGCTACATTATCATGGATATACAGGCTTAGTATGAGTTCTGTGCTTCTTCAAATTACTAGATGTTGCACACATATAGTCAACCAACAGAAGATGCTACACCGACTCCAAGACACAAAGAGACAGATAGAGAATGACTAAAGGCAGGGTGGGTGCCTTGATACTGAAGCATTATTTGTTGTAATGCTATGTAATTGTTTTGAAGGTGTCTGGTCTAGAATCTCACTCCATTTAGGGAATCTATCTACAAATGCAGAATATATAACTCTATAATTTCTAAAATAAAGAAAGGAAATGAAAAAATGCTTTTCCATTGGGAATATTTGATGCAGAGACTGTTACAACCTTTAAAGAAAAAGTGATTACATCTTTGTGGCAGATGAAGATGACATGGGAGAGCAGATGTTGAGATTAATTCTGGATTAGTTGAACAAATAATTGGCAGAGATATAATAGATGTATTATCCTCTTTCAGTAACACCACTTGCACATCCCATGACATTATTGGAAAGCCAATTGTAGCGGTTATATAAGAAATAAAGAAAGAAATCCATGAAAGTTTGCAACAGCTGAATAAATTCTTTGGCTTTCTGAAAACATGTGGAGTTGACTGTGAGAGGTCAGCTCACTTCAGCACAGTATTTGTGAATGGGAGCAAAGTATCTGGTTTAAAGATCTGTTAACAATCAAATGCGAACTGCCTGATCTTTCCAAGCAAATTTCTAACTCTTACGGTGACATAAGTTCATTTTGAAGCAATTGGAAATGCAAGCTAAAGAATGATATTTTCTTTTCTCTGCTTCATCCATGATAACTTTGCAGTTAGGTGCAGAATAAACAAGTGTTGACCTCTACAGACCACTGGAATATTGTTTTGTGACCAATTGTTTGCATTATCAAGGAGGTGGTGATAGAAGCATTAGCCATCTTATATGTGTGCAGGAAGACCATGAACATGCACAAAGATTTTGAAAGGACAAGACTGAGTGCACCAATAGACGCAAACATCCACAACCCACTGCATTTGACTGCACTCAGGCAAACTTTCACTTTTGTCAAGTGTTAACACGCTTAACAATGTTTCTGCAGGAAGCAGTTATTACCTGGCACAGAAAGAGCCAATTACTGTCAGATAGACATTGGCAATTACACCCAGAAATCCCACCGTCAATAATAGTTAACCTACTCATACAGAGCTGGAGCACAGGATAGGTTCTTTCAATGAAACTGTTTGAAGTATTCACATGTTCAATATTTACAGAACTTGCAACTGTGTACAGAGCAAAATTGAAGCAAGGGGAATATTGTAACATGTCAAAGGATGCTCTTGTCTATAGGGTCATATGTCACAAAGAGCAAAAAATTCAAAATACAGTTGATTCTGCTACAACACAAGTTTCTTCAACACAAATTGTCTATAATGATATTGAAGAATTCAGACCATGGTTTGTAGAGTGTGAACTTTCCCTACCTGTATTGACTGTAATGTGATTCTGGTCCCTTTGGTTTAAATTGTGCTGCTACTACAAGATTTCCTTACAATGCAGGATCACACAGGAATGGAACTGTCCCATTATTCCAGATCAGACTGTGTGGCAAGGTGTCCGTGGTGAGAGGGGACTGGATGAAACAGAGCTTGTATCCAACCTTTGATTATTTTTCTTCCTGTCCTTCATCATTTACTCATTCAGTAATAAATAGACAGTACAACACAATCACACTCCAACTATTGACAACTGGATATGCTTTGAAAGGATTTCTTACTTACCCTGTTCTTTTATTGTGATTACAAAATATTCTTGCACAACATGGAAGCAGTTCATGTTGGACCAAACTTGCAGCAATGTAAACGTCTATCTGTGGGATTCATGTATTCACTTCTATGAATGTTAACACAAATTTCAATGCATTTTATACAATCATTTTTCTGCATCCTTCTGCATCCTCATCTGTTTCAGAACATTGGCACAGCTAGACTGAATAGAATAGATTGCAGCGCCCTCTAACACTTCTTTCCACTAGCTCCAGATCAAACATCATTCTGAAGTGACACCCATAAAGAGCTTTCTCCAATGAATAAAACTTAATAAAGCAAGTTGCGGCTTGGGATGCCCCCTGAGATGTTATGAAGACGGATGGGTGCTAAACAAATGTTGTTTATTTATTTTACATATTTTACAATTGACATTTTAAATTGTATTACTTTGATTATTTGTTCAAACATAGCAGCAAAATTTTCAGTTGCACAAGTTACAGTTAACCAGTTTTAACAATAAAATATTGAAGTTACATTTTGATGGAAAAATTATCCTTTATGGTGAAGAATGTTAATTCATCTTAAGAGGCCACCTTGTGAACCAAGATGATTGAAGTATATTTGGCCCAATGCCCATGGAGCTAACTGGATAAGTGATCTGGTTATTGTAAATTGCACAAAGGCAGAAAGGTTACTGAATGAATAGGAAGACAGAACAATAAAATCAATCCCATTATGAATCATTAACCCAAAACAGAAACTTGAGTGTTTCAGGCTAGGAAACTCCCTCCCCACCCCCAAAAAGGCAAGTCAATTGTCCTTGGTTTTGGTGAGAACATTTGAGGAAGTGAGTGTAAACTACTGTGGGCGGCACGGTGGCACAGTGGTTAGCACTGCTACCTCACAGCGCCTAAGACCTGGGTTCAATTCCCCCCTCAGGCGACAGACCGTGTGGAGTTTGCACGTTCTCCCCGTGTCTGCGTGGGTTTCCTCCGGGTGCTCCGGTTTCCTCCCACAGTCACAAAGATGTGCGGGTCAGGTGAACTGGCCATTCTAAATTGCCCGTAGTGTTAGGTAAGGGGTAAATGTAGGGGTATGGGTGGGTTGCACTTCGGCAGGTCGGTGTGGACTTGTTGGGCCGAAGGGCCTGTTTCCACACTGTAAGTAATCTAATCTAATCTTACTCTCTGAATCAGAATCCCTTTCCAGATATAGCATAGTGGAAAACATTGAATGGACTTCTCCTGTTGCCATGTTCCAATGCTGATATTTTATCATTGCTCTTTTCTTGAATGTTTACAATGGTGAATATTTCTCCATATACATTAGGTTCAAAAACATCCTTCAAATAAACCATCCCATTATAATCCAATGGTCAGATGATTTACCATCAAGGCCCCCTTCCCTAATAAGTTGGATCCTCAAGGTCTGCATGCCCCAAGCTGCTCTGAGATACAACCTGGTTGATAGAATGGACTGGGTGCTTGTCTCTGCACTCAGAGGGCCCTGGAAGTAGTATTGCAATGACAGGAGTAAGTGCATTCCATAATGCAGCACTGAAGTCCACTGTAAGTGGATTGGAGCTGTGCCATGATGATGCGCTGAGATTAGTGCATGTCTGATTCCAATGATAATAAATGTGGGGTGAGCGTGGCCACTGCCCTTGAGTGTGCCAGAGGAACAAGCAGTGAGCTGGAGTTATCGGATACTGCTCAGACTTTCATGCTAGCATTTCTCTAGTATCTATCCAGAGGGAGAGATTAGGCAGTAATAAAGTGATAATGAGTGATACTCCATACAAATACATCTCTCACTGCTCACTAATGAGAACCTTGTCTTGCTGTCCAACACTTCTTTGGAAAATGGGACTTTCTGTCTCGACATTAGGAAGGATGTGAAAGCGATATCACTTGATTTTTCCAAATTCCTCATCATAATTCATATTGTTCAGAGGTTTGAAAGATCCCATCCAATGTTTCCAGATCTTTCTCTTACTTTGTATGTGTTATGTCATGTAAAGTGAATCTGATTGTTCGATTTTGCCTACGTTGCTCTAATGCCTTGGAATATTACAGGTTTTGACAAGGACAGAAGAACATGAGTGTACCTCTCATAATCCCTGCTTGCTGTGTCCACTACAAATATGGGATTTCTGTTCAGTCTTAACTCATAAATGTGAACTTAATCATAATAAATCCACTCTGCTTACAGAGAATGTCATATTTGATGTGGAATTAATGTACACTAATTGAGAGCACTCTGTGCAATTCTGGTCACCAGATTATGAAAAGTATATTGATGCATTGGATAGGGTTCAGGAAAGTATGGTACCAAAATTCATGGGTATATATTTCTGGAGAGGATTGATAGGCTGGGTTTTATTTTTCTTGAAAACAGAAGGTGGAGACATGGCCTAATTATGTTAATTACTAAGTATGTAAGTTCTTTCTTAAACAGTGACTAATGAACCTCAAGGATCCATTAGATGCTACCAGCAAAACCAACATCATTTATAAGATACTATGCAAGAACTGTAAAAAACACTATAGCAGATAAATTAGCAGGAAGCTTACCACCAGGATAACTGAACACTAATTAGCCACCAAAAGACATGACTCACTATCACTAGTTTCTATACATACAAAGAAGGACACCACTTTGGGAAAACACACATATCCTAGGAGGCGAAACAAAGACAAGCACGAGAATTCTTAGAGGCATGGCATTCTGACCAGAACTCCATCAACCCTATCTACCTTCCCTTGAAAAAATGTATTGGAAATGACATCACCCACCTTAAGAAACCAAGACCTATAAATAGAAAGGTGGGACATACCACCAGTACTTCACCGGAAACTCTCGCTAATGATGTTAACTTGTCATGGTGACAAAATATCTAAAAACAAACCTTCCAGTTTAGTGATCTAACTTATCTTCTAATCTTCTAAAACATTCTTAAGTTAATTACTCTTTGAAAGGTCTAATAGAGTGAGGAAGAGCACAGCAAGAGGCTATCTATGTAGGATAATCACCAATAAAAACAATAGAAAGTTGAAAATAAACTCCTTTACCCAAGTATGTAGAAACTAGTAAAACAGGAAATGGTTGCAGTGGGTGATATAGATGCACCTAAGGGATTTTAAATGAACCATGAAGGAAAAGAGGAACTGAAGGTTAACATGGTAGATATACATGACAAAAAGATGGGGCAGGAACTCAACTGGACCTTAAACACCTCCAGAATGAATTGTTTGAACCAAATGGCATGTTTTTTTTGCTGTATATTCTACATAATATGATCTAATGCAGAAGCTGAAACCTTAACATCTCTTCAGCTTACAGTGAATTCCCCCTTTCACACAGTAGATGAAAAAAGGCAGACCATATGTTTCAGTTTAATCTATTTATTGAGATAAACATATACAGAAAAAATTCAAATCACCAGGTGACAGAAATAATGCTAGATTTACTTCTCTTGATAACTTTATTTTGTGAGATAAAAGATATTTTCATTTAGCTAGGTTTTTCTCACAGCAATCTGATATTTATTGAATTCCGACTGATTGCTGTGATCTCAAGTTACACAGTGAACTAAATGTAAGTTGCTTTTCTTTTCATTCTTTCACAGGAAATGTCATTGTGTCCAACCCTACTATCCTTCACAATCTTGTAGTTGTTATGTACTTGCCAATTTGCTGTATATCTGCAAGGTCTAGTATATCCCTGAGCAAAGCAGTGGTAACAGCAATTCTAAATCTGCAAATAGGTTTATTTCGAGTGTTTCAAAGTCTCTCAGAACTCACTTAACAAGGATGGGGTTTGCTTAGAGCCTCAAGTCTTTCTGTAATTTGTTTAGCTTTCTTAACTTTCTAACTCCATCGACTGGCTTAATCAGACAAAATATAAAACGTATATTTGTTACAAGAATGACAGTATCAAACACAGATCACTTGAATCATTGAACACTATAATGGTTACCTGCCTTCTTGAACCATTGCAACCATGCGATGTATGCAGATCCATGACAATACTTTTAAATCAAAATTGGCTTCTCATATCATAGCTGCCAATTTTCAAAGCACCTTGGGGTTTCGGTTGTTGTGTATCTTTTGTGTTTTCTCACAATGAGAAGCTGCAGATTTAACTTGACAAAGTAAGATAATTTACTGGATAATCATATTATGATTTTCTAAGAGCTTTTCTCTTATCAAGTCACCAGCAAATTATTCCTGCATTTGTTGTTAGTACCAATTCTAAGTTCAGCCAGCTCAAAATGTTAATAACCAGATGAGAAGGCTTGAATTCTCTCTCCTCACTCCAATCTCCTTAGCTGGTCACAACAAAGCTTTACATTTTGTTTTCCACAATGATATACCCCTCTAATTACTGTGGATGAATATAGGAGGCAAATAGGGTTTAAGAAACCTTATTCTCAAACAACTAAGTGGTTTCCAATTGCAAAAATTAAGGGTTCTCCACTTGTGAGTGACTGACAGCAAGAACTGTTAAATTCTTCAGACCCCTTCAAATTGCTGATCTGGCCACCCTGCTACACATAAGACTTTACACGGAATTGAGTGAGTCTGAGGGCATCATACAGTGGAGACCCTTCCATGACCAATTAACTAACAGCCCAAGGCTAATTCTCATTCAGCCAATGTTTTGCAATGGTGGGAGGAGGTAAATGATGGCGTGAATTAGCTTGGCATAACTACTCTGCATGGCTGTTTGGCAGGAAGGAAGGGGTACCTCTCTCAACAGTAACCCACACTTTTGTGACTGCTGACACTTTTAAGGTAGGTCATCCTCTGGGTACTCTGTATGTCACACCTTTCCAGTTCAGGCTCCCAGTCCTTTGGGGCCCCATCCCCACCTCCACCCTCACCTCAGTGGTGAGAACACCCTTCACCACTTAGCTGGGCACACTCTAATTTTGGGGACTAAATACACTCCCAGCAGTGGCTGCAATCCCAGTGGTTCTATGTTTTATGTTATATGTAATCCAGTAGTGCTGTGAGAATACTATTGACTGATCTGATTAGCTGGCAACTCTCTAAACTGGGATTTCCTCTCAAGTGAGGGATGGAAGTTCCTCTTTCATCCAATTATTGCTCTGGCTGTGGGGCTTCTTACATTGATGGAGATCAGTTCCTGATCAACCTTTTCACTGGCAGAGGGAATCCAAAACATGTTGCTATGTATATTTAACGAGTGGTATCTTGTTAAATATCCATGGAAACAAGTGAATGGAGAGAAACTTGATTTATTTTTACCTGAGTTGGTTAACCTGACTCAAAGTGATTTTTCCTGTGCATACTTATCTATCACCTCTTCTTGAGGTGTCTCTGATGCCAAACTGTATCAAAGGTGATCTAATGATCTTGCGGTTATATTTTGTTAGAAGATAATACATTGCTACATTGGTAACTCTAAGCTGCCTATTTCTCTTCTCACCGTAGATGTTCAAAGTCACTGAGGTCAGTGTCTCATTGTGTTGTACAATTCCTCCCACACTTCACAGTGACCACCCTCAGTTCTCGCTTATTAATTCTGTTGCAGTTTACTCTCCAAAGTGATCTTTGTTAGGTCATTTCAAGTAAAATGCTCTTCTCCAACTCCTACACACCATTCTGAAACCCTAAGAAGACCCATCCTGAACTCTCTGCCCATCTCATCTACATCCCTCCATCTGGAGATATCTTCTGAAGACATGGCAATCTGTTTCTAATGTATGATGAATGCATGCTCCCCCTCTATGTTCCCAGGAGCATAAAGACCCCAGACACAACGTCAATCCTCAGCCATGGGCCAGATCCTATAGTCTTGATCACCTCCCTGAACTGGCACCACCTCCCCCCCACCCCCCCCCACCAACCCCGACTCCCTGCGGACCAAAGACCCTTGGCACCCTACTTTCCTGCCACTCTTCACTTGCCCACCAGCCAACTGTCAGCTGAGACCTTAATTCACCTCACACTTTCACCCACTTAGCACCAGCTTCTCCCCACCCACCTGGCACCCTATTGTACTGCCCATTTGTAACTTTAACCCCTCACTTCCCATACACAATCACCTTTCTCAGGAGCTACAAAACAGGTTTACCCCAAGAAGACAATAGGAATTGTGATAAGAAAAGGATTTGGCTTTAATAATGAGCCATTCAGTTGTTTGCTGGCTATGCAGATTGTTGACCTGGACTTTAGCTCACCTAGAAGATTGCACAGAAAATTCTAGAAGGAAGTGTCTTTCCTGTCCAATCAGGATTGATAATCAAGGGGCTAAATCTGATAGGGGCCTGAACAATATGGGTTGTGTTGATATTTGTTGAGATTCATTGTAGAATTGTTATAAGTGATTTCTGTCTAGGCTTTCTGAATCTCCGGAGAATAGTTCCTGACATTTGGCTAACTATTCTAACTCTAGGGATCTGATTCAGAACAACCGGGTCCTGCCTCCGAACTCTGCCAACCGCGGACTGTCCTTTAACCCTTGTGTCAAGGGAGACTGTCCGCAAGGTTAAGTTCAAAAAGGTGAACTCCAAGTTGACTGGTATCAGCCCTTATCCCCACCGGCTATCACTTTTCCCGTGGCAAATCGAAATACTGCGAGACACACACAAACGGAGCAACAGATGTTTATTCAATCTTCGAAGATTGGGCGAGTTCCAAAAAGGACTTCGGAAGTCGCAACGGGAAATTTTACAGCACTAATACTTACACATTATTTTTCCATTCAAATACATTGGTGATAATTTCATTGGTTTAAACATCTCACGCTATGGATTTTTCTTACATTAAAAATCATTAATGACAATTCCATTGGTTAAAGCATTTCACACCTTTCTCTGCCAATTTCTTTAATTAGAATGTTATATTATTTTACAATTTTATCTTCATGTTCTATTAGTTATAACATTTGTTGATTTTTGTGTATGTCATGAAAAGAGCTTTCATTGTATTTTGCCCTCTGTGTCTAATCGAAGCATTCCTTGGTTTCTTGCCCAAGGTTACCATGTTCCTGGCTTTACAGAGGTAACTTCTAGTTCATGCTTCATTATGGCCTAGTCAATCATTAGTTTCATAATTTAGCTTCTATTCATTAAACCTCAGTTTTAGTACAGAAATTACCCCACTCATACCAAGAGAATGTGTGTGTGAGTGAGTGTGTGTGTATGTGTGTGGGTTTATGTGTGAGGTGTGTGTAGGTGTGTGTATGTGTGTGGGTTTATGTGTGAGGTGTGTGTGTGTGTGTGTGTGTGTGTATGTTGTGTGAGTGTGTGTGTAGGTGTGTGTGTGTATGAGTGAGTGTGTGTGTGTGTAGGTGTGTGTATGTGTGTGGGTTTATGTGTGAGGTGTGTGTGTGTGTGTTATGTGTGTGTGTGTGTGGGTTTATGTATGAGGTGTGTGTGTGTGTGTATGTTGTGTGTGTGTGTGTGAGTGCGTGTGTAGGTGTGTGTATGTGTATGAGTGAGTGTGTGTGTGTAGGTGTGTGTATGTGTGTGGGTTTATGTGTGAGGTGTGTGTGTGTGTGTGTGTGTGTTATGTGTGTGTATGTAAATGCATGAAACTGCAGAAATTACATTAACCATATCAATTCCCCCTGTCTTTTTATTCAGTCTGTAATTTTTGCAACATGATAATAGCTTGTCTATTCCAATCAGCTTCAGTATCGTTTGCATCTGCTTGTAGGTGAATGCCCACTACTGAATTAGGGTCACTTTTCATCAATGCAGTCTCAATAAGGCGGGTAATTAGACCACGCAGATAGGGAATAATACAACAGCTCAAAGCAATTAAAACACCAATTATTAACAGAAGCGTAACCACCACTGAAACCATCACACCCTTCCATTTACCGAACCACTGCCCTAGCCAGCTAGTCCAATTATTATTTACACCTGAATTCTCAGCAATTTCATCAGCCAGAGCCTGGAGACCCTCCAGGGCACGGGTCACTGAGCCATCAGGGGCCGTATTATTTGGAATAAAAGTACAACATTGAGGACCTATCATAGTACAAACGCCCCCTTTTTCAGCTAAGAGCATGTCCAAGGCTAGCCTATTTTCCCAGGCCATACGACTGGTTGCATCCATTTGTTCAGCCAAACCCTTTACTGCTTCTTTAGTGTGGTTAATAAATCGTGCCTGGTTATAATAAATGTAATTTATCCAATCCACATTCTTATTAATTATAACCCACCAGAATAGGGATGACTCAAAGCCTGCTGAAATCTGGTTACGAGCTTTAAACTCATCAGGCACTCCCCTAGGGACCCCTATTGAATCAAGATAAATCCCTTTATCAAAAGAAGTGGATAGCAGTGATCTCTTATCTCTTCCTTTTTTCTCAACTAAATGTTCTCTTTCAAATGCCAGGGTGAATGGTATTGCCAATTGTACAATTGCACATATCCCCTTCCAATCAGGGGGCAGGGTAGGTCTCAGTATTTTCCCTCCACAATACCACCACAGATCCGCTCGGGGAACGTTTAAAGATGAGTAATTTCTTCCTTCCACTGCTTCAGTAACATTTTTAATCACCGAACACAATCGCAGCTCCCCCAAATCAATAGATCCACCCTGTCTATAAACACACGATGTGTGATTCCCAACAGCAGCAGAAAACACAGGGGGAGCCTGCCTCTTGTGTCCTTTTAATGAAGGGAACAACGCAGACAAAGAGGCACATTTCGGATTTTTCCAAGCAGTCTCATCTTGATATAGGGCTATCATGCATTCCATGCCCTGTTTGTTCTGCTCCCACCCGAGCGGAAAGGGAACTACCCGAGACACTGTCCTACCGGAGGCACATGCATAGCAATTGCTTTTGTTCAGGCTTTTTACAGTATATTTAATCCATTCAATCCAGGCATTTGTTTATCCATATCCTGTTTCTATTTCAAGAGTCTGTCTCAGGTCTTTAACCTCTATAATCTGCATTGACTTTGGATCAGTGTATGGGGTTAAAGGTTGCAGTTTAGAATCAAGGAATCCCAAAGGCTGTCCCCGTCCGACGCCAATTCAAAAATCGCAGTCCACAAAACGCTTCCCATACACTGTCATCTCTATCTTTAAATCTTTACTAAGGAGTTGGGACCCATTTTTATGGGGAAATGAGTCTTCAGAGGAAGCATTTTTAATGGTGAGATATATATAGGATGACACTTCCTGTCAAAACAGTTTAGGCATGGGCTAAAGGGGGCTCTATGGATAGTGATGCTAGGCGGTGGCTTTTGCGGTTCGGTAGGGTGTGAAGACATATCTTGGAGGAAAGATATTCCCTTTGAAACTCTACATCTGGGCATTCTACTTAGGCTGCAAGCATCAATTTTTATAACTTGTGGAAATTCCAAAACAGAAATCATGAACACAACATCTGAAAAAGATATATGAGCAAAACTCAGAAGTAATAGGAATAGCAGCATAATTCTGACTAGTGCTAAGAACTTAAACAATATATCAAAGCACAAAACAAGATTAACATACAATTCTGAAGAAACAGTCCCCGCACTCACGTCGCCATAGTATAGTCAGTTAATCAAAGTCTGTTCAGTCTGAGTTATAGTGGGTCACGTGTTGATTCGGCTGTCCAGACTCCTTTCTTAACTGGAGAGGTGACTGGCCATTTGCCAGCTTTTCTCCGCTGTTCAATGGTGAGGAGTACTAGGAACGGGCCGTCCCACACAAGTTCGAGAGTTAACTGTTGTCAATGTTTGATCAAAACCCCTTCATCGGGTTCAATAGTGTGCACAGCGAAATCCAGAGGTGGTGTCTGAGTCAGGAGTCCCTGGTGAAGTAAACGAGAAACAGCGAAGCCCAGGGTCTCAACATATTTACAGATACACATATCTCGTGACTCAAGCTCTAGGTGATAAACACTCAAACATTCATGCACTAACGAACAGATGACTTTCAGCCAGAAAGACAACAAAATGTAATAGCTTCCGTTCTCTCTCTGTAGGTCCTCACACACAGCCAGTCTCTCTCTCTCTCTCTCTCTCTCTCTCATACGGTGTTGGTCTCTCTGTCTATGTCTGCCTGTCACTGTCTCCTGTGTCTGCGCATCGGAGCTCATAGCGACCTCCCCTCAACCACCAGGTCTTCAAGTGCTAATTCTTTTCCCCAACTATCTCCACTTGCAGTCTCCAGTACTGCTGGGCAGTCCCCATGTGGCAGATCTTCCCCCCCTTTTTCCCGGAGGTCACTGCTCTACATATGGAACTGTTCAGGGTCGGTTGTCAGTAACATTTTAATTCTTTCAAGCACATCGCAGTTGTCAAATGTAATGTTTTTCCTGTGTCTGGGCGCATCCGCCCCCGGAGCTCCCGCTCCCTACCTACCATTTTTCAATGCGGCCCTACGCACCGTATAGCCCCCACGAACAATCTCAGCGCAATACAGTCTACTTACTGTCTCAACATCCTGAAACTCACTCTCAAGTTACCCATATTAATTCGCATCTACCCTCAGAGTTTCTGTTCCCCCCTGCCTTATCAGCAGCCTATTTCTTTGTACATCTGTTCCGGAGCCACTGCTCCCCTGCCTCACTGGCAGCCTATCTCTCTGTGTAACTGGGTACATTTGCCCCTGGAGCCCCTGCTCCCCTGCCTCATTTTCCTGAAGGTGGATACCACCCCTCATGTCGTGTGAATTTGGAATTGTTCTAACTTATTACTACCTTGCACTCAATCTCATGAATGGTCCTCCTTTCCATAAGAAGTCAGCCGGATTTGAACATGCTCCCACCTCTATCTTAAGGTCCTCTCTATCTAAGAGCACTGCCTCATATTTCAGGATTCGGGAGTCTGTGAGCCATCGTCCCGCTTTTTGATTCAGAATAGTGCGGACTTGGTGAGGAGTAACCACAGTCAGTGGTGCTCCAAACGTCAGTTTCTGGCTTTCTTCCACTAGTTTAGCAGTGGCTGCTACTGCTTGAACGCATTCAGGCCAACCCCGTGAGACAGGGTCTAGAATTTTGGAGAGGAAAGCTACAGGTTTTCTATGCCCCCCCCATTCTTGAGTTAAGACCCCAAAAGCTGTCCCGCTTTTGGCATTAACAAATAGTCTAAAATCTTTATTAAAATTTGGCAAGCTCAAAACGGGTGCTGTAACTAATTTTTCTTTTAAAGTTTCAATCAGCATTTTTTCTTCTGGGTCCCATTTAACCCTGTCTGGAGCTTCTTCTATTAGCTGTAGATATAGCTTTTTTTGTAAGAATAGCATAGTCATCTATCCAGAGTCTGCAATAACCCAGCAAACCCAGGAACTTTCTGAGTTCTCTTTTAGTTCTGGGTAATCCTAATTCTACAATTCCTTTTATTCTTTCAGGGCTTATTCTCTTCTGTCCCTGACTGATTAGATGTCTTAAATATCTTACTTCCCGTTCCACATACTGTAGTTTGTTCTGACTAACTCGCAATCCCTTCACTGCAAGGTAGTTTAATAAATCATTGGTTCCCTGCTGTGTGTCAGTTTGGGTGGGACCGGACAACAGGAGGTCGTCCACATACTGAATTAACTTTAAAGTTGGTCTTAAAGTCAAGCCCTCAAGAACTTGTTCTAGGATCTGTCCAAACAAGTTTGGTGACTCGGTAAAACCTTCAGCTAAGACAGTCCACCTATACTGCTGTTTTCTCCCAGTATCAGGGTCCTCCTTAAGTTCTAATAAAATCATATCATGAGAAAAAAAATAACGTTGAGCATTCATAAAATTACAATCAAAAATAGCACACTGAATCAAATGACAAACAACAAGTTTCACACATAAAACCATTAACAAACAGATGAATTCAAGCCAGAGCACAAAGTGTTAAACTGCTTGTTAGCTGAGAAGCCTTTTTAAAAAAAAATCCATACACAAACACAAATTCTCACATCCACAGAGACCTTTTTACAATCAAATTTACACACACAAAGACACACATAAATCTTCACCAACACAAAATTCCTATCGGGGGCCGGCCCACAAAGACATAAATATTCAGATTTAGATAACCACCTTATTTATCCGACTCCTTTTGTCTTTCATACAGTCCTCCCTTACTACTGCTACCATTATCTTAGCCTTCCGTTCCTCCGCCATTATGTCTCTCTATACAAATACTTTCTGAACCTCCTGTAACAACTCCGACTCATTTCTACCGCTCCCGTCCTCTATCTTCTGTAACTTCTTCTGGATATCAGGCCATGCCTTTGTCACGAAGTGAACCTTTACCATCCGTCATCCTATTTCCCCATCTGGGTCTATACCCGAACATTTCCTAACCGACTCCCTTAATCTGTGTAAGAATGCACAGGGAGACTCGTCCTTTCCCTGCCTCAGGTCGAAAACCTTGGCTAAATTTTGTTGTTTGGGGATGCAAGTTTGTATCCCTTGGATTATCAAATTTTGCATGTCTAACATATTATTCCACCCTTCTATATTGTGGTGGTCCCAGTTACGGTTCTGAAGGGGATATTTGTCTTCACCCCTAACCATCCCCCTCTCATGCCAAATTGTCCGGCAAGCTTAATACCGGCACTGCTACTAGTTTTTTTTTAATCTCAATTAACACTTTCCCTATCCAGTATCCCCATATAAGTCTCCTTTCTCCCCCAGTAAATAGTATATTCAAAAATAGACATTAACTCAGCCCACATATACAGACTGGGCCTCAAAAATTAATTTGTTCTGACAATCCTATCGGATTCTCATCCAGGACCGTCATTTCCTTTTAAATGTTCCGACCTCCCCACTGGTGAGGGGGTCACACACAAACCCAATCTCCTTGTCCCCTATCGGCACTTTAGTCGATACGTTCTTCCGTTTTTTAAGAAATATTGCAATGTTCCTAGCTTCTCATATCCTCAAACACCAATTTATTAATTCATGCTTGACTAACTTTAAAGCCTGTTCCTAACTTGTAAACATATTTATATATTTACGTCCATTTATTCAGTATTTAATATTTAAAATGTAAAATGCATACAGTTCCCAATTTTGAAATCCACTGTAATCACCCAGATTTAGTACTCTAATTTAGATCCAAAATTAGTTTTCTTATGTACTCCTGACCAATTATTTCTCAATTACAATACTTTAGGTCGTAAAATAATCAGAGCTGTCTTACAATAATTTGTCAATTCAAGTTTAAAAAAAAATTCTAATAGCCGAATCCAAGGTCTCAGATAATAACCATGGAAGTTATCGTCTTTTTTTTCCTGACAGTCTACTGTTGAACTGAAACTACAACTGTCCTTCACATATTGAAAATAAATCATGTTAAGTTTACATAAAGATCACATTTAAAACAATCCCGGACGAGCCCCCAAATTGATATGGTTAATGTAATTTCTGCAGTTTCATGCATTTACATACACACACATAACACACACACACACACACACACCTCACACATAAACCCACACACATACACACACCTACACACACACACTCACTCATACACATACACACACCTACACACGCACTCACACACACACAACATACACACACACACCTCATACATAAACCCACACACACACACACACACATAACACACACACACATAACACACACACACACCTCACACATAAACCCACACACATACACACACCTATACACACACACTCACTCATACACACACACACACCTACACACACACTCACACAACATACACACACACACACCTCACACATAAACCCACACACATACACACACCTACACACACCTCACACATAAACCCACACACATACACACACACTCACTCACTCACACATTCTCTTGGTATGAGTGGGGTAATTTCTGTACTAAAACTGAGGTTTAATGAATAGAAGCTAAATTATGAAACTAATGATTGACTAGGCCATAATGAAGCATGAACTAGAAGTTACCTCTGTAAAGCCTTATCACCTTTTCCCCTCATCTCTCTCTCCTTTAGTCGTGCAGATCTCCTTACCTCCTCAGCCCCTGCTGCTGTGGCTTCTACGTCCCCTTCGCCAGATCCCCTGGATCCCGCTCCCTGATTCTCCAACGGCCGCTGCCGTTGTTCCTCCTGAAGAGCATATGGCAGGGGTGCCACAGGCGGGGGTAAGTTCTCTAACACTTCCCACTTACTCTCATTCAGTGGGGTTAAAGGATATAAGGGTACTGGGGTTGGAGCAGTTGCTGTCAGGTTCCCTACCCAACATGCAGCATACTCGCTCTCTTTTAAACCTGGATACTGTTTATTCTTTACATAATCATTTAAAATTTGACAAACCCAATCCTCGTCCGATCCAAATTTTGGCCAGATCACTGATGGCGGACGGATGGGTTCTTTTACCCAAACAAAACAACACTATTTTATCATTTCCTTTTTCTTTAAGCCCCGACTTTCGTAGGGACTCCAATTCCCCAATTTTCGTCCCAGCGGACTATTAAGGGGAACCTTGGGGTTTCGTTTTCCCGTTCCTTTTTAGACCTGGAACCTCGGCCACCCATGGTTGGTCTTCAGGCTAACCTACACTCTGGTTACTCAATTAACCCCAGTTACCTGTCACAACCACCGAGTCGACAAGGCAGTGTACCCTTCTCAACCGCGAAAGCCCCAAAATACCAGAGAAGGTTCTTACCTTGATCCTGTGCACGGAGTTGTCCGACTCAAAGTAAAAAATCACCTTTTTACTTTTTCGAAGCTTCAACCTTTTTACTTTATTGCGAGCGCCACCTATTCACATCGTTTGCTCAAACATCTGTGTGTGTCACAGTGTCCCAGAATCATTCAGAGCCTCCCGTGGAAGTTCTGTTTAGGATCCCGGACACGAGCCCCCAAATTTGTTATAAGTGATTTCTGTCTAGGCTTTCTGAATCTCCGGAGAATAGTTCCTGACACTTGGCTAACTATTCTAACTCTAGGGATCTGATTCAGAACAACCGGGTCCTGCCTCCGAACTCTGCCAACCGCGGACTGTCCTTTAACCCTTGTGTCAAGGGAGACTGTCCGCAAGGTTAAGTTCAAAAAGGCGAACTCCAAGTTGACTGGTATCAGCCCTTATCCTCACCAGCTGTCACTTTTCCCGTGGCAAATCGAAATACTGCGAGACACACACAAACGGAGCAACAGATGTTTATTCAATCTTCGAAGATTGGGCGAGTTCCAAAAAGGACTTCAGAAGTCGCAACGGGAGATTTTACAGCACTAATACTTATACATTATTTTTCCATTCAAATACATTGGTGATAATTTCATTGGTTTAAACATCTCACGCTATGGATTTTTCTTACATTAAAAATCATTAATGACAATTCCATTGGTTAAAGCATTTCACACCTTTCTCTGCCAATTTCTTTAATTAAAATGTTATATTATTTTACAATTTTATCTTCATGTTCTATTAGTTATAACATTTGTTGATTTTTGTGTATGTCATGAAAAGAGCTTTCATTGTATTTTGCCCTCTGGGTCTAATCAAAGCATTCCTTGGTTTCTTGCCCAAGGTTACCATGTTCCTGGCTTTACAGAGGTAACTTCTAGTTCATGCTTCATTATGGCCTAGTCAATCATTAGTTTCATAATTTAGCTTCTATTCATTAAACCTCAGTTTTAGTACAGAAATTACCCCACTCATACCAAGAGAATATGTGTGTGAGTGAGTGTGTGTGTATGTGTGTGGGTTTATGTGTGAGGTGTGTGTAGGTGTGTGTATGTGTGTGGGTTTATGTGTGAGGTGTGTGTGTGTGTGTGTATGTTGTGTGAGTGTGTGTGTAGGTGTGTGTGTGTGTATGAGTGAGTGTGTGTGTGTAGGTGTGTGTATGTGTGTGGGTTTATGTGTGAGGTGTGTGTGTGTGTTATGTGTGTGTGTGTGTGGGTTTATGTATGAGGTGTGTGTGTGTGTATGTTGTGTGTGTGTGTGTGTGTGAGTGCGTGTGTAGGTGTGTGTATGTGTATGAGTGAGTGTGTGTGTGTAGGTGTGTGTATGTGTGTGGGTTTATGTGTGAGGTGTGTGTGTGTGTGTGTGTGTGTGTTATGTGTGTGTATGTAAATGCATGAAACTGCAGAAATTACATTAACCATATCAGAATCATGCATGAGTTCCTATAGACCTATCTTGGTATTGTTGTGCACAGGGTAAAAAATGAGGTCTGCAGATGCTGGAGATCACAGCTGCAAATGTGTTGCTGGTCAAAGCACAGCAGGTTAGGCAGCATCTCAGGAATAGAGAATTCGACGTTTCGAGCATAAGCCCTTCATCAGGAATAAGAGAGAGAGAGCCAAGCAGGCTGAGATAAAAGGTAGGGAGGAGGGACTAGGGGGAGGGGCGATGGAGGTGGGATAGGTGGAAGGAGGTCAAGGTGAGGGTGATAGGCCGGAGTGGGGTGGGGGCGGAGAGGTCAGGAAGAGGATTGCAGGTTAGGAGGGCGGTGCTGAGTTGAGGGAACCGACTGAGACAAGGTGGGGGGAGGGGAAATGAGGAAGCTGGAGAAATCTGAATTCATACCTTGTGGTTGGAGGGTTCCCAGGCGGAAGATGAGGCGCTCCTCCTCCAGCCGTCGTGTAGTTGTGTTCTGCCGGTGGAGGAGTCCAAGGACCTGCATGTCCTCGGTGGAGTGGGAGAGGGAGTTAAAGTGTTGAGCCACGGGGTGATTGGGTTGGTTGGTTCGGGCGGCCCAGAGGTGTTCTCTGAAGCGTTCCGCAAGTAAGCGGCCTGTCTCACCTGTTGTGCACATGCAAATTCCCACCTAAGGGGGATCATTGCAGAATGGATTCTGTTATAGTGTAAAGCTGGGGACAGGGAGAATCTGCAGGTCCTGCAGGTGATGTTCAATGTGGTGGATCTCTATATGAGGAGGACATGGGGGCAATGCGTTGTCAGGGTAGTGAGAAACATTATGAGACATAGAGGCTTTAATAGATATTTGCCAACCAGGCAGGGTTTGCTGGTGACAATGCCTATTGTAAGCTGCATTTCCTGTCAAAACCTTCTATTCTGCAGATGGGAAGTGGTGCCACAAAGCATGTAGAACGCCATGAAGAGTAGATGAGGCAAGTGTCAGTTTGATAGGCAAAAACAAAGGAGCTTTTGCGAAACCCTGTTACATTTAGTTTGCAATTGTTTCATTGCCCATTTCCAATATAGAATGAAGATACTTAGGGGTCAGATGCTGGTCAAAGGCAATTTTTGTAACATCCCATTGGAGTCTGAACTTGAGATTAATATGGAAGTGAGCAGCAATGATGCTTAAATGTCCAATTCTGATTGAATAGAATCACAATAGTCCAACTTTCAAAGGTCCTGTGAAAGGCACACAACATCCCATCCTCAGGAATCATGGAAGTGTTATAACATTCTGTTCCAAGCCCAGGAGGAAGAGTAGATTGCTGCAGGGGATAAGGAGACTCGGCACAACTGCTGGCTGGTCTGGATGTGTAGACGACCCAGAAGTTTATGGCCTCAACTCCACTCACTGGAGATGACTGAGGCTCTGTATGTCTGTGGATAGAACAACGCTAGATTCTGGCATGGGATCTGAGGGCTGCAGGACTGGGCGGCCATTCTCTTCCAGTGTCTGTGGAAGTGATAGTCGCTCTGAACTTTGATACACTTGGCTACTTACAGGGAGCAATGGTGACCAGTGTGGGATCTTTCAGCTATGTTCTCTGAAAAGCATCATGAGTAATGGCAATTCATAGCAAGTCAATTTGTTCCCCATGTTGAGGTCAGTGCTGTAGCACAGGCGGTCAGATTCAGGAACATAGCTGTCATCCCCCCACCCCAGTAAAGGACACCATTAACTGTACATACTTGGCACAAAGAGGGCAAAGTTCACAAACAGGAAGGTACTCCATTCTATTAATGTTCAGGTGGTGTGTGAGATCACTGTTACTATTTCCCGGAGGTTTGTGCCCAGTACCCTGGCATGATTCCTACATCCTGGAACACCCTCATGTTCCTGGTGTGTTTGATGGTCCAGGTGCCTTACAAGGCTGGTTACCGGGGGACAACGACTATCCATTGTGACCTAGATGAATGACATTATTGTACAGTCACCACAGTGGAGCACTGATCTAACACTGACCATGAGCCAAGCAGTGATGGAGCAGCTTATAGAGCTGCTGAAGTTGTGGTTCTGCTGCTTGAAATGGTCTAGAGGGTCCTCCAGGATATTCCAAACTGTGTATCACATCATCCTGACATGCTCTGCTCTCCACAATGGAGGGGGCAATGAGGTAACAGGCAATGTGATAAACGCTGAGGAACTGAAGTACACGAGCAGCCTTCCAAGGGGGACAGTAACAATGGGGAGGAGTAAACTCACCTTATCAATGACAGAGCATGGCTGCATCAGGCATTGTAAGCCAGACAGGAGCTGATAGATACATATTTGCATGGAAGAGAATTAGGTGCAGCAAGAAAACTGGACGCAAAGTCCACTTTGGCTGCGATGTTGAAATCTGGTTTGCATTATGGAGGGACCTTCAGGCTCCATTGGCTTTGTTCATGTTTCCTTTTGCTTTCTGTAAGTGAACTTTGAATTTCCCCAATTGCTTGCCCACATGTGATGGTCTTTAATGGACAATGGCAAGTTGTGAATCTATAGTGGGCTTTGAGGACAGGATAGTGCTGATTTAGAGGGGGTTCAGATGAGGTAATGCTATGGACTGTTAATGGGCTTTCTTCACCTGAAATAAGAGAAAAGGAGGGATTGAGTGAGTTTAAAGATGATGACACATGCTGGTGCAGATGGATGACAAGTGGTAAGGAGTCCCAGGCGATGTAGAAACCACGCAGGTTGTGGGGCTTTGAAGGGAATGAGAATGAGTAAGGGAAGATGTTGCATGACAGTGAGAGTGGCAGAGTTTTGTTGCGAAATGGTAGAGATGGAGTGAGTGTGAGGGAGCACAGAGATGCACTTAGCACTTACCCTGACAGAACAAAACAGGTGATTGACCTCTTTATGGCAGCCTTTCACACTGTGAACACCGCACTGACCTAGGTGATGTCATGACCTCCTCTGCCAGGAAGAGCAGAGCCCTCTTCTGCACCATCACCACCACCAGGACTTTCAAGCCTTTTTGGAGAATCATGGCACCATCTTCTTCTTCTTCTTCTTCAGTATCTTCTGACTGAGTGTTCATCAATGATCAGGCCAGCTTTGCAATCCCAATGCTTATCCAAGTGCATAACAGCACTTTAAGTGGAGTACAAGCTAAAGGGATTTTCAATGGACATTCACTGAGTGGTGAGAGAATGGGGTTAAGAAAAATATCAGCCATGATCAAATTGTAGAGCAAACTCAACAGCCAAATGGTCTAATTCTGCTCTTATATCTTACTGTATTATGATCATTTACATGTTAAGTTCTTAAAGGGACATCATATCCAAAGGTGAAAGGAGGGTTTTTATAATATAAAAACAAATCACAACAGGACTGATACATTTAATGGTAATGTCCTGGGGAGTGTTGCTGAACGAAGAAACCTTAGAGTGAAGTTTCATAGTTCTTTGAAAGTAGAGTCTCAGGTAGATCAGATAGTGAAGAAGGTGTTTGGTATGCTTTCCTTTACTGGTCAGAGCATTGAGTAAAGGGGTTGGGAGGGCACATTGCAGTTGTACAGAATATTGGTTAGGCTACTTTTGGAATATTGTGTGCAATTCTGGTCTCCCTCCTATAAGAAGGATGTTATGAAACTTGAAAGGGTTCAGAAAAGATTTACAAGGATATTGCCAGAGTTGGAGGATTTGAGCTATAGGGAGAGATTGAATAAGCTGGGGCTGTTTTCCCTGGAGCGTCAGAGGCTGAGGGTTGACTTTATAGAGGTTTATAAAATCATGAGGGACATGGATAGGGTAAATAAAGTCTTTTCCCTGGGGTGGGGGAGTTCAGAACTAGAGGGCATAGGTTTAGAGTGAAAGGGGAAAGATATAAAAGGGATTTAAGGGGCAACTTTTTCACACAGAGGGTGGTGCATGTATGGAATGAGCGGCCAGAGGAATTGTGGAGGCTGGCGCAATTACAGCTTTTAAGAGGCATCTGGATGGGTATATGAATAGGAAAGGTTTAGAGTGAAATAAACCACATACTGGCAAATGGGACTAGATTAGGCTAGGATATCTGGTCAGCATGGACGAGTTGGAGGGAAGGGTCTGTTTCTGTGCCGTACATCTCTATGACTCTATAATATTCCCAATTTTTCCAAAGCTTACTCTCATGGGTCAAAACTGAAAACACTTTTCACTTTGAGTGCAAAATAACTAACAAGCTGTATAAAATGAAGACACACAAGAACTCTGAGGAAGGGTTACTAGACCTGAAAAGTTAACTTTGATTTCACTCCTCAGGTGCTCCCAAACCTGCTGAATATTTCCACCAATTTCTGATTTACAGCATCTGCCATCCTTTCACCTTTTATTCATTAAAAAATTTATATGGATTTCCAAGTCGAAGACTTTTCATATTGTTATGACAATTTGATATTTCTTACAAACCTCACTATGGTGTGATCTTCTGGAAGTTTGAAAGTTGCCCTTGGCAACATGCTGTTGTGTTTCAGATTGTTGACCTGCTGTTCCATCACACTGTCATTGTCCAAGGGTGAGCTTTTGCATTTGCAGCACACATTGGCACACTGTACAACTCTCTTAGCTAGCTTCCTCCTCAGCATTGCTTCATTGAGTATCACACTCTCATAATACCTAGGTTAACAGTGTACTTTCAACCCTCCATGGGTAGCCTTGTTCCCATTGTGGAGGGTGTGACTCTGACCTTTAACACTGCATGACTCATACCGATCTTGGAATACAGGGTTACGGTGGGGGCAGCAGACTGCACTTGCCACACATCTTGCTTGCTTTTTGTGTCCTGGCCACGGTAAACTGTTTGCTACACCCTCAGCATTCAAGTGCCCAACCACAATTGCTTTGCACTTTCTGCCATCTGCTGGTAGTGAATCAATACAGGGATCCTTCATTCTCCAAGACGACATTTGAGAATGCTTCAGTTGGTGCTGAGATAATTGCCAACTCCATTATCTGCTCCAAAGATGATAACAGAACATTTCATTCTTACATTTTCAGTTTGTGTTTTTGTACTCATGATCTCACCTTTCTCTAGCATCACAATTCCCCTCCCACAAACTGTCTTCTTTTTACTTTGTTCACATGTCTCTACCCTCCCCTCCCCAACCCTTCAGCTATGTATGCTTGATATTCCAGATTCCTATCCAAATCCCTTTTGATTTTTTCTCTTCCATTTAATTCTTTCTTTAAAATTAATCAATAGCAAAATGCGACGGATGCTGAAAAGCTGAAAACAAAATCAGAAAATTGCTGGAGAAAATCAATAGGACTCGCCATATCTGTTGAGAGAGAACGGGAGTTAATGTTTCACTGGAGAAGCTGAAAGATCTGAAGGTTGCTAAATTACCCAGACTAGATGGACTACACCTCAGAGTTCTGAAGGAGATAACTGAAGATATTGTTGGTGATCTTTCAGGAATCATTAGAGTCAGGGAGGGTTCCAAAGGACTGGAAAATAGCTAATGTAACACTCCAGTTTAAGAAGGGAAGGAGGCTGAAAGCAGGAAACTATAGGTTGGTTAGCCTGACCTCTGTTGTTGGTCAGATTTTAAACTCTATTATGAATCAGATTGTGGAATACTTGGAAGTGTATTGCAAAATGAGGCTGAGTCAGCACAATTTTGTCAATGGGAGATTATGCCTGACAAATCTGTTATAATTCTTTGAGGAGGTAATGAGCACGTTAGACAAAGGAGATCCAGTGGATGGGATCTATTTGGATTTCCAAAAAAAACCTTTGACAGGTACTGCACAGGAGATTGCTAAAATCAATAAGGGCTCATGGTGTTCGGGGTAAAGTACTGGCACGGATGGAGGTTTGGCTGACTGGCAAAAGGCAGACTGTGGGGGTAAAAGAGTCTTTTTCAGGATGGCAGCTGGTGATTAGTGAAGTTCCACAGGGGTTAGCATGGTGGAGCAGACTCAATGGGCCGAATGGCCGGATTTTGCTCCTTTTTCTTCTAGTCTTATTCACAGCCAATTTAACTCATCTTCAGAACTAACATGCTAGAAAAGAAAACACTTGTCATGACAAGCAAAATAAATTATCAGGAGTGTACACTTTACAAACAGCTGTTTATAAGTATTTGATTTGGGGACGAATTCGAAAGAAGAGTCATTTGGATTTGAAACGTTAACTCTGTTACTCTTGCCACAGATGTTGCTGAGTTCCTCCAGCCTTTTCTGTGTTTATTTTAATATTTTGTAGACAACTCTTAAAAGTCTTCCCCACTGAGTCTCAATTCACTTCCTTTTCACAAATCTCAGTGAAATGTCATGGGATATTTTTTTCTATAGTAAAGGTATGCTATGAATACAAGTGGTTGTAATGTTCGCAGTAAAGGCTACCTTATTACAGGATATAGTTTTCAACCATAAAATCCTGCTAGTTCACTTTAAAACCATGGAGAAAGTGAGGACTGCAGATGTTGAAAAGCGTGGCGCTGGTAAAGCACAGCAGGTCAGGCACTATATTAATATGACAATGTATATCAATTTTAGCTAAGTCCAATAAGTATTGTTGGTCTAGTCAAATGGGTGGACACATGGAGAATGACATTTAATGTAGTGAAGCAAAAAATGATAAATTTTAAGAGGGAGACTGAGGAGAAGCAATAAATATATATTCTAAAGCTGTGCAAGAGCAGAGGACCCTATGGGGAAATGTACACAAACCGTAGAAGGTAGAAAGAGAGGTCGAGAAAAGGATCAATAGAGCATGCAAACTTTTATAAAAAGCTTATTGTGAACCATTATAAACACTGTCTGAGACTCTAAAGGAGTACTGTGAATACCATACATTCAGAATTATGTGAAGACATTCGAGAAAGAGTACAGAAAAAAAGACAAAAACAGATGAAGATCTACAGTTGCATGGATACATTGGAGAAGCTGAAGTTGTTCGTCTTGGTGAAAAGAAGGTTGAGAAGTGACTTGGTAGGGGTTGGAAATGGATAATTTGCATGGGTGGAAAGATTGAGTTGTTTTCCAGACCAGGGGGATGATGGCAGCAGATTAAGAGAGCGGGATAGGTTCTAAGGAGAGGGAGCTATTACTAACGTTAGTTAACACAGTAGCCAGAAAGCACATTTTAATGATTAGCACTTTGATAGAATTAGGGTTCAGACAGATAGAAGGAGGTGATTTTTATTGATGAAATGAGCTCAGAGATGGCATGAAATGGAACAGAAAGTAGATAAAGATGTGAATTCAAGGTTAGGTCAAAGGGTAGCTTTAGAAGAAATTTGACTTAAGAGGTTTGGAAGAAAATGGTGAAGTAGCCGGTAACAGAGTAAATTCAGGAGTTCCCAGAACTTATTGTTGAAAGTCAGACAGTACTATAATTACCAATCTGGTATTAGGCCCCTCTTGCTCATGCCAGAAGGGAAACATGTTCTGCATTTTCACCCACAATTCTTTCCCTTCTCTACCACAGAACTCCACTGAGCAGAGGAGGCCACAGATTGAGCCATCCTGTGCCAGCACTACCTCTCAGAAATTGCATTAACAAACAGTTCACCTGCAACTTCCACCATCACGGAAGCAATTACCTCGGTGATTATTCCAGTCGGACTCATCAGGTCATTGCCACCTTCACCAGCGTAATTAGGAATAGGCAATAAATGCTGGACCAACTCACTGTATCACAACTGTTTTGATGCCACCATTGAGCCAGGGCACAAATACGTTAACTGTTACAGAGGCGACGCTATCAGAGCCTTAGCCTAAAGGAGTAGTTAATATTTTATTGAACAGATAAATCGGATCAAAAAAGAAAGTCAGTCCTAGTGGAATGTGGCAAACAGCAACAAGCAGAGGGCTAACAGCCAACTGACCCAAGGAAATAATAATAAGAACAGAAATAGTCTCAGTCATCCTGAAAATGGATAGTCCGAAGATTCACCTTGGCCCAATGTCTGCTGTTCTTGTTGCTGCAGAAGCAGTTGTCTGTCTTGCTTTCTGCCATGGTCCTTCTTTCATAGCTTGCAACAGATCTGTATTAGGAGTAAGTGAAAGCACACAGTTGTAGTAAAGGCACAGTTGACCTCTAATGTCCTTCCTGATGATGTCCAGGTTAGGCCCCCACAGAGGATATCTCTCAATCCCTCTGTCCTCACGAAGCATGCTTTCCCTTTCTTGTTACTTTATCCACCAATGGCATGCTTGCTATGCACTTCAGATGTTGATACTGCATGCCATTCTGCAACATATACAATCCTGCTTCTCGTCAATGCTTTGCTGTTCCACTGGAGAAGCTGATGCTATCATTGCCCAGTTTGGTGGAGTGATGGTACATGAGCTGAAAATGTGTTGCTGGAAAAGCGCAGCATGTCAGGCAGCATCCAAGGAGCAGGAAAATCGATGTTTTGGGCACGAGCCCTTCTTCAGGAATGAGGAAAGTGTGCCCAGCCGGCAAAGATAAAACGTAGGGAGGAGGGACTTGGGGCAGGGGTGTTGGAAATGCGATAGGTGGAAGGAGGTTAAGGTGAGGGTGATAGGCCGGAGTGGGGGTGGGGGCGGAGAGGTCAGGAAGAAGATTGCAGGTTAGGAAGGTGGTGCTGAGTTCGAGGGTTGGGACTGAGACAAGGTGGGGGGAGGAGAAATGAGAAAACTGGAGAAATCTGAGTTCATCCCTTGTGGTTGGAGGGTTCCTAGGCGGAAGATGAGGCGCTTTTCCTCCAGCCATCGTGCTGCTATGGTCTGGCGATGGAGGAGTCCAAGGACCTGCATGTCCTTGGTGGAGTGGGAGGGGGAGTTGAAGTGTTGAGCCATGGGGTGGTTGGGTTGGTTGGTCTGGGTGTCCTAGAGGTTCTCTGAAACATTCCGCAAGTAGGTGACCTGTCTCCCCAATATAGAGGAGACCACATCGGGTGCAGCGGATGCAGTAAATGATGTGTGTGGAGGTGCAGGTGAATTTGTGGTGGATATGGAAGGATCCCTTGGGGCCTTGGAGGGAAGTAAGGGGGGAGGTGTGGGCGCAAGTTTTGCACTTCTTGCAGTTACAGGGAAAGGTGCCGGGAGTGGAGGTTGGGTTGGTCCATGAGGCAACTACTGCAGTTCTCGTGGTTTGAGGCAAAATTGAAGAGAGCGTTGTGAAGGTGTTAGTAAATCACCAAAAGTTGCAGAGTCACCCAGACTGGAGACTGAATAACAAAGTTATTAGGTACACTTGTTTTATGCAGTCAAATATCTGAAGCATTAAGCATTTCAATTAAGAAAGTTAATTGGAAAGGCAAATTAATTCTGGTGAGTTGTGGAAAAAAATTAGCTGCATGTATTTATTTTTAGCGCTCAATGGTAAGAAAATGATCCAACCATCAAAGGAAGAAGAACTTCAATGTGACTATTTATCTTGATGGCAACAGTTTGTTGTTTGATTTTTTTGCCCAATTAAGTCATTATGCTCACTATTAAGCTCTCCAACTCAGGGACTGGAATATCTCACTCAATAAGTGTAAACACTAATTGTTACAGAGCTATAAATTTCAAAACACAAATTGTGTTTTCTCTGGTACTTGAGTACTTTGAAACAATTGAGACCTTTTGAATATGGAAGAACTTTTGTCAACTCTTGAATGAGAGGTGGAGGAGAGAAGGGAACATAGACAATAAGACAGAGATTAGCAAGGTGCACTCAGGAGACTGAGGGCTGCAAGAGCAGAGGGACCTATGAAGGCAATCTTATTCAAATCAAATAGGGGTTGGCAAACACTGAGGAGAAAAATTCTGTTCACGTCATGATCCAAATGAAGTAAGATTATGTATCTCAATACAGTTGAGCCACTATCACTTTGTTTCTATTAAATTATTTATTTTTAATTTTTTTTTATTGGATAACATGTGATTTGCCAACATTTTCTGTCAATCAGCAGTACCAGTATAATAGTTGTTAATTAGGCAAAAGTGCAACAGTTACATCCTTCATTCCCACAGAAACTAAATTTCAAAGGTCCTTCACTGTGTGGAAATTTGGAAGGTTCAGAACTGACAATACAGCAAATTATTTTCCTTTCTTTGTAATAATAAATATTACATATTAATACTAGCAATACACATTGCTGTTGATAATTGAAGGAGAAATATGTGTGGTTGTAAAGTGCGGTGAGTTCTCAAAGGATTTGATTTGGAGGAGCCGGTGTTGGACTGGGGAGGACAAAGTTAAAAATTACACAACACCAGGTTATAGTCCAACAGGTTTATTTGGAAGCTCTAGCTTTCGGAGTGCTGCTCCTTCACCAGGTAGTTGTGAAGCAGGTCCGTAAGACAGAGAAGTTATAGCAAAACTTACAGTGATACAATGATACATTGCACAAACCTAGATTGTTATATTTTTCATCTTTTAGAATGGATTTCTGGTTTTGGTTCTTTAATATGTAAATCCCAGAACTTCTTTTAAGTCACATTCTCAAGATAATGTGAAGTTTTAAAACAGAAGGTAATATCTCAGCTTAGGAAATGCCATAAAGGTGTAAGGTTAGAGTCTGTCTGTATCCCAATCTTCAATTAGACTGGTTCTATTTCCAAAGTGGAATTTACAAAGTGTTGCATGGAATGATTGCCTGCATTGACTACTTGCAGGTACTGTATTTTTTGAGCAAAACAGAATGTATCGGCCAATATAATTCTGCAAATACGAATTTACCCCATAAACCTATGTCTGTGAATGTGCAGGAAAGACAGACATTGTGAGTGTGTGCGTATGAATGCGAGTGCACATGAGAAAGTGTGTGTTTGCGTGTGTGGAAGCTTGGTAAAGTGTTAGTGTGAGTGTGGTAGGGTATATGCCTGTGAGGAGGTGCTTGTGGGAGGTATCTCTGTGTGTGTTTGAGAGAGAGATTGTGTCTGAGAGAAGATCTACGTGTGTGTGTGTGTGTGTGTGTGTGTGTGTGTGTGTGTGAGAGTGTGTGTGTGTGTATAGTGCAGTAGTGTCACATGTAGTGAGACATGAACCCAAGATCCCAGTTGAGGCCATTGTCATGGGTACCGAACTTGGCTATCAGCCTCTGCTTGGCCACTTTGCATTGTTGCCTGTCCTGAATTCCGCCTTGGAGGATGGTCACCAAAGATCCAAGGCCAAATGTCCCAGAATGCTGAAGTGTTCCCTGACCACACACCATACAATGCTGTCATGGCACCCATTGCAAGACGTGTCAATCCAGATAATATTTGTAAATTGTATTTTGGAAATAGAACCAGTCTGACACAGGATTGGGATACAGACAGACTCTAACCTCATACCTTTAAAGCATTGTCTGAGCTGAGATGTCACCTTTTGTTATAAAACCTTAAATTATTTTGAGAATGTCACTTAAAAAAAGTTCTCGGATTTACATATTAAATAACCAAAACCAGAAAATCCATTCTAAAAGATAAAAGATTTAACAATCTAGGCTTGTTCAATGTATCGTTGTATCACTGCAACCTTTTGCTATAAATTCTGTGTCTTATGGTCCTGCTTGACGGCAACCTGATGAAGGAGCAGTGCTCCGACAGCTAGTGCTTCCAAATACACCTGTTGGACTATAACCTGGTGTTGTGTAATTTTTAACTCAAAGGACTTGTTTGATGTATTGTAAGGTTGTTTTAAAGTAGGTTGTGGGAGACTATCAACAGGAAAAGGGCAGGTTAGCAGCAACTGACGGTTAGCTTGCAAAGGTGGTGGGACACTGCAAAAGGGACATTTAAGAGGTTTGATTCCTTTATGAGGGTGTTCCAAATGTTTCTTTAAGGATTTTTTGGATGAACTATTGGAAAGCTCAAAACTCAGAAACAACTGGCTGAGTTTGCAAAACACAAATGGGCAGCACGGTGGCACAGTGATTAGCTGCTGCCTCACAGCGCCTGAGACCCGGGTTCAATTCCCGCCTCAGGTGACTGACTGTGTGGAGTTTGCACGTTCTCCCCGTGTCTGCGTGGGTTTCGTTTGGGTGCTCCAGTTTCCTCCCACAGTCCAAAGATGTGCGGGTCAGGTGAATTGGCCATGCTAAATTGCCCCTAGTGTTAGGTAAGGGGTAAATGTAGGGGTATGGGTGGGTTGCACTTCGGCGGGTCGGTGTGGACTTGTTGGGCCGAAGGGCCTGTTTCCACACTGTAAGTCTAATCTAATCTAAAAACAAATTAATTAAACTATCAATAAATTTAGGTAAAACAGTGAGCACATGAATATCATTGCAACAGGTCTGTCTAAAAGAAGACCTGGTGCTGGTCAGCGTGATGGATTCTTTATTGTTGCACCATTTTCACACCTCGAAAATCGCTTGTATTTAAGCTTCATTGTTCCACAAACGGTGACACGAAAATGTCTTCCCTCTTGAGCCACTCAGCAATGTGGTTTATAGTTCTTGCCACTTACTATATTTAGCATGATACTTCCTTTTGCATTGATAGAGCAATATCCACACCAACAGTTTGCTAAATTAAGTTTTCAGAAATTTACAGATTTGAGTCATAGAGTCATAGTCGTAGGGTCATAGAGTCATCATTGAGGAAAGCTTTATTTTGAGACATTTGTACTTCCCCTCAAGATCCCATTCTCTTTCTGTGAGCTACTTGTCCCTTTGATGTTTCTGTTCCATTTCCTTCTGATGATGTGACCCAATGTGGACTGCAACTGTTGTCCCAATGAGTGGGAGCAAGTGGTGCACTCACTGGCTTTACAATAGCCTTCTCAATGCCCAGTACCCGCATTGTATTCAAGACTCAACTCAAAGACTGTACAGACTCCTTCAATTTTTTATCTCTTCCAATAATATGGTACACCCAAAACCTCAGCAAGAGTCAGTAGGATGCATTAAACTAGTCAGTGGTAAGCTAGATGATGATGTATTTAGATAACACTGGTGTGTCTTCCATGCTGTTGAACATGTGTTAAAATGTATGGGTGTATGTGAGGTTGTCAACCAAAGCAATGAGCTCAAAATGACAAGCTAGGCATTAGTTAGGTATTAGATGCTGTCTGGAGTTGTGGTGCTCTTACTTTGAATACTTTTAGGACATAAATTTGAACACCCACAATGTTAAGCTACTGATCATTTACAAGAGGTTGTGATAGTCACTACAGTATGTAATCATTTGGTTCCTAAGGATTACATTATTGATGATGGCTGTGTGCTGATTCTGTGTTGATCATTGCAGTTTTTAGAAACAAAATGGACAACAGCTACTTTTAACTGAAGGAAAAGCAAAAGTTCTTTGCACCATTCCCAAAGAAGAACATCGCCCATAAATTTGTACAACACTGAGCATTGCACATATTCAAAGTTTGTGAGAGGATTTGTAGCTCGGGTGCTCGTTGTTGTGGTTCTGTTCACCAAGCCGGGAATTTGTGTAGGCATTTGTAGTGGTTTGAAGTGGCAGATTCAAACCACTATAAATGCCGGAGGAAAGATCACAGAAGCGCTTCACAGGAGGCTCCCAAGCACTGAGGATGTCACCTAGACAGGGGACGAAACGTCTGCAACACAAATTCCCGGCTTGGCTAACAGAACCACAACATTGCACTTATTAATTCCCAGCAATGGCATCATTTGCTGTTTAAGTATCTATTTTAATAATAATGTGCATTTAAATATAATTGCTTGATAATATTTTAAGCTTCCCTGTGTATTTTACATTACAGTGATTTGTCAACTTTCTGAGATTGGTTACAACAATCTGTGATTTTCTGGAGTGCACTAGCAAAAGCATAAGATCAGTTGAAAAAGGGTGAGAAAGGATTATAACATTGAGCAGTCGTTTTTGCCAGAAAAAAAACTTTGCCCCATTCTTCACTTCTCTTCAATTGTCGGTGAAGAAACGCATTGATGAGCAACAGACCTGTTCGGGTAAAGAATAACATTTAAGACACTGAGTGATTCAGTAAAGACCAATTAAAATGCTCATATTCTGCAGTTATGTAGCATTCTACCTGTTGCAACAGGAACAGCAACATAGTCAACAAACAACGGTAATGTATCACTGTGTACTGGAGGGGGAAACTGAGTTTCAATATACTTTTAAACACGCACAATATTGCTAAGTACATTAGAATTGGTGCCTCTAGGATAGAACAGATGGTGGTTTGTAATGTGTAGGACTTAAACACGGGATTGTTGAACCACTATCATGTTAGAACTAAGTATGTTAAATAGCAACCATTAATTCTATATGACTTACAAATACAGGCAAAACAAATGGAGATGATATCTTGCACGTGTTGCAGTTGGACAATTTTAACATGAAATCGTAGCTCCCCTTTTGATATTAGGCAGCTTTGAATCTTATAATAATGGCAGATAAACCAGCATAAAATGAAACTTAGAAGAAAGCATGGTTACTCACTTGAGTTGTTTGATCATCTTCTGTACCCATTTTGCTTTGGGGTTGGCACAAATTGCCCCCTTCTGTTTGGTGTAGAATCTAATAAGAAATAAATTACAGTAATTTGCTAAACAAATAAATTGACTGTAGTGTGAAATTCCCCTTCTAACAGAAATATGAAGATACCTGCTTCATGATTTGCAAATGACACAACATTCACTGAAACAATATATTTCAAAGTAAGTAGTCAATTACAAAGAAAGGACAATTATTTCCAAATGGATTCCTTCTAACTTATTTTACTAAATCCATCTTGATCAGTAATGCTGGGCAGAGTCTTCTCAGCCCCTGAACAATGGCAGCCTTAACATCAAGGTTCAGAAAATGTCATGATCTGGCCAGCAAGGACCTTAAGATCTTAAGACTGTAGGAACAGAAGTAGTTGATTCAGACCATCAAGTCTGCCCCACCATTCAATGAGATCATGGCTTATCTGATCATCCTCACCTTGATTTTCCTACCTTTTCCCCATAACAATTGATTCCTTTACTGATTAAAATCTGTCTACCACAGCCACCTAATGACCCACCTAAGCAGCTCCCTGCAGTAAAAGATTTGGCAGTTTCACTACCCTCTGAGAGAGGAAATTCCTCCTCACTCTAACTTGAATGAGCAATTCCTTATTCTGAGGTTATGTCCACTAGTCATAGCCTCTCCCACACAAGGAAACAACCTCCCCCCATCAAGATGCCGACGAATCTCCTATGATTCAATTTGATTCAATAAGTCTCTTGATGTCAAGAGCAACAAGTTCCATTTTCCTACTAAGCGTTTAACAGCCAGATGATATTTTCACTAGTAAGCAGCATCAAGCCTTTTTACATATAACTCTATCTTTAATGGGTGACTACTCCTCTGGCATCATGCCTTCCTGCCCTAGACTCTTATACAAGGGGAAATAAACCTCTCTGCATATACTCTCTCAAGCCCTGGTCCATACTACTCATCTTCTGAATAGAAGAAAATCTCTTCCCCCCCCCCCCCCCCCCCCCCGCCCCACCACATCCCACACCCCCGCACCCCCCTCCACCGCCACAACTCCAGCATTTGATCTTTCTCTGGAGCCCCTTCAATACCTGTCTAGTATTTCTTAAATAAGGGGACCAAAACTGTTCACAATATTCTAGGCCTGACTAGCACCTTGTGTAACTTTAGCATGACGTTCCTATTTTTATGCTCTATTTCCTTTGAAAGTGAACATTCATTCACCTTCCCTATTACCTGGTGAACTTGGATGCCAGATTTTTGGGATTCATGTATGAGGATCCCCAAATCTCTCTGTGTTTCAACTATCTGCAGTCCTTCTCAACTTAAACATCATTCAGCTTCTCTATTCTTCTTGCTATAGTGTATATCTTTGTTTTCCCACATTATATTCAATTTGCCAAGTTTTTGCCCACTCGCTGGAATTGTGTATATCTCTCCACAGACTCTTTGTGCCAACTGCTCTGAGAATTGACAACAATATATTTGCTTTCCTCATACAAATCATTTATTTATAGTATATATTTGACTAAACTTATTTCACTCCAAATAATTTTGACCCCAGTTTTGATCCCTGCTGCACACCACTAGTTACAACTTTCCATCCTGAAAATGCCCCCTTTATTCCAAATGTGTAACATCTATTACTTTCATCAATCATCTATCCATGCAAGTATATACTACCCTGACACCATGAGTTCTTATCTTTTTAAGTAGGCTTAAATGACGTACCTTATAAAAGCCTTTGGAAATCCAAATACATTGCATCTCCTAGTTCTCCCTAATTTAGCCTCTTTAAATAATTCCAGTCAATTTGTCAAGCATAATTTTCCATTTGTGAAGCCATACTGACTCTGCTTGCTTACAGTATTATTTCTAAATGCTCTGTTATTACAGTCTTTATAATAGACTGTCATATTTTCCCAATTTCCAGTAAATAAGAATACTTGGAAAATTATTACCAATGCATCTACAATATTTGTAGCTGCTTCCTTTAGTATTTTAGGGTGAAATCAGTCAGGTCCAGCTGATGTACCAACCTTTTCCCCATTAGTTTCCCTATCATTGTTTCTCTAATGATGATTTATGATATTTGTTTCCTCCTTTTGTAACATTATTTAGTATTTTTGGAATTCTATTAACTTCTTCTACTCTGAAGACTGACATAAAATATTTATTCAGCTTCTTGGTCATTACTATTTGTCCAGTCTCATTCTGTAAGGGGCCTATGTCCATTTGGCTTCTCTCTTCCGTTATATATTTAAAAAAGGTCTTATTGTCTATTTTTATATTATTTGTTCACTAATTTTCATTGGTCAACTTTTGTTGGCTTTTAATGCTTTTCCAATCCTTTGGTTTACAACTAATCTTTGTCAGAGTTTTTTGTTTCATCTCTTCATTAGATATTATTCATAATTTCCTAAATTACGAGTGGAGTGCCACAAGAATCTGTGCTGGGTCCACTACTTTTTGTCATTTACATAAATGATTTGGATGTGAGCATAAGAGGTACAGTTAGTAAGTTTGCAGATGACACCAAAATTGGAGGTGTAGTGGACAGCGAAGAGAGTTACCTCAGATTACAACAAAATCTTGACCAGATGGGCCAATGGGCTGAGAAGTGGCAGATGGAGTTTAATTCAGATAAATGCGAGATGCTGCATTTTGGGAAAGCAAATCTTAGCAAGACTTATACACTTAATGATCAGGTCCTAGGGAGTGCTGCTGAACAAATAGACCTTGGAGTGCAGGTTCATAGCTCCTTGAAAGTGGAGTCACAGGTAGATAGGATAGTGAAGAAGGCGTTTGGTATGCTTTCCTCTATTGGTCAGAGTATTGAGCACAGGAGTTGGGAGGTCATGTTGCAGCTGTACAGGACATTGGTTAGGCCACTGTTGGAATATTGCATGCAATTCTGATCTCCTTCCTATCGGAAAGATGTTGTGAAACTTGAAAGGGTTCAGAAAAGATTTACAAGGATGTTGCCAGGGTTGGAGGATTTGAGGTATAGGGAGAGGCTGAATAGGCTGGGGTTGTTTTCTCTGGAGCATCGGAGGCTGAGGGGTGACCTTATAGAGGTTTATGAAATTACGAGGGGCATGGATCGGGTAAATAGGCAAAGTCTTTTCCATGGATTGCGGGAATCCAGAACTGGAGGGCATAGGTTTAGGGTCAGAGGGGTAAGATATAAAAGAGACCTTCGGGGCAACGTTTTCACATAGAGGGTGGTACGTGTATGGAATGAGCTGCCAGAGGAAGTGGTGGAGGCTGGTACAATTGCAAGAGGGTATATGAATAGGAAGGGTTTGGAGGGATATGGGCCATGTACTTGCAGGTGGGACTAGATTGGGTTGGGATATTTGGCCGCCATGGACGGGTTAGATCGAAGAGTCTGTTTCCATGCCATACATCTCTATGACTCTAACCATATCTCTGAACAGGTTGATCAGAAAATATCAGAGTAAGGTATGATACAGCACATAAAATCAGACACCGAGGTACAATTGTTCCATTCTCCAGATTCTCCAGCATAGCCATCCTAAATCAAATCAAGAAATTGCTTGAATATCATCAAATGTGGTTGAGATAACTGAGTACCACATGGACTGCGCATTTCGACACTGAATTAATACAGAGACTGCTTTTCTCTTATTTAATAAATGAAAATTATTAAAGATCAAAATCATGATAATTACCAAAAGCTTCCTAGATTTCTTCTCTGCAAACATCTGTCGGCAGCTTTTCAGAAACCACACGGCCACTGTTGCCTTCAAAACGCTTGGTGTTTACAAAAACACCATGAGCTCAAATTAAAGGTTTGAATGCTATTTGTAAAACATTTGAGCACTGTGGGTGCAGTTTATATTGTTGTTAGGAACATATGATTGAAACTTGGTCTTGTTAAATATAAGGATTTATGAAACAATAAGAAGCCACTTAACCCAACAACTTAGCAGCTTTTATCAGATTGTGTGCAATTCAGTTTTTATGGAAGCTACTTGGCATCTATCCATGGTCCTCCAACTATTTTGACGAAAACAAAACTTATTTTGTTCCCCAGAGATTAGCGTGCTGTGATTTAACTTGATTGCATATTATAGTGCAGACAATTTGCTTCTGAAAAGGGTACATACATGACAGCTTTTACACAAGGCTTTGACCTCGGTTGAATCCTGTAACTTGTGATGGTAAAAGAACCTTTCTTTGAGGATACAGACTTGCAGCAGTTGACGGGAATTCTGCCTGGACGTCGAACTGTAAAGGAACAGAGAGAGATCTAGAATTAGCACATCCTCAAGAGAAAGCACCAACTTATTTTTAAACTTTGATTTTTATCAGGTTGTTTCTCTCAGAAACAGCAAGACAATCCTTTCAAAAACTCAGTTCTTAAAGAGAAAAAAAAACAGCTTAAAACCATTTCAATTTTCAACCAACTTACAAGAGCCAGTAGTTAAGGTAATAAAGCCAAGTATCATAAAGAACAGAACAAGATGAAAATGTCCCCTGTTTAACATAAGGTTCATCTTAAACACACAGATGTCAGTTGTGTGTATGAAAGAGTCTTAAAGATTGAAAAATGTTACAATTTATAAAACCCTCAGCTTATGCCCATATCTGAAAATAGTATCAGGAACTGCGCAAAGGAAACAAAGCATCAGTTTAGTGTCATACCTATGTGTTTATTTTTACTGTTGCCTAGTAAGTTAATTTATAGACATCTGGGGGAACTACTAGGTAGATATTAAATAGTTGATATTTCTGATCTGGTACAGAAGAGGGCGTAAATTGTGGGGGGAAAAAAACAAATTTGAACTTGGGAGAATGCATTCAAGGAGAAAGTGAGGACTGCAGATGCTGGAGAAGTCAGAGTCGAAATTGGCGGCAGTGGAAAAGCACAGCAGGTCAGGCAGCTTCCAAGGATCAGGAGAGACGACATTTTGGGCACAAGCCCTTTATCAGGAATGTGAAGGGGGAAGGAGGCTGAGAGATAAATAGGGGTTTAGAGGTGGGGCTGGGGGAAGGTAGCTGGGAAGGCAGTAGGTGGATGCAGGTGCAAGGTAATTGTGATAGGTCATGAGGAGGGTGGAGCGGATAGGATGGGGTCAAGAGGGTAGTGCAGAGTTAGAGGGTTGGATCTAGGATGAGGTGAGTGGAAGGGAGACTTGGAAACTAGTGAAGTCAATGTAGATGCCATGTGGTTGAAGGGTCCCACTGCGGAAGATGAGGTGTTCTTCCTCCAGTCTTCAGGTGGCTTTGATTTGGTGGTGGAGGAGGCCCAGAACCTTCATGTCCTTGGGGGAGTAAAAGGGAGATTTGAAGTGCATTCAAGCTTAGTTAAGGTGATTCATTAATTCTTTTACTTTTAAGTTCAAGGAAATGTATAACTATTTTAGAAATCCATTTGTGCTGATCATTTCTCACTGCTTGAATTTAGCTACACAACCACAGCTTTTCTTAGCACTAATTGATTTATACATGACACAACAACAACATACATTTATATTGTGCCTTTAACTTAATAAACTCCATGATAGTGTGGTTAGCTTTTAGAGTATAAGAACTAGGAGCAGGAGTAGACCATCATACCCTTCAAGCCTGCTCAGCCATTCAACAAGATCATAGCTTTTTGTAGTTTCAGCTCCACTTACCCACCCTTTCACCGTAACCCTTAATTTCTTTATTTTCAAAAAATGATCTAGCTTATCTTTAAAAACATTTACTGAGGAAGCCTCAACCACTTCACTGGGCAGGGAATTCCATAGATTCACAACCCGCTGGGGTGAAGATGTTCCTTCTCAATTCAGTCCTAAATCTGCTCCTCCCAATTTTGAGGCTGTGCCCTCTTGTTCCAATTTCACCTGCCAGTGGAAACAACCTCCCTGCTTCTATCTGATCTACTCCCTTCATAATTTTATATGCTTCTATAAGATCTCCCCTCATTCTTCTAAATTCCAATGAATATAAACCCAATGTACTCAGTCTCTCCTCATAAGACAACCCCCCAACTCTGGAATCAACCTAGTGAACCTCCTCTGCACCCCCTCCAGAGCCAGTACATTCTTTCTCAAGTAAGGAGACCAAAACTGCACGTGGTGCTCCAGGTGTGGCCTCACCAGCACCCTGTACAGCTGTAACATAACCTCCCTGCTTTTAAACTCAATCCCTTTTGCAATGAAGGACAAGATTCCATTTGCCTTCTTAATTACCTGTTGTACCTGCAAACCAACCTTCTGTGATTCATGCACAGGGACACCCTGGTCCCTCTGCACGGCAGCATGCTGCAATTTCTTACCATTCAAGTAATAGTCTTTTTTACTGTTATCCCTACTGCAAGGGATGACTTCACATTTATTAACACTGTACTCCACCTACCAGACCTTTGCCCATTCACTTTAATTATCTAAATCCCTTGGCAAAATTTCACAGTCCTCTGCACACTTTGCTCTATCTCAGTGTCATCTGTAAACTTTGACACATTACACGTGGTCCCCAATTCCAAATCATCTATGTAAATTGTGAATAATTGTGGTCCCAACACTGATTCCTGAGGCACTAATCACTAAATGCCAACCACAAAAGCACTCATTTATTCCCATTCTTTGCTTCTTGTAAGTTAACCAATCCTAATTCCATGCTAATGCATTTACCCATAATGCCTTGCATCTTTAAATTATGCAGAAGCCTTTTGTGCGGCATCTCGTCAAATGCCTTTTGGAATTCTAGATACACCACATCTACTGGGTCCCCATTGTCCACCATGTTCAAATTGTCTTCATAGAATTCCAAAAGATTAGTTGAGTATGACCTGCCATCTCTTTTAGCATGCTGGGATACATTCCATCAGGGCCAGGAGATTTGTCTACCTTTAGGTCCATTAGAGTCAAGGTTAGAGTGGTGCTGGAAAAGCATAGCAGGTCAGGCAGCATCCGAGGAACAGGAAAGTTGAATTTCAGGCAAAAGTTCTTCATCAGGATGGCGATGAAGAGCTTTTCCCCAAAACATCAATTTTCCTGCTCCTCGGATGTTGCCTGACCAGTTGTGCTTTTCCAGCATCACTCTAATCTTGACTCTAATCTCCAGCATCTACAGTACCCACTTCTGCAATTAGCTCCATTAGCTTGCCCAACATCAACTCATCTGTAATAATGACTGTTTCCAGATCCTCACCTACCTTTGTCTCTTTGTCAAATACTGGTATGTTATTCGTGTCCTCCACTGTGAAGACCGACACAAAATATCTGTTCAATGCCTCGGCCTTTCCCTCATATCCCATTACTAAATCCCCCTTCTCGTCCTCTAAAGGACCAATGTTTACTATAGCCACTCTTTTTGGGGGGGTTTATGTATTTATAGAAACCTTTGCTGTCTGTCTTTATGATTAGATGACTTAGATTAGATTAGATTAGATTACTTACAGTGTGGAAACAGGCCCTTCAGCCCAACAAGTCCACACCAACCCGCCGAAGTGCAACCCACCCAGACCCCATTCTCCTACATTTACCCCTTCACCTAACACTACGGCCAATTTAGCATGGCCAAGTCACCTAACCTGCACATTTTTGGACTGTAGGTGGAAACTGGAGCACCCAAAGGAAACCCACGCAGACATTGGGAGAATGTGTAAACTCCACACAGTCAGTCGCCTGAGGCGGGGATGAACTCAGGTCTCTGGTGCTGTGAGGCAGAGGTGCTAACCACGGTGCCACCGTGCCGCCCAGTAGCTAGGGTTTTTCTCATAATCTATCTTATGTTTCTTTATACTTTTTTTGTGGCTTTCTGTTGACCTTTAAAGCTTTCCCAATCTTCCAGTTTGCCACTGATCTTTGCCACTTTGTATGCCTTTTCTTTCAATTTGATCACCTCCCTTAATTCCTCAGACATCCATGACAGATTATCCCTGTTCTTACAGTCCTTCCTTTTCACTGGTATATACTTTTGCTGAGCACTTTGAGAAATTGCTTTGAAAGTTCTCCACTGTTCATTAACTGTCCCACCATAAACTCTTTGCTTCCAGCCTACTTTGGCCAACTCCTCCCTCATCCTATTGGAGTCTCCCTTGTTGAAGCATAGGACCCTGGTATTGGATTTTATCTTCACACTCTCAATCTATATTCTAAATTGATAGCTCCTTCCAAAAGGATCCCTAACTTTTACATCATTAGTTATTCCCATCTCATTACACAGGACCAGGTGGAGGAGAGCTTGCTCCCTCACTGTTCAAGAAAACTATCACGGATACATTCAATGAACTCCTCCTCAAGGTGTTTAATTCCAGATTTAATTAATTAATTAATTTCTACAATTTAAACCATGTTCCTGGCCTCTGTTTACAAGTGTGCTGTGTTGTCACGATGGATTAAAACCCAAAATAACATGAATTCCAAAATTTGGTTTTTAATAGGAGACTTGCACAGATTAAAAAAGCAGACCGTGAATATACCTCCAGTGCTGTTTCACAAAGTCCTATGTGGGACCCATGGAATGTTGCACCTGTAACCTGTCCAGGAAACTTTAAACAAAAAGAGAATCATAACAGGAAGCGATAACAGAGGAGCTGACGATCCTCCCTACTCTCAGCAGAAAGCCACTGCATATTTTTGGTGTTTTAACTTTTCAGGAATATATAAATCAAAATGTTTGTGTGCACTGGTGAAAGAAAGTCTGCTAGTGAACTGGGGTATTCTTGTGTACTAACTTGAGTTGAATCACTCGTGCATGAAGTACACAGTCAAAGAATTTTCACAAGTCACCCCTGCAGTGCATGTAAAAGGCACTTAACATCCTGAGGACTAGAAGCCAACTAACTAACACGCCAATCAGAAGGAAACAGGACAAAAAGACTTTCTTGTTCTGAGTATGCCAACTCACCACTGTCAAATGGAAGCAGCACAAAAGGATTTCAACTAACTGCAAAGACAAGAATCCCAAACTAAACTGTTCAAATACCAACATTCTCATATTTACTCTTCACAGAATATCCAAAGAGACTAATCCATATACCTTTTAACTTGTATCTATTTTTATACTCACTTATTATGCATAAACTGTCTGTACGTATGCTGTGTTATTAATTCTTTTATATATTTACTTAAAAATAAACTTTGGTTAACTCAAGAAAGCCAAGTTGAAATGGTTTCTTTTAAAACATACATTCAAATTGTCTATCAGAAAAGCACCAGAAGGGAGGGATCCTTTTCAATAAAAGTTGTTATGAACAACTAACAGGGCAAGTGAATAAAGAAGGGGACCTCCTCATTTAGAAGCTTAATGATTTGGTGTGACCTACATGGAACTGTAACAACTTGGGGAACATCAATTATGAGCAGCATTTATTCAACATCTAAGGTCAAGCAAAGAGGGAGGTTATTGATCAGTATGTGATTGCACTAATATATCTTGTTGAATTAAATACATTTGGAGAACTGAAAGATAATCTCATCAGAGATAGAATTGCTTTAGGTGTAAAGAATGCTGTAGTGAAAGCATGTCTACTGAAGGAGAAGAAAATTGTTCTCAAGAAATTAATTAACTTGGGCAAAAAGCCTAAGATAGTCAATCATTGGTTGAACACGACAATAGGAGAACTGTTAAGGTTCTGTATTATACTGAGAGATTTTCTAGGCAAATTGACAAACAACATGGATTCGATTGGGACAACACCACCATTATAGGACAGGCCAAACAAAGAACAGCCAGGGAATTCCTAGAAGCATGGCACTCATCCACAAATTCGATCAACAGACACATCGACATAGACCCTATATACCGGCCACTGCAGCGGACAGCGACTGACGACCGGAAGCGGCAGATTCAAACCAGTGTAAATGCCTTTGGAATCAGCATAGAAGCGCTTCACAGGAGGCTCCCAAGCACTAAAGATGTCACCTAGAAAGGGGACGCAACGTTTGCAAGAAAAACTCCCAGCTCGGCGAACAGAACCACAATAACGAGCACCCGAGCTACAAATCTCACAAACTTTGAAATTGAAAACAACATATTGGATAAAAAAGAAGAAATGTTTGCAGAGGAATCAGTGGAAAGGTCAAGGCCAGTGCTCAGGATTGCAAAATTAATCACATAAAGAAGGAAACATGTTCAGTGCTGGGAACAAGTAGTCTAACTGCAAGAAGCTGAATCAATTTGCAAAGAAATACTTAGCTAGAAAAAAACAAAATATGCCTACAAAACTGGCTGCTAAATAGATCATAGAATCCCTACAGTGCAGAAAAGGTCATTTAGCCCAACAAGTCCACGCCGACCCTCCGACCTCTCCTACCCTATTACTCTACATTTACCCCTAACTAATGCACCTAACTTACACATCCTTGAACACTATTGGCATTTTGGCCTGGCCAATTCACCTAACCTACACAACTTTGAATTGCGGGAGGAAACCAGAGCACCCGGAGGAAACACAGGGAGTTTCCACACAGACAGTCGCCCACGTCCCTAGCACTGTGCAGCAGCTAACCACTGAGCCACCGTGCTGCCCATGTTAGCTGATAATTCTGATAAATTACTCTCATCATACGAGACTGTACATCAGGTTGGGGTTGTGACTGTCAGAATAATGACTGTAGAAGGAGACCATCAGTCAACGTGAAATATCAGATTGACACTGTTGCTTCATACAACATCATGAGCACCACAGACCAATGTGAAGTAGCGGAAGATGGTGATCCAGTAATTAAACCAACAAAAGTGAGGCTGAGGTTATTTTTAAGAATGATCCAATACCAAGAGAATAAAGATCAGGATTTCCAAACTCCACTCATCTTAGCTGAAGCAAGTCTAATACTTTGACAAGTAAGCATAAATATGCCAGAAGATAATTTCTGCATTTCCCAGGGCACCAAGCCTGAACCTCTGAACAGATTAAGTCATAGAGTCATAGAGGTATACAACATGAAAATAGACCCTTCGGTCCACCGCGTCAATGTCGACCAGGTATCCTAACCTTACCTAGCACTTGGCCCATATCCCTGTAAACCCTTCCTATTCATATACTCATCCAGATACCTTTTCAAAGTTGTAATTGTATCAGCCTCCACCACTCAGCTTATTCCATGCACGTACCACCCTCTGCATGAAAAAGTTGCCCCTTAGGTCTCTTAAACTTTTTCCCTCTCTCCCTAAACCTATGCCCTCTAGTTCTGGACTCACCCACCCCAGGGAAAAACCTTGTCTATATCCACACCCTTCATGATTTTATAAACTTCTATAAGGTCATCCCTCAGCCTTCGATGCTCCAGGGAAAACAGCCTCACCCTATTCAGCCTTTCCCGGTAGCTCAAATCCTCCCACCCTGGCAACATCCTAGCAAAATCTTTTCTGAATCCTTTCACATTTCAAAACATCCTTCTGATGGGAGGGAGACCAGAAATGCACACATTATTCCAAAAGTGGCTTAACCAATGTCCTGTACCGTTGCAAAATGACCTCCCAATTTCATATGTGCTATGCTCTGTCAATAAAGGAAAGCATACCAAACACCTTCAATAACCTGTCTACCTGTGATTCCACTTTCAAGAAACTATGATCTTCAATCCTACAGGTTTGGGATGTCTTCCTGATGAATATCATTCTGAATAGATGAAAATGTAAGATCAATGCTTAGGAGAGTTCCAGCTGTTACAAATCCAACCTGAAAACAAGATAGAGGAGCTGGTACACAAGGGTCTAATCAAGAAATGAACTATTCATATATACTGGATTAGCAACTTCGTAGAAGTGAAACGACCCAGGAAACTGAAAGAACAAAAGGAGTTCCATAAAGCTACCCCATTCTAGCCAGTGAAGACATTGTGGAATAATACGCCAAGGCAAGAATCTTTACATGTTCAATATAACTGGAAAGAGAAGTTGGAGAAAGCATCAGTTTTCTAGCTGCATTTTGGGTACCGTTTGTGGGAGACCTGGTATGAATGGTGAGCTAGGTATCAAGTGTCATTACTTAATGTGTCATCACAGGTGTGAAATATGACCAATTTAGTTTCTGGAATGGTTAGTGTCTGGCTGTGGCCACTAAGATAAAAGAAACTCTCACCAGATTTCATCAAGGGACAAGAGATACACATATCCTCTAACATGTAGCTAAAACCGATTATTAATTACTAATGTAACTTTAAGATATGTCACTTATATCTAAACACACACATGCATTCATACATAGGACAGACAGATAGATGAGCCAAACTGTTTATTTTTATGTAGGTCATAGGTGGAAAATGTAGGCAAAACAATGTAAATTCTGTGATTCTAAATCCATTCAAAAAGTATGGAATGAGATGACCATTCTCATAGATGTATTTGTTTGTAGCAAATGGTATCACATTGTTGTTGACTGCAGCAATCCTCAGTTCAATGCACAGTCAGCTGGGCTTCAGCTTTGGCTGGAATTAGAGATTTACTTTTTTTTGCAAATCTGTGAGTATTATTTATTTGTTCATCAAAAAAGTGGAAGAGAGAGAGAAGGATCTGACTTGCTTACAGGTTTTTTTGAGATCTACATCATGACTGCTCCTCAGGTCTATGATAAGTTGTATGTAAACGAATTCAAACCTACTTGCTGGGCAGTTATTTTTTTTTTGTTCAAGATCCTTGGTACCAGCATATCTCAGAAGTATCAGATTCATTTTCAGCATCTCCCATAATTTCTACCCAAATGGCCCAAGTGAGAAGTTAAATGCTAATACCTATGAGCTGCTGTTAAAGTTGTGTCACTCTATTGTCAGCTTTGTGTCGCTGCATGAATAGGTAGATTTGGGCAAATCGAAGAAGGGGATAATAATAATTCTGAACTTCAGCAAAGTTATCGAGTTGACCCCCTTTCTGGCACCATCGATCTTCCCTTCAACATTCCTGCCGTGGTCACATGCTCATGATCTCACCATTGACCTTTCCTCTGTTACTTTGGATTTCCACATGATCTTACACAACCTCCCTTCTGTATCTATTGACTTAACCTTCTGTAATTCATATTCCTCCCTCTGTCTCCCATGAGTCCTTGAACATCCACGAGAACACACCTGATCCTCTTACATTGCCAGAACTTAACATCAAAATATCAAAGCATCCTCCACCAAAGTCAAACAGAGCTGTCTATGAAAGAAAATTAGCTCCTACTCACTTCAAATTCACTGTAAACACTATCATAGCCTTTACCTGCTACATCTAACCAGTCAGAATTTGTACATGTTTCTTGTTAAATGCAGAGCTAATTAAGGGAGGTGATGCGTAATGGCATCATCGCTGCAATAGTAATCCAGAGACACAGGTTCAAATCCCACCATAGCCAAAAGTGACATTTGAATTCAATATAATTTGGAATTAAAGTCAATGACATTATGAAACTATTGTTGATTATCATAAACAAAAACCCATCTGGTTCATGAATATCCTTTAGAGAATGTGAATAACCACATGCCTCGAGGCCCACAATAATGTTGGTAAACTGTCCCCTGACAGTTATCAAGCCACTGATAAAGGAATATTACTGGATGAGTTGCATGGTTCTAGGCACCAGAAATGACAATGACAAATATGACTTTGTCAACTCTGCAAAGTCTTCCTTATCAATTGTGGATATCATTTTATTATCTATGGACTAGTGCCAAAGTTAGAAAATCACTCTTGCACACTGGTCAAGCAACATCCTGACATGGCCATACTCATGGAATCATACCTTTTACACACTGCCTCAGAAAACACTTTCACCATCTGTGGGTATGTTCTGTCCCACTGGTGGGACAGATCCAGCAGAGATGCTGACGCAGTGGTATATGGGGCAGAGTTGGCCTAGGAATCTTCAAAACTGACTCTGGGCCTCATGAAATCTTACAGCATCAGATCAAACATTGCAAAGAAACATTCTGCTATTTATTGCATACAGCACACTCACCTATGAACTGATGAATCTATACTTTCTGTTTTAAACACCACTTAGGGGAAATACTGAGAGTGTAAGGGTGCAGAATATACTCTGGGGGTCCATTTCAATATCCATCACCAACATTGCTTCAGAAGCAGCACTACTGACTAAGATTGTTGAGTTCTAAAAACATTGTTGCTAGATTGGGTCTGTGGCAGTTGTTGAAGGAACCAAGAGAGAAAAACATATTTGACCTCATCCTCACTAATCTGAAGATCTACCTTGCCATGAGATTATCAATGACAATGACCACTACACAGTACTTGTGGCGATGAAGTCTCCTCTTCACATTGAGGATATTGTCCATTGAGTTGTTTGGCAATATTATGATGCTAAACAGGATAGACTTTGAACAAATCTAGCTGAAGTTTGGGCATCCATGAGGTGTTGTAGGCCATCAGCTGCAGTAGAGGTGTACTCAAGCACAATCTACATAAACAGAGCCTCATGGCCTGCTATATCTTCCACACTTCCATTACCTTCAAGCCAGGGAGTAAGTACTGGTTCACTGAAGCATGCAGGAGGGTTTGTCAGGAGCAGAACCAAGCATGCTTGAAAATAGGCTGTCAATTTTATGAAGCAACAACACTTGCTTGCTTGCCAAACAGCATTAGCAGCAAGTAATGGACTAAATTAAGCAATTCCACAACCAACAAGCTAGACCTAGGGACTGCAGCCTTGTCACATCCAAACTAGTATAGAGGAAGACAATTAAACAACTCCATAAATATCCCCATCCTCAATGATGTGGGAACCCAGTATGTCTGTGCAAAATATAAGGTGACAGCATATGCAAATTGGAATAGGATACATAAAATTCAAGAGATGAATACATGGCTAAAAACCTGTGTGGGTTTTAGTCTGTGGGACACTGGCACCAATACAGTAGAAAGTAGAGGCTGTACCTATTAGGACTGTACTGGGGCCAGTGTTCTTGTAAACTGCATAACCAGGAAAGCAAACAGAGCTTTAAATTAAATATTGGGAGAAAGGGATCTAATATGGAAAGATGCAGTATATCAAAGAGCAGAGACAGGAAATAGTAATATGAGAAATGAAGGTCAGTGAATGTCAGGAAGTGGCAAAAGAAATTGGGGTGATCTGTTGGGTTTTCAAATACGTTAAGTTAATCAGTATTCTGTTCTCTTTTGTATGTGTTTCATTTGGTAACATTGTAAATAAATTCTGTTTTGTTTACAGCTAAGTGGTTTCACCAGTTGCATCCCTCCTGGAACATCTGTGTTACACCTGCTTAAAACAACCAGCAAAGTTAGGGTCTGGGCTACATTTTTGAAATATTTTGGGGGGGTCTGGCCTAATCTATAACAAATAGTAGTATGTCACATTGGTTTAGGTGGAGATGAGGAATGGTAAGGGAAATACCATTGGTAAGAATTGTCTACAAGGTCCCCTAACAGTAACAACAATATGGGAGAAAGTAGAGAAGACATATTCAATGCTGTAAAATAGTAAAAGTCATGCGTGAATTCAATCTACATATAAACCAGAATATACAGCAGCAGTTTTGGATGAGGAGTCCGTAGAGTACTTTTGAGATAGTTTCTTAGATCAGCAAATTTGGAATCAACCTGAGAGTAGGTTATATCAGATTCATTTAATGTGTTAGAAATAAGTAATTAATTACCTCAAAGTTAAAATGCCCCTAAATTGTAACAATCCCAATATGATTAATTTTATATTCAGCTTGAAAAGGGAGAGGTTACATCTGACACTAATATTTAAACCGAGAGATGGCCAACCATGCGAGCACAAAAGCTGAGCTAGCTGAAGTGAAGTGGTAAAAGGATAGAGCATTAGTGGTATGGTTGCTCAGTGGTTAGCACTGCTGCCTCACAGCTCCAGGAACCCAGGTTCAATCCCGGCCTCGGCTGACTGTCTGTGCGGGTTTCCTCCTACAGTCCAAAGATGTGTTGGCCAAGTGAATTGGCCATGCTAAATTGCCCATAGTGTTAGGTGCATTAGTCAGAGGGAAATGCCTCTGAGTGGGTTACTCTTCGGAGGGTCAATGTGGACTTGTTGGCCTGAAAGACCTGCTTCCACGCTGGAGGGAATCTGAAGATGTAGTGTCAGCTAAGGGAATATTTTATAATACTCAAATACATATGTTCCTATTCTAAAGAAAAATACCAAAGGACAAATCCACCATCCATGGTTAATTAATAAAATTAAGGAAAATACAAACTTGAGGAAACAACATATAACTGTGTAAAGATGAGTGGTCATTGAAATGACTAAAACATTAAACAAGAGGAAGAAATTAGAGTCTGAAAAGGAGCTACCTAGGAATGTAAAAAATAAATAGCAAGAGTTTCTATAGGTATTTAAAAATGAAAGAGTAAATAAGGTGATGTTTGGTCCTCCAGTGAGTGAGAATGGAATTTTAATAACAGATAATGAGAAAATGGTAGTTGAAATGAACAAACACTTTACTTCTGTCTTTACTATAAAGGATACAAAAACATTCCAGTTACAGCTGTAAGGAGGTGAAAAGAGAGACAGGAACCTTGTGAAATTTCAATCATGGAGGAAGCAGTACTGAGAAAATTGATGGAGCTGCAGGCTGACAAATCGTTTTGTCCAAGGACCGTAAACTAGGTGACTAATGAAGTAGTAGATGTGTCGGTGTTAATGTTACAAAATTCACTAGATTCTGGAAAAGTTCCATTAGAGTGGAAAGTAGAAAATAATCAAGAAGGTAGAGAGACAGAAATCAAGAATCTCTAGACTCGTTAACCTGATAGAGCCATAGAGCCATACATAATGGAAACAGACCCTTGGTGTCTGTCATGAGGAAGATTTTAGAATTGAGATAAAAGCCATGCACTCAAAATGTTTGAAGTATTTGGAGAGAATTAACATGGTTTCTCCAAGGGGGTTTCATCAAAAGGAAATACAATTTAACCAAGTTATTGGAGTCCTTTAAAGGAGTGATAAATGTGCTGGATGGCGGGAGCATGTAGATGCACCATACTTGGACATAGAGAAGAGATTTGATAAGGTGCCACATTAATGCTAACTGTGGAAAATAAAAGCTTAAGTTACGGGGGAAACAGATTAGCATAGATAACAAAAATAGAGTGTGCAGAAATACATCTTTGACTGATTGACAGAATTTGATGACTGGAGATGTCTAGGTTGGGGTCTTAACTTTTTACAATTTATATTAATGACCCAGATGAGAGCAATGAAGATATGAGACCTGAATTTGCAGATGAGACCAAGATAGGTGAGAAAGTATATTATGAAGAAGACATAGGAAGTTGCAAAGAGATATGGATTGGTTGAGTGAATGGGCAACGATCTGGCAAATAGGTTATAATGTAGGAAAATGTGAAGTTATTCACTTTGGTAGTAAGGATAACAAAAGAGTGTTACTTAAATGGGAAATGACTGCTGAATTCCAGATGGATTTTGGTGTTGTGTTACGTGAGTCACAAAAAGTTAGTGTGCAGATAGAGCCTATAATCAGGACATTGAGAGGAATGTATTGAAATTAACCTAAAGTTTGCTGCGTTAGCTGAAATGAAGTCATTTGAAATTAAATTAGAATGAAACAAGAATGAGAAAATGATTAGAATGGTCACGGGTTTTAAAGTGCTTCTGTGTTTAGCTAAAGGAATGTGCGTTTTTATTTACATCAAACATTGTGACTCAACGGTAATGGACTGAACTACCACAGCAACGCTGGAAAAGCTAAAGTTCTGTTCAAAACAGGCAGAGTGACTCTGATGTCATAATGTGGACAATTTATTGGTTGAATTTGTCATTATCAGGGAATTGTGTTGCATAAATGTCACATAATTGACTGCATGATATAAAGTGATGAACAGCGAGAATAAGCTAATGTTTTATGTCAAAGTTCATTAAAAGCAAAAAAAAGGTGTCTTTCCAAAGATATACAAGCAAGCCTTAATAACTTAGTTGATCAAATCATTGTGGAAAACGTGACACATTTGTGATGTCTGCCAATTGTCAAACTGATCATTTGTTGGAGATGGATCGTGTCCAGACTATAAATGCATAGATTCTTTATACGGAATAATATAAAACAAGTTTGCATCACATTAAAAATTTAGCTAAATCAGAGAGGTTGTTTGATCAACAGCTAGATATTGAGATGGAGCATACTTTTCTGATCCGAGCTTTGGACAAGTCTACATAAATAGGTTCACTCGTGTTCATAAGTGTTGAATTGACAAGATTTTCACAGCATTTGTTTTGTACTGTACTTTGCTTTAATAAAGAACTCTAGGTATATTCTGTTGTTAGAACTTGGGTTACAGAACAGCCTTGGTTATCCGAACATCGAGTATCCGAATTTAGGATTATCTGAACAAGATCTCAAGGTCCAGTAAAAACATTATCCATTATCCGAACAATCAGTTATCCAAACAATCATTTATCTGAACAAACTACTCCCCGCCCATCTTGTTCAGATAATCAAAGTTGTTCTGTATTGATATCTAGAGTAAATCCAATTGGCGAAGGAAAGTGGAGATAAAATCTAAAGATACTATCCTTTATTATAACAGGAAGTGAACCTAAAAGTAGCAATGTTGCTCTTCAGTTCTATAGGACATTGATGAGTCCAAATCTCTAATACTCTGTGTGATTTTGCTGTCTGTATTTTAAGGAAGGATGTAAATACATTAGAAGCAGTTCAGAAAAGGTTTTCTAGATTGTTACCAGAATAAGTGGGTTGTTTTATGAAGATAGGTTGGACAGGTTAGGCTTTTTTCCACTGGGCTTTAGAATGTCTTAACTGATTTAGAAAAGTTTCTGAAAGCCCTTGACTAGGTGGCCTGCTAAGAATCTTTCCTCTTGAGAACATGTCCAGAACTATAGGGCATTGTTTTAAAATTAGGGGCATCCTTTCAGGAAGAGATAAGGAAATTCTTCTTGAGGCACTGCAAAATGTTCACACTGTTGAACCTATTAAAAAGCCAATCAGATGCAAGTTGTTTTGTTGCTTGTCATATAAGAACATCTTTGAGAATGAGTGGTTCATGGTTATAGGAGACAAAACCAGGGTGGATGGAAAGACATGTAACAACAGACTGAAACTGGCATTTGTTTAGTTTTTGAGGGAAACATACCAAATTGAGGAGGGCATGACGTGAAAGAGGATCTTCAAACTGATGTTGGGAACTGACTTCTGATTAATATCCTGATCCATTTCCTGCTGTATGTTCTGCCCTTCACATCAGATTGGGAGTGGAGACCTCCCTTATAGTAATAGTTGTCACCGATACTGTGGGCCAGGAACAGTAGGCCCCGATCTGTGAGGCTCACTTTCATGGAAAAGAGCCAGCCCTGCATCAGAGAGGAAGCATATTCCAACAGCCCGGCTCCAATATGTGGATCATTGTGGGAACTATTCCTTTTCAGATGGATAGAGCTAAACAGAGAGCAAATATGTGGAAATTTGGGGAAGTACTCACTTGGTGTTTTTGATAAGGAATAGGCAATAAAATGGAGGTGAAATGCAAATTTGTCAATAAAATAAAGGTGAACTGCAAACAGAATCCTGTGCCCCTTTGACCATCTCAAAGCAAGAGTGCTTTGTCATGTGCTTTTAATAAATACTTGGTCAAAGTGTCCAAAGCACAGACAACACAGTTGTGACACAATAGGCCAAGATTACAAGCAACCTCCTTTGAAAGCTATGCAAACATTATTATTGTTATTATTATTATTATTATTATTATTGTAGACAGCCGCTGTCAGGTTTATGTGTTTTCAGGTTGTATGCGATGAACCAGGAATAAACTAGTGCTGCAGACACTGTGGAAAGCATTTAAAGCAGAAGTTACTGGGAAAACTCAACGAGTCTGGCAACATTTGTGAAGAGAAATCAGAGTTAGCATTTCAATTCCGGTGACTGATTCAGTCCCGAAACATTAACTCTGATTTCTCTTCACAGATGCTGCTAGACTTGCTGAGTTTTTCCAGCAATTTCTGCTTTTGTTTCTGATTTACAGCATCGGCAGTTCTTTCTGTTTTTACTGTAGAAAGCAGCTTGACCACCGGCAGAGTTACTGCAAAATGTGAATTCACGATCTAAAACACAATTTTTAAAATTCAATTCTGCTTCGAAGGGTCCTTTCCTTTTTCTTTTCTATTTGCTCTGTTTCTGTTTTATTCCTCTTGATTATTTTCTTTAACTTCATTTTCCGCACACCCTTTCTGTGATATGTTATCATTTTTCCCCTTAGATTAACTGAATGACCGGTTGAATGCCAACATTTTCAATCAGTCAACAAGCAGAAATGAACGACTGCTGTGTTTATGTGATACCAGTTCACAATCCGGATGGTGAGGGGCAAAATGATATTGGTTTCTTTTGTAAGATCACAAGTGCCTGACTAAAACACACATATTTGTGATTATAACTGTCTATATATGATTTCTACCCACGTGTATTAATAATTGTCTCTCACTCTCCTTTTCTGTCTCTGACCTTTACGCTCTGTGTCTGAGTGACAGACTTCTATGATGCCAATGAAGGTTGAAAGTGTGTCAGTGTTCCAATTCTCATTAAAGCCGCTTACAACTCATGCTGAAATGGGCACTGGCCTAGGTGCTTTGCTTGTACACTGGAAACAACAGAGAAGGCCTAACATAGTGTCAGAAGCTGTTCCTGCTGATTTGGTGCTCATTCCGCGACTGAAGGCCTGTGTGCTAAACATTGAAGGTTGAACATGCTTTGATCAGCAAAGTGACTTTATCACTTGCTCTATTTAAAGAAACAGCCAACAACCTGTCAGGAGAATCAAAAATATTCCCTTCTTTTTCCCTCTACTGGGTAAAAGTAGAATGAGAGCACATGTGACTTTGCCAGGATAGCAGTTAACAGTTTCCTACTAATGCAAGGGACCATTAATTGCAATCAGAAGACTCCACAGCCAATCTCAGGTCATTCAAGAGAGGTGAAAGACTCTAACTGGCTACCATTCTATCACCATGCAATTGGTGTGCTATCATGTTGGTCAATGCTGCTATCCTGGCAGCAGCTACAATCCCATTATGCTGAGACAGTCATCTTTAGATTCCCATGTAGAATCAAAGGCTTGCTTCAAGGAGGCAAAGACAAATACTCATTCCTATGCCCTCCCTCTGCCACCTGACCACAGGCAAATACTGTGTGAATAATGAGCATACTGAAGCCAACAGGAATGTCACAGATCATACCATCAGCAAAGTCAGGCAATGTAACCAATACATTTCCCATTCAGCGAGCCCTGCCATAGATACCGGACAGAGGTATCCAGGTTTCCGGTGATCTGCTGCAACTTCTAGAACATTGTTATCATGAGGGTACAGACATTTCCACTGGGAATCCAGGGGTTTGCATGAAAAGAGGAGGAGGAAAATGACCAAGAGGTAGAGGAGGAGAAGGAAAGGGTGGAAGGGAGGGCACGTCTTGGCTCACTTCACTCCAGATGCTGCCAAGATTGCCCAGACAAAACCCTGTGTTCATAAAGCTATTTCCATTTGTCACCATGCACTCAGCACCATTATGTCCATTGGAGGTGTCTCCTTGACCCATCCCCCCTACAGTAACATCCATTCAGAACAACCTTTAATGAATATCAGCCACCTGAAGGAGGTTAGGATTTTAATTCCAGATTCTGAGATTGACTTGAAGCGAGCCCTCAGATGTGAAACATTTTTAACAAACCACAATACAAACTTCCCACCTTTGCTGTCCGGTATTTGGAAAGGATAAAAAATAAATTTACAGATTTAAAAGATTATTCAGATGATGTAAATGCAATGCTGGAACAATATTGTTTTGTCTGAAAAGGTACACGAGATAAATTAATAATCACAGGATGGCACATTACGAGAAAGCAAAACTGCCCACTTGTTTTACTATCAAAGCATTGGTAATTCTGGACCTAGTCAGCCTTGTAACTCATTGGTGCAACCCTCACATGCATGTTGTTGAAGAATTAAAGCATTTATTTGGTTGGGACTTTATACCCTCAGTATGCTTGGTCAGTTGGACTTTATAATTACCTGTACTGAGAGGTCAGTCCTTTTACAAATGGTTACATTAAAGAGGAGTTTCTATTCTTGCCGTAGCTAATAGATCCTTCACAATAAAAAGCCTGCCAGTCATATCATGTGTTAGCATCTTCAAGGTAGACAAGGTGGTGAAGAAGGCATTTGGTACACTTGGAAAAAGTGAGGACTGCAGATGCTGGAGGTCAGAGCTGCAAAATATGTTGCTGGAAAAGCGCAGCAGGTCTGGCAGCATCCAAGGAGCAGGAGAATCGATGTTTTGGGCATAAGCCCTTCTTCAGGAATGAGGAAGGTGTGCCAAGCAGGCTAAGATAAAAGGTAGGGAGGAGGGACTTGGGGGAGGGGCATTGGGAATGCAATAGGTGGAAGGAGGTTAAGGTGAGGGTGATAGGCCGGAGAGGGGGTGGGGACGGAGAGGTCGGGAAGAAGATTGCAGGTCAAGATGGTGGTGCTGAGTCTGAGGGTTGGGACTGAGATAAGGTGGGGGGAGAGAAAATGATGAAGCTGCATTCATCCCTTGTGGTTGGAGGGTACCTAGGCGGAAGATGAGGCGCTCTTCATCCAGGCGTCGTGTTGCCATGGTCTGGCGATGGAGGAGGCAGAGTGGGAGGGGGAGTTAAAGTGTTCAGCCACAGGGCTGTTGGGTTGGTTGGTGTGGGTGTCCCAGAGGTGTTCTTTGAAACGTTTCACAAGAAGGTGGCCTGTTTCTTCAATGTAGAGGAGGCCACATCGGGTGCAGCGGATGCAGTAAATGATGTTTGTGGAGGTGCAGGTGAATTTCTGACGGATATGGCAGGATCCCTTGGAGCCCTGGAGGGAAGTGAGGGGGGAAATGTGGATGCAAATTTTGCATTTCTTGCGGCTGCAGGGGAAGGTGCCGGAGTGGAGATTGGGTTGGTGGGGGGTGTGGACCTGACGAGGGAGTCGCGGAGGGAGTGGTCTTTCTGGAATGCTGATAGGGGAGGGGAGGGATATATATCCTTGGTAGTGGGGTCTGTTTGGAGGTGGCAGAAATGACGAAGGATGATACAGTGTATCTGGAGGTTGGAGGGGTGGTAGGTGAGGACCAGTGGGGTTCTGTCCTGGTGGCTATTGGAGGGGTGGGGTTCAAGGGCAGAGGAGCGGGAAGTGGAGGACATGTGGTGGCGAGCATCATCAACCACGTCTGAGGGGAAATTGTGGTCTTTGAAGAAAGAGGCCATCTGGGTTGTACAGTATTGGAACTGGTCCTCCTGGAAGCAGATGCGGCAGAAGCGAAGGAATTGGGAATATGGGATGGCGTTTTTACAGGGGGCAGGGTGGGAGGAGGTGTAACCTAGGTAGCTGTGGGAGTTGGTTGGTTTATAGTAAATGTCCGTATTGAGTCGGTTGCTCGAGATTTGGTGCACTTGCCTTCATTAGTCAGAACACTGAATATAGGAGTCAGGATAGTCAAGCTGCAGCTCAAAAGTGAAAACAATTTTTAGAATACTGCATACAATTCTGATCACCCTTCTATCAGAAGGATGTTGTTAAAAGTGCAGAAAAGATTTACAAGGCTTTTGTCAGAACTGGACTGTTTGAGTTATATGGCGAGGCTGAATAGGCTGTGGCTTCTTCCCCTGAAGTATCAAAAGACTGAGGGATGACATTATAGAGACTTATGAAATCATGAGGGGCATTGATAGGGTAAATAGACAAGGTCTTTCTCCTGGGGTAACGGAATCCAGAGTTTGAGAGCATAAGTTTAGGGTGAGAGGGGACAGATTTAAAAAGGACCTGGGAGCTAACATTTTCACACAGAGGGTAGTGCGTGTATGGAACAAGCTGCCGGAGGAAGTGGTGGAGGTGGTTCCAATTACAACATTGAAAAGGCATCTGGGACCAGGTCAAATTGGGATGTCTGGTCAGCATGGATGATTTGGACGGAGGGTCTGTTTCTGTGCCGTATGACTCTATGATTAAATTAGTCTGATGCCTTCCTTTTGCACATTTGAAAGAAACAACTTGCATGTAATAAATGTCTCAGTTGCCGCAAATAACTCAAATCCCAAGTTAACTGTTAATTTGCCTGTCCAGCTGATAAGGCAATCATCGTGTTCAAAAGGATATTTTAAAGGGTTTATTAAATATGATAAAATTAAGTTTGCATAACCTGCAAAATGGTAGTAATCTATCGATTTGAAGAGGGGCAAAAAAGCTCAACAACACATTTTACAACTTGAAGCATCCCAAAACACTTTACGCGCCATGAAGAACTTGTGAAGTATAATATTGTTGTAATATAAGAAATTCAACAGCCAACCTGTGTGAAGCAAACTCCCAGAAACAATAACATGAAAATGATCAGATACTCTCCTTGTTTTGTGATGTTGATTGACTTATGTACATGTACACCCAATTCTCTGTGTTGCTGCAAAGTATAAAATCTTTCTCCCAGGCGGGGTAGTCCAAAACCAGAGAGCATAGTTTTAAGGTGAGAAGGGAAAGATTCAAAAAGGATCCAAGAGATGGCTTTTTCATGCAGAGAGTGGTGTGTGTAGCTGCCAAAGAAAGTGTTGGTGGCAGATACAATTACAACATTTAAAAGGCATCGGGATGGGTATATGAATAGGAAGGGTTTAGAGGATTATGGGTTAAATGTTGACAAATGGAACTAGTTCAGATTGGGATGTTTCATTAGCACGGATGAGTTGGACCGAAGTGTTGGTTTCCATGCTGTATGACTCAATGTCACCTCACATCCCTTTTCATTGAACTTCATCTGCCACCTATCCACCCATTCTGTAGTGATTGTAATGAGGTCAGCCGAGTAGACCTCATAGAATATGAGTTCCCTGAATGCGGTTGTTATGCTGGTCCAATCAGGGAGCCTTAGCTGACAGACATGAACAGGAGCATCCGAGGTTCTACTCATTCTGAGAGCTATCTCTGAGGAAACTGAATCAGTATCAGAGACTCTCCATGTGTAAACAAAGGGTGACTTAGTGACAGGATACCAGCCTCTGTGAAGTTATTTCACATTCTACAAACTTGTTTATGTTCTTTTGAGTTTCTACACTGTTCTCCTCACAATTTACAATCCTCCCAAGTTTTATGTCATCCACAAACTTTGAAGTTGTTCCCTCATTAAGATCATTTATGCACATAAGGAAAAACATGGGCTTCACTCGGGAATTCCACTTCGAACCTTCTTAAAAAAAAAACTGATAGCCATTGCTCTCTGTTTATGGTTCCTCTGCCAATTTTGTACCCACTTGGCCCCAGATCCTTTTATTTTGTGGTGTTTTATTTCCTTTCATGTTGGACTACGGTCATAAAAAGAATGAAGAATCAACTTTACACCAAGACTGTGAAAAGAGATGGCTGCAGTTTGAATAACTACCTTAAATGGAGAACATTGTGAATTGTACACACAGTTTGTCTGGAACACTGAGAGCTGATGTTTTCTGAACTGGGTACAATTGTTTAACAACATTTTGATTGGCACCTGACCAGTAAAGTAAGAGGAATTTGAAGGAACTGAAAGAAATAACTTATCAACTTTTGTGGTTTACACTGGTGCTATCGAATAATGATTTTCTCAGATTTTTTTTTTCTTTACATCCTAATGTTCACATTTTGTCTTTATTTGTGTGCCTGACAGTTTGTGAAGGGGAGAATATAAAAGGAATGGAATTTTACTTGTGGAGAGTCATTAGTTAGCAATTCATGTTACCTGATTGCCATTGCTAAAAGACAACTTATTCACAGTTCTTCTCATTAAGTACAGAAAAATTGAAATGTTTTCTTTTAAGCTAAGCTTGCCAGTCAGCTTAAATTGAGGCCTCGAAATAGTTTGCGAAATATGTTCAAATTTCTGATGATTCTGGAAATAGTCCAATGCACTTCCTCAGTGAGTCATGACAATGGCCTCTAATTTTCTTCACAAGTCTGTTGTATGGTGTTGCATAAAATATCTTCTGGAGAGCCATATACACTCTATCAACAACCAGGTCTTCATCAATGCCTTTTTAAAATCTCCTCAAAAATGCCAGCCTAGTAGTTAAACTAATTTTCCCATAATAAATCCATGCTGAAATTTCCAAATTAATCCACATTTTTGCATGTGACTATTAATTCTTTTCAAATAATAGTTTCTAGTATTTTCCCCACCACCAAAGCTAAACAACCAGTACAAGGCATATGTGCCTTCATTTTCTCACATAGAATTTGACTTAGGTGTGGCTTAAGTTCCCTGTCATGACATTTGATAGTGTCTTCCTTGATTCACCATATAACTGAGCTTAAACTTTCATCGCTTCAAATAACTTTCAGTGACTTAACCAAATACTTCAGATCTGAAACTTTTAAGCAAAACTTCATAGTTGGCAGTAATGTATTTTTTATTAATTCTAAACTTCTCCTTTCTCCAGAGAAATTGTTTTTCACATTGATCATCAGCTGAGCACCTTACAAAATTGCCCATATTGCTAAAAGAACCCAGCTATGGGTGTTTCATGAGACCCAAAAGTTTCCAGAATCATCTTTTTGAAAGTTCACTTGTAAACTCTGCCAATATCAGACAATTCTCAATTGCACAAAATGATCTGACTCAGACTGTGTTTATTTAAATACATTTCTATAGCTATAGAAATACTGTAAGGATGGCATGGTGGCTCAGTTGTTAGCACTGAGTTCAATTCCAGCCCCAGATGACTGTCTGTGTGGAAGTTTGCACCTTCTCCCCGTGTCTGCGTGGATTTCCTCCATGTGCTTCGGTTTCCTCCCACAATCCAAAGATCTGCAGGCGAGGTGAATTGGCCAGGCTAAATTGCCTATAGTGCTCAGGGCTATGTAGGTTAGGTGCATTAGTCAGTGGCAAATGTACAGTAATAAGATTGGGGAATGGGCCAGGGTGGGTTACTCTCTAGAGGATCGGTGTGGACTTTTTGGGCCAAATGGTCTGTTGCCATATTGTGGGATTCTATGAGAAAGACATACAAGTAATCATTAAACCCCATCATACACATAGAAAACCCATTGCTCACAACTTCAAAAGCAAGAGTACAAACATAAAAGTAAAGTATCAATATACCTCAACGACACACCTCACATTATAATAATTAATAACTATACTCACTCATAGACTTATTCAGAACCAGAAGATATTGAATTAAAATGCTTTGCAAATGAAGCAAATCTGAGGTGAGAATTTATTTTCACATAGCAAAGTGACAGGTTCTAGAATGTACTGCCTGGATGTGTGGTGCAGGCAGTTTAATTAAGGCATTGTACAGAGTATTAGATCATTATTTTGAAAAATGTGCACAGCCCTTGGGACAAGACAGGAAATTAGCATTGTGTTAAAATGGTCAAAACATCAATGTAGAAATGATGGTTTGAATGGTTTCCTTTCACACTAACAGTTCTGTGATTCTATGATTTCTTTTGTCATCTAAAGAGTTGTTGGAGGGATTCCTGAGGGACAGGATGTACATGTATTTGGAAAGACAAGGACTGATCAGGAATAGTCAACATAGCTTTGTGCGTGGGAAATCATGTCTCACAAACTTGATAGAATTTTTTGAAGAAGAAACAAACAGGATTGATGAGGGAAGAGCTGTAGATGTGATCTATATGGACTTCAGTAAGACATTTGACAACGTTCCCCATGGGAGACTGGTTAGAAAGGTTAGGTCTCACAGACTAAAGGGAGAACTCGCCATTTGGATACAGAACTGGCTCAAAGGTAGAAGACAGAGAGTGGTGGTGGAGGGTTGTTTTTCATACTGGAGCCTGTGACCAGTAGAGTGCCACAAGAATCAGTGCTGGGTCCTCTACTTTTTGTCATTTACATAAATGATTTGGATGCGAGCATAAGAGGTACAGTTAGTAAGTTTGCAGGTGGCATCAAAATTGGAGGTGTAGTGGACAGCGAAGAGGGTTACCTCAGATTACAATAAGATCTTGATCAGATGGGCCAATGGGCTGAGAAGTGGCTGATGGAGATTAACTCAGAAAAATGCAAGGTTCTGCATTTTGGGAAAGCAAGTCTTAGCAGGACTTATACACTTAACGGTAAAGTCCGAGAGAGTGTTGCTGAACAAAGAGACCTTGGAGTGCAGGTTCATAGCTCCTTGAAAGTGGAGTCGCAGTTGGATAGGATAGTGAAGAAGGCGTTTGGTATGCTTTCCTTTATTGGTCAGAGTATTGAGTACAGGAGTTGGGAAGGTTATATTGCAGCTGCACAGGACATTTGTTAGGCCACTGTTGGTATATTGTGTGCAATTCTGGTCTCCTTCCTGTTGGAAAGATGTTGTGAAATTTGAAAGGGTTCAGAAAAGATTTACAAGGATGTTGCCAGGGTTGGAGGATTTGAGCCATAGGGAGAGGCTGAACAGGCTGGGGCTGTTTTCCTGGAGCGTCGGAGGCTGAGGGGTGACCTTATAGAGGTTTACAAAATTATGAGGGGCATGGATAGGATAAATAGACAAAGTCTTTTCCCTGGGTCGGGGAGCCTAGAATTAGAGGGCTTAGGTTTAGGATTGGAGGGGAAAGACATAAAAGAGACCTAAGGGACAACTTTTTCACACAGAGGGTGGTACGTGTATGGAATGAGCTGCCAAAGGAAATGGTGGAGGCTGGTACAATTGCAACACTTAAAAGGCATGTGGTTGGGTATATGAATAGGAAGGGTTTGGATGGATATGGGTCGGGTGCTGGCAGGTGGGACTAGATTGGGTTGGGATATCTGGTCAGCATGGACGGGTTGGACCGAAGGGTCTGTTTCTATGCTGTACATCTCTATAACTCTACGACTTGAAATGTTTGAAGGATTATCAACTTGACTGTAATCAAAGCATGATCAAGAGTATAGCAAACAATCAAAGCTGCCATCCATTACGAACCACTACAGTTCTTGGATACCCAGCTTTAAGATGCTAGATATGTTCTGATAATGATGATCTTCATCACATTAAACATTCTAGCTCATCAGAAAGACATGTCTTAACTGTGGACAGTGCTGCAAAGTAAGCTGACAGAAGGTAGACCCTGATGGTTTTATTGACGCTTTAATAATTATACTTGTTTTACTCATTTTCCACTCCTTCTCCCTCGTCATCTCCGCTCAAAGGAGATCAAAAGCCCCTCTAATCTGTCTACGCAACAGGAGCCCTTCATTGCTGGAACTATTTCTGTAATCCCTTTCTGCATCATCTCTGTAGCCTTCACATGCTTCTCTATGTGCAATGCCAGGAACTGGATATATTTTTGTGTCACCTGGAAATTTTAAAGTTCAGCATTTTTGCATTTCAGCCTAAAATCCTAGCTAAAACATGTAACAAAAAGTAATGATTCTATTACTATTCCCTGTGGGACCTCACTGTCCTTTTTTTCTATGCTCTAAATAGGAGTGTTTCACCACTATTTTCTGTTTGCTGTGACTCAACTAACTTTGTATCCATGCAAGTCTTCCTGGTTTATTGATGAGTTTTCTTTTGCTAACAAAACATATTATGTGGTACTTAAATCCCTTTTGGAAATTCATATACAATGCATCAACCACGTTATACTGATCGACTCTCTTACACTTTATCAAAAAAACTCAATCATTCTCCCAATGTTGCAATAAAGCTAATGATAATTAGAATTTGGTAAGAAGTGATTGCAAACTTAGGTGTGTGCCAGCAGATAGGGTGATAGCTTACAAAACATGTAAATAAATAATAAAGACTGAATTGAGGATCTGTACCTGAATTTATAAATTGTCACCTCAAACAGTAACTCAGATGGGGGACCTGATACAGGAACATGGATACCAGCAAACTAAAGCTTGGATCTGACTTTTGAGGTTGATCATGGGTATGGAGGGATTGTAGTATGAGGAGACTTGGAGTAGTTTGGACCTTATTGAAATTTAACTAAATGAGAGGAGACCTTAATGAAATGTATGCAGTTTTTTGGGCTTTTGACAGGGTGGATGCGAAAAGGGTGTTTTCCCTTGTGGGAGAGTCTAGGACAAAAGTGTATAATCTCAGAAAAAGGGGTCACCTATTTAAAATAGAAATTAGGAGAAATTTCTTCTCTTCAGAGGGTAGTGAATCTGTGGAATTTGTGTTTTTCAGAGGGCTATAGTGGTTGTATCATTAAGTATATTTGAGGCTGAGATTGGCACATTTTTAATGAGTAAGGGAATCAAAGGAAATGGGTAAAGGCAGGAAAGTAAAGTTGAGAATTATCAGATCAACCATGATCTCATTGAATGGTGAAGTAGACCTGAAGGAGTGAATGGTCTTCTTCTGCTCCTATGTATTATAGTCCGATGTGGGGATAATATGGGGAAATGATGTTAAAATGGAGGACCTGATCTCATTGAAAGATGGAACTGGCATAAAGGTCTAAAACTCGGTCCTGTTTCTATTTCCTATCGAACAAATCTGTGCTGGTTTTCCTCAATTAAGTCACAATTGTAGAAATAACTGTTAATTTAGTGCTGCATTATTGTTTCTCACTAGAGAGGTTAAACTGACAGGCCTCTAACTGTTAGAATCCACCTTAAACCCCCTTTTTTGAACAATTATGCAACACTTAAAATTCTGATGTCTTCCAATACCACCATTGCACCTGTACTAATGGGAGTATGGCCAGATACTGTACAATTTGCACCCTTACTTCCCTCAGTAACCTCATATGCATTCTATCTTGTCCTGGTGACATATTCATGTGATTTTGGTTGGTTCCCTGGTAAGAGTCCCCAGTTTATTTTGATTCCAGAAGGGATATCCCCAAATCTTTGCACTCATGAGTGAGGAGGGAGAAACTGTCTTTCATTCCTTATTTAACCCTCACCTACTTCACGCCAGTTGGTTGCAACAAGTTTTACTTCCCCAATATGAATGTATTTATGGTTTTAAAAGGGTTGGGGAAAATGTAAGTTTATGAGTCACAAAACATAAGGAAAAATATTAAAACATGACACACAGATTAGAATTGTGAAGTGAGGAAACACATAACAGTTAGAAAAAAGGATGTCACTAAAGAGTTTGGGTGTGGTAGCCCTGACCTTAGCAGTTGAACAGTCGATTGAGAGATTCTTGCTTCTACAAGTTAGCTAAAGAGAATTATCCCGTTTCCTTCTCTACAGTGGCTGTGCTGACTTGTGACTTACCTCCAGAGTTCAGAGAGACAGAAAGAGAGAGAGAGACTTTTCTTATATAACCTGTAAGTACAGGGGTATCTAGTAGATCTTTGTACCTCCTCTAAGTTGTATTCAAACATACACAGGAACTAAAAATAGAAGCACTTTCTTTTACCTAACAGTGTGTTTATATTGTGGAGTACAACTCAGAGAAGATGATTTCTGCTGATAAGGTATTTGGCCTCCATTATCTCTGGCAAACACTGGAGATTACAGTTCAGATTTTATGTATTGCATCTCTTGCTTTGAAGTGTCTCTGTCTGAGGTGCCTTGATACCTTCCAGATGCAGCATTCCCCAGACTGTAGCTTTTGACAGAAATCAATAATAGTTTCATCATTATCATTAGACAGGTGATGTCCACTACCCTCAAGACTGGCAGGGGAGGCAACTGCACCAGACCAGGCTCAGTGCAGTTTCAGCCATCTGGAGGTACACTCACCAGTAACATGAGAATGTCAGTGACCTCCTCCACTCTTCTAGGGTCAGTGCCACCATTTTCTCTCTGCTCCCTCACCCTTACCCTGGTATCGCACCCACCTCCTATTAAGGCTCATTTTCTATCACTGATTATTGGCAGCATCTTCAATTGTTCGGTCTCACAGCTAGCACGCCCACATCCCACTCCACGTGCATCCCCACAACAAGTACTTAAAGGCATTATGTAAATATAAGTAATGCTGTTTAAATCAATTCAGCTGGGACAACCAGAATACACTTTGGTTTTATACTTTAATTCAAGAGACCAAAAAAACGATCAAATGTGGGTCCTTAATATACCTGGTTTTTACAGTAACTGAAAATAAAAGCATTGATGAATCACCTTAACAAAGGTAAAATGCATTCTTTCCACTACAGTTCTATTAACTATAAAGAAGATAGCTATACTTCCTCAATTAATATCTGTTTTGTTAGTCCACAAGAGATTGATCAATTAATTAACTAAACCTTAAGCAAAATTATAAATGCAAGCTTCAACAATGGGTTGATGCTTTGTTTCCTTTGCATATTTTATTAATCTATCATCAGTTATGAACAGACAGTTTTATAAATTTTAATAAGTTATGTCAGACTTATTTGTACTCACAGTTAACAGATAAGGGCATTTAGTTGTTTAAGATGCAGCTTATGTTAAACAGGGAATCTCTTCATGTTGTTCCAACCTGAGAAATGTTTGCCTTTATTACTTTGATTGCTGATTCACGCAAGGAAACTCAATTGGTTTTAAAGTGAAAAATCATACAACACCAAGTTATAGTCCAACAGGTTTGATTGGAAGCACACTAGCTTTCGGAGCGACGCTCCTTCATCAGGTGATTGTGGAGGGCTTGATCGTAACACAGAATTTATAGCAAAAATTTGCAGTGTGATGTAACTGAAATTATACATTGAAAAATTGATTGTATGTTAAGCCTTTCATCTGTTAAAAAACAGTGATAGTATTAGTTTTAAAGTGTTTCAAAGTGTTTACTTTATTAACTAAAAACTGCAAGCAAAGTTAAAATGCTGAGTTTTTGAAAACATTGTTTTCTTGTTTCTGAGAGAAGCATGTTGCCGAATATAAATTAAAGTTTAAAAAGAAGCTGGTGCTTTATCTTGAGCATGCGCTGATTCTAGATCTCTCTCTGTTGCTTTGTTCCTGTCAAGTGCCGCAAGTCTGTTTTCTCAAAGAAGGGTTCTCTTACCATCACAAGATTCTGGATTCAGCTGATGTTTAAGTCTTGTGAAATTGTCTGTTCTATAATATGCAATGACAGCATATTTAATCTCTAAGGAAAACACTGAGTTGTGATTTCATCAAAATAGATGGAGGATAATGGCCAGATGCCAAGCCCTAATAAACTGGATTACACACTGTCTGATAAAAGCTATTATGTTGTTGGGTTAAGTGGCCTCTCATTGTTTTATATATTCTCATATTTTAACAAGACCGAGTTTCAACCGTGTGTCCCTAACAATGACACAAACTGTATCCACAGTGCTTGAATGATTTAAAAATTGCACTCAAAGTTTGATTTGAACTCATGGGTGCTATTCTAAATGCCAAACGTGTTGAAAGCACCAGGGGCCGAGTGGTTGCTGAAAAGTTGACTGCAGAAGTTTGCAGAGAAGAAATTTAGGAAGCTCTTGGGATTGTGGTTGTTGCCTGTATGGATTTGACAAAGTCCCACATGAAAGTCTGTTCAGGAAGTGTAAAGCCCATGGGATATAGGGGAATCCAGCAAATTAAAACCAAACTTGGCTCAGTGATAACAAGGGGTGAAGTTTAATGGATGTTTTCGTAAAAAGAAAAACAGTTTTCAGTGGTATTCCAGGGTAGGATTCCTTGTTGTTTGTGATATATTAATGATTTAGATTTAAATGGGAGAGGCAAAAATGGGAGATTTTAACATGGTGCCCACATGGTGCAAAAATGGACCAGGTAGTGGATAGTGAATAGGATGACTATAGACTGCAGGATGAAATCACTGGTTTGGTTGAGTTGGTGAAGAAGTGGCAAAGAGAAGTCAGTCTGGAGAAGCTTGAGGTTATGCATGTGGGGAGGGCTTAAAAGCAAGGAAATGCACAATAAATAGAAGGGGTATAAGGAGTGGGAGACTTTGGGGTGCATGTCCACATGTCCCTGAAGGTGGCAGCACAGTTAAATAAGGTGGTAAAGAAGGTGTTTGGAATGTTTTCTTTGGATAAGGCATTGAAAACATAAGCAGAGATGTAATGATAGAATGAGTTCAGTCACTGGTTCAACCGCAGCTGGAGCTTTGTGTCCAGATCTGGTCATGACATTAATGAAATGACATGATTGGCATGGACAGAGTACAGAAGGGACTTACTTGAATGTTGTCAGCGCTTAAAAATTTCAAATTTCAGGAAAGATTAAAAAGAAAAGTTGTTTTCTTTAGAGCACAGGCAGTTATGTGGTTCATTCATCAGCCATGATTGAATGGCAGAGTGGACTCAATGGGCCAAATGGCCTTACTTCCACTCCTATGTCTTATGGTCTTAATTAATTAGGTATATGTCAAAGGAAGGGGTTTGTCTAAAATGAAGGGCCAAGTTTTATTTCCCCAGCAGAGAGGTCAAGGGGTGCAGATTTAAAAATTAGAGTTAGATTTTATTTTCATGGTGTACTCAAGTATAGGAATACATGAGGACAGAGAAAAGTGTACTGTGACACCATTCTCCAACACTATCTTGCTTACAAAACCAGAATATTTTAAAAAATAATGATTTTTACAAAGATTAGAGGAGACATGAGGAAAAATATTTTCTCCTGGAGGGTGATAAGTGTCTGAAATTCATTGAAACCCTCGACTCAATTTAAAAGGAACCAGATGCGCACAGAAAGCGCTATAATCTGCAAGGCAACAGCCCACATGCTGGAAAGTGACATCAAAATACTTGGCCAGCACATTTAGACAATACAGCATGTTGGGTTGAACGGCCTCTTGTTTTGGGCCATTCATTTCGTGTGGTTCCATGGATCCTTAAATGGTCCTGGACAGCCTACTTCACCCATATATCCTCCAGGCTCCAATGATGATAGTGTCCCTAGTCCATGCTGTAGTACTGGCAGTGGCCCTGTCTGTGAACGTGTTGCTAGTGGTGGAGTTCTACCAGCCTCTGCTTCTCTGACAGAGTTCAGAGTGGGACATGTGTCCCGATGACACCAAGGCCCAGGTAAGTCTCTGCTGGCCTTAAGTTAGGTCCAGCCTGGGAGCAGGCAAGGCCCATTGGGGTTATAACTAACAATCCAGTTAGTGGGCTGACCCATTACTGTAAGCATTACTAACTGTCCAATATTTCAGGTTATCAACTGTTATAGAATCCCTACAGTGTGGAAACAGGCCCTTTGGCCCAACATGTCTACACCAACCCTCTGAAGAGTAACCCATCCACACCGATTCATCTAGCCTATATTTAACCCTGACTAATGCACCTAACCCACATATCCCTGAAAACTATGGACAATATAGCATTGCCAATTCACCTAACCTGCACATCTTTGGGTGATGGGAGGAAACCGGAGCACCCAGAGGAAACCCACACAGACATGGGGAGAACGTGCAAACTCCACACAGACAGTCACCTGAGGTTAGAATCAAACCCGGGTCCCTGGCGCTGTGAGGCAGCAGTGCTAACCACTGAGCCACGGTGTTACTCCCTGAGTAATTAAGATTGCTTCTCTCACCACAGATGCTGCATATCCTGCATTTTCAGCTATTTCTCCAAAGCAGGTAGATAGAAACAAGACATAAATCAACTTTTTATTAGTTTCTCACAGGATATAAGCATTGTAGGCAAGATCAGTAAGCTTTGCACAATTAAGATGGAGAGATCACAAACAGAGGGAGGCACAGCCTGAGTGAGTGTATATTTCTGGGATTTGGGGGCAGTATGGGAATTCAGTTCAAAAGGGAAGAGGTGTTTTATTTTTGGCTCATACTTTGTAAGACTGTTTTTAAATTGAAGCCCAGTTGGTTCAATACAAAACAGAGGGTGACATCACAGGAAAGTCGCAAGTGCATTGGCTGGTACTAGCTGCTCATTTGACTTTCTATTATATGTAAATTACTTTCAGATTAAAAGTCAATAGGAGAATTATTTTACAGACTAAAAATTAAAAGTACCAGTAGAACTTTTTAAAAAATCAAATTAAGAAGTAAGCAAATAAAGTAAAAATGAAGTGTGCGGTGAAGTGTCGTAACTGGGAGTTGTTAGACCCCATTGTGGTTGTTACCATATCTGTAGCAATCCAGTTCTGAAGAAGGGTTACTGGACTGAAACATTCTCTCCAAAGATGCTGCCAGACCCTGCTGAGACTTTCCCTCAATTTCAGTTTTTGCAGCAAGTCTTGATTGCTCGAGGACTTCTTGCTCAGAGTTGATGAGCTGGAGTCTGAGCTTTGAACACTGCAACACATCAGAGAGGGGAAGAGTTACCTGGATGCTGTGTTTCAGGAGGCAGTCATGCCCCCTAGACTTAACTACCTCAAATTCGGTCAGTGGTCAGGGACAGGAGGGTGTGAGTACGGGTGAGGCAGGTAGAGGGATCCAGGAGGTCGTGCTGAAGGAGCCTCAGCCTTTGACTCTGTCTAACAGGTTTGAGATTCTTGCTCCCTGTGTGGATGAGAGTGGGAGCTGTGGGGAGGATGAGTAAACTGAGCACAGCACCATGGTACAGGGAGCCTTTCAAGAGGAGAAAGAAAAGGCAAATGTTGTATTCAGGGGTAGTATAGTCAAGAGAATAGATATGTACTCTGTGGCCAGGGTGGAGAGTCCTGAGGGCTGCCTGGTTTAGGATATCTCAACTGGGCTGCAGAGAAACTTGGAGTGGGAGGGGAAAGATCCAGATGATATGGTCCATGTCAGTACCAACGATATAGATGAAAGAGGAAAGAGGTTATAATGAGGAAATCATGTGAAGGAGCCAGTGTTGGACTGGGGTACACAACATTAAAAATCACACAACACCAGGTTATAGTCCAACAGGTTTATTTGGAAGCACTAGCATTTTGGAACACTGCTCCTTCATCAGGTAGGAGTGGGACAGAATCAAAAGACACAGAATTGATAGCAAAAGATCTCAATGTGAGTGTGAGAGCGCAAGAGAGTGTGATGGAGTATAAGCCTGTGATGGAGTAAAAGCTGTGATGGAGTAAAAGCCTGTGAGAAGATATGTGTGTGTGGGTATGAGTGTAGGCGGTATATGTGCGTATGTGTATGAGAGAGCGTGTGTGTATGGGAGAGGGCCTGCATGAGTGTCTGAGTATGTAAGAGTGTGTATGTTTGAGAGAGTGTATAGTGTAGTGGGGTCACCTCCTAAGGTATTATTTGAGGTAATCCTAATGGGTACCAAACTTGGCTATCAGCCTCTGCCCTTCCACTCTGGAGGATGGTCACCCGAAGATCCAAGGCCGAATGTCCCTGACTGCTGAAGTGTTCCCTGATTGGCAGGGCATGGTGAGCAGCTAGACACTAAATTGAAAAGCAGAACCAAACAAAAATAATCTCCAGACTATTGACTAAACCACAAGCTAATTGGCACAGGATCACGGTTAAAGAGGTAAACACATGGCTTAAAGATTGGAGTAGGTAGAACAGGTTCAATTTAATGGGACGTTGGCACCAGTATTGGTGACGGAGGGAGCTATTGTAATGGGACAGGCTTCACCTGAATCATGTGGGGACCAGACTCCTGACAAATTACCTAACTGGAGCTGTGAATAGGGCTTTAAACTAAGTAGCGGAAAGAGGTGGTTTCTTTTGGATAGAAAATTTAAAAATTGAAAGTAAAGGAGAAGGTTGGATTGCAGGTTTGTGACGGGACTGATTGTTAGCAGAAAATAAAGGGAGGAAACAGAATGTGTGAATGTCAACTTACACCAAGGAATCACAGAGTAGAAGGAAGTTAGATAGTAGAACAAGGCTACAGAGGATCAGTGTGCAGCTCACAATACATCGGTAATTTGACGAATATGCTACTATTCGAAAGGTGAAAATGTTTTACTCCTTCATTCAATCATACAGAGGAAACAATTGTATTTAAAATTTCAATGATCAGTGTAGTTTCCTAATGTTTAGGAACTAAATGAACATGCTAGCTACACTTCACCAGAATATCCCATTCTTTTCCAAGCTCTCAATGATCAGTAAGAAACAAAATTATATGAATTAGTTTTTGTCTTTCAATCTTCACAGAGCTCACTCTTTGCTGATAGATGGTGATGTGAGCAGTTTCTGCTAAAATATGAATGGGATGTCAGATGGAGGATAGGATGGCCTAGGACGGCCTCACAATACAACTATGATCAGAAGCTGAGGCAATCTCTATAGGTGCTCCCTCACTGCTGATTGTTTTCAGAATGTTGTGTTTGTAATTCCAATGTTAATCCACGGTTTAACCAACATATTCTGTTTCACACCTTGGTATTCTAGAATTTGAATTCACAAGTGCTCAGGTATCAAATGATTTTAAATTGGTCCAACTCTATCCCCTCAGCTTTTTCTGTATGTTATATGGGGTCCTCACACTGATTGATCAACTTTCTCCTTTCATACCAACCCATGATTTTTTTGGATTTGACAGTTAATTTTGAAGGCAGATGACCTTCTCTCTGCTTAACAATTTCATTTAATTTTCATTTTCCTTTCACAAATTTAGTTTTTTGTAAACTAGTTTAGCACTCGGGCTGCTTTTCAAAAGAATATTATTTTAAGAGCTGGTTCTGTCGCTAAACTATTATTAACCTTACATTTTGAAGTTACAGCATTTTGTCCAGGCTACTGGAGAAATAACTTCTGAGATGCTGCAAAACACCAGAGGGCATGAAAACCAACATATTTATTGGACTAAAATCTTTACAGAATATTGAGAAGAGGAAATGACATCAGCTACCATTTTGAAGAACTTCTTGTGGTTGTAATATGCAACTTGAGGACATTCTGTCTGTGTAACTTGTAAACATAAACATACATTCTTGCAAAGACTGAACAAACAGTTTTATTTCAATTTGCTTGAATGAGATGTTCTCACTCTAAGTTGCTCTCTTCTTGTTCAGAGAGATGGGACGTCCTGGCCCGTTGAATCTTTCATGTTTCTTTCTCTTGGTAGAGGCGCGAGCAACCATATTTGGGTATAAGACTATAAGACCACAAGACATAGGAGTGGAAGTAAGGCCATTCAGCCCATTGAGTCCATTCCGCCATTCAATCATGGCTGATGGGCATTTCAACTCCACTTACCCGCATTCTCCCCGTAGCCCTTAATTCCTTGTGACATCAAGAATTTATCAATCTCTGCCTTGAAGACATTTAGTGTCCTGGCCTCCACTGCCCACTGTGGCAATGAATTCCACAGGCCCACCACTCTCTGGCTGAAGAAATGTCTCCGTATTTCTGTTCTGAATTTACCCCCTCTAATTCACTCTCACCAGTTTTGCATTTCTTTACTGAAATTGGCTCACAATCAAGTTTTCCTCAACCACACAACTCTAAAATTTCTGAAAATATAATTTAGTAGGCTGTTAGCTGAATCAACAAAAGAGGAAGTGTCAAGCTGAATGTAAGTTGAGGCAAGAAAGAACCAGAAACCACAGTGTCGAGTAGGCCCGCTGGCCAGTTATTTCAGTGCATCTGTTTGTGGAACAGTAGAGTCAAACTCCAACACATTTGCCCATTTACAGTGGAACAAAAAAAAACTAGTAGGGCTAATTTTCTGAAGGCGGCAGTCGATTCCTGAGGGGACTACTCAGAAAGATCTTTCATAATAAACCCTATTGATGAGAAGTGCATACAACATGGGGAAAAGCAAGAGATTGGCACTAGCTAATAGAACCTAGGCAATGGCTTAGTAGTATTATTGGTGGACTTTTAATCCAGGGACTAAGATAATGTGCTGGGATCCCAGGTTCAAATCTTGCCCCAGCAGGTAAGACAATAAGACATAGGAGTGGAGGTAGGCCATTTGGCCATTGAGTCTATTTCACCATTTAATCAAATGGTGGAATATGAAGTACATTTTAAGAATTAAGAATCTAATAATGGTCATGAAACTGCTGTCGATTATTGGAAAGACCCGTCTGGTTCACTAACCTCTCTTACGGAAGACATTTGCCATCCTTACCTGATCTTGCCTATATGTAGCTAGTCCCAAACCCCAACAATGTGGTTGACTCTTAATGGTCCTCTGGTCAACCAAGGAGAGCAATAAATACTGGCCTAGACTGAGTACCTAAAGCTAAGAATGATTTTTTTAAAAAATGCATGTAGGATGGACCAAATGGCCTCCATCTATGCTGTAATAATTCTGTAATGACAAAACTTGGGGTGGAATCTTGTTGAGGTATGTTGTCTGCCAGCTAGTGAGAGTCTTTGCTGCCCCTTTCCAGGAAGGCCAGCAAATCACATGGTGACCAGGCACTGACAAGGATGCAGAAAATGCTGGAGAAACTCAGCAGGTCTGGCACCATCTGCAGAGAGCAAAATAGCTAATGTTTCGAATCTTAAACCACTTTTCTTCAGAAGTAGAAAAATGCAGAAAAGTTTCTCAATCCCGAATTAGAAAAGTCATATCTCTGATGGACACTCAGACAGTATCATCACTGAGAGATGAATTTTGTTAAACTAGGAACTTGCAAGTTCAACACTGAACTTCTACTTGTGTACTTAAATGATTTATAGTAATATCGGGATAGTCTACAATAAAGTATATTTGCACTTTTCTTACTATTGCAACTAAGAAGAACCTTTTGCACTTTAAAACATCCAACACAATAACAATTCAGTCTACACGATTAAAATCAAAACGATGTAGAAATCTGAAATAAAGTATAAATTGCTGGTGAACTCACATTGTATTAGTCATAACTGACTCGAAACATTTCTTTGTCCACAGATACTGCCAGACCTGCTGAGTTTTCCAGCAGTTTCTTTCTATTTCAGGTCTGCAGAGCTGACTAATAGCATTCAACCGAAAGTCATTTTAAATGAAGTTCTTTTAATTGAGGCAAGTTAAATAACAACACTTCCTGTATTAGGATACAGAAGCTACTTTGGAAAGGCAAGTACCTTGATAATTAAATGTTTTCCATCAAAACATGGAATTAATCACGGGGCATTCGATTGACAAGTGTCATAAAATCTAATGCTTCCTCGAGGCCTCTGTATCCTCATCATCAGACACTGAGGAAGGGGTTTCTGGTGGAGCTGGGTGTTCCTCCACAGACCTTGGGAACAGGCCAGAGGAACTTGAAGACAAACAGAATGAAAACATGATGGTGGTTAGGAACGGCGTGCAAAGTTTGAGAGTGACAGTGTGATTAATGTGACAATTACAGTGGAACAGAGAGTGGTGTTCACTCATTTATCCAGACAATGATGTTTCAGCAATTCTGCCAGAGTGATCCTAGTCATTTCCTGCAAAGGTAACAATTATCTCCTTCCTTTGTAAGGAATACAAATCTGGACATCAGGCACTCCTCCATCTGTACGGACTTTTTCTGCCCCGTTGGACTACAAGACCGTAAGAAACAGGAACTGGAGTAGCCCTTTCAAGTCTGCTCCACCATTTAGTAGAATCATAGCTATTCTGACATTATTCATATTCACTTTCCTGCTGTTTCTCTGTAACCTTCAATTCAGGAACAAACACTAGCTCTATCCATCCGTTCCATATGTTCATTCCATCCATCCATTCCATTCTATCCATCTATTTGTTCCACGTGTTCATTCGATCTGTCCAATTCACCCTTCCATTCCATCCATTACAGTGTGGAAACAGGCCCTTTGGCCCAAGCAGTTCACACTGACCCTCTGAAGAGTAACCCACCCAGACCCATTTTCTCTCTAACTAATGCACCTAACACTATGAGCAATTTAGCATGGCCAATTCACCTAACCTGCACATCTTTGGATTGTGGGAGGAAACCGGAGCACCCAGAGGAAACCTGTGCAGACACAGGGAGAATGTGCAAACCCCACACAGACAGTCACCCGAGGCTGGAATCGAACCTGGGTCCCTGGTGCTAACCACTGAGCCTTCTTTTGTTCTCCTTTCCAAAATGAGCAACTTCACGTTTTTCCACATTAGACTCCTTTTGCCAACTTTCTACCCATTTACTAAATCAATCAATACCTCCCTGCAAGCTATTCACATCAACCTCACAATGTACCTTTCTACCTACTTTCATGTTGTCTGCAAATTTGGTGATAGTAAGTTCACTTGCTTCTTTCAAGTCATTAATATAAATATATTGCAAAGAGTTGCAATCTCAGCACTGATCCCTGTGGAACCCCAGTGATCACAGGTCACCAACCTGAAAGAGTATCCCTTATCCCCACTTGCTGTTTCCTGCACATTAGCCAAACCTCTGTCCATGCCAATATATTACCCCCAACACTGTGGGCTCTTATCTTATGACTTAGCCTTTAATGAGATACCTTGTCGAACACTGTCTTCAAGTCCAAATACAACATATCTACGCGTTCCCGACTATTCACATTGATTGAGACATCCTTGAAAACTAATAAATTAGTCAGGCACGATTTCCCTTTCATGAGCCAGGCTGATTCTGCTTATGGACTGCCTTACCCTGTAACAAGCAAAAGGGCAAATGAGCGAAGTTATGGTGGGTGACCCAATCGTGTTGGTGTGTGCCAGGAAATGTTAGTGAGGTCTGCTGAGAGACTGGAGAGACAGCATGGAAGGTATAGGAGGATATGGTGGTGTGGGTGTAATGGAGACTGAGTGAGGGAAGGTGTTGCATGCATGCATGTTGGTGTGAAGTGGGTGCAGTAGCATAGACAGTGAGTATGACGTGGATACAGGGATAGAAGGCTCTATAGCCAAACGTGTGGATGATAAGAAAAAGAGGCGGGATGATAAATTGCAATTTGGAAATAAGAACCTTACAAATGAATATAGATAGGTTAGGAGAGTGGGCCAAAATGTGGCAGATGGAGTTTAATGTGAATAAGTATGAGATCATGTATTTTGGTCAAAAAATAGGAAGGTGACCTATTATCCAAATGGGGAGAGATGTCGGAGTGCTCCAGTACAGAGGGATCTGGGTGTACTCATTCATGAGTCACAGACAACTAGCATGCAGGTATAACAGATAGTAAAGAAAGTGACTGGAATGTTGGCTTTTATAATGAAAGGAATAGAATATAAAAGTAATGAAGCATTGTGGCAATTATACAAGGTATTGGTGAGACCGCACCTGGAGTGTTGTGCATAATTTTGGTCCCCTTGTTTGAGGAAAGATGTAGTGGCATTGGAGGCAGTTCAGACGGGGTTCACTAGATTGACCCCAGAGATGAGAGGTTTGTCATATGAAGAGGGATTGAATGGTTTCAGCCTTTAATCTCTGGAATTTAGAAGAATGAGGGGAAATGAAAATAAGGTATTCAAGATGATAAAAGGTGTGGTTGAAATAGATGTGGAGTGGATGCTTCCTCATGTGGGGCATCCTCAAATGAGAGATCACAGTCTTAGGATTAGGGGGGAGCAAATTTAAAGCAGAGTCGACGAGAAATCACTTCCCCCAAATCGTTGTGAATCTGGGGAATTCGCTCCCCCAAAGTGCAGTGGATGCTGGGACAGTGAGTAAATTTAAGGAGGAGTTAGAAATATTTTTAATTGGTAATGGGTTAAAGAATTATGGGAGGAAGGCAGGAAAATGGTGGGTGATGGGCATATCAACCACGATAGAATGGCAGAGCAGACTCAATGGGTCGAATGGCCTAATTCTGCTCCTATATCTTATGAACTTATGATAGAAGATGGTAGCTCTCGAACTGGCAGAGTGGGTAAAGTCATTGACCTTCACGCCGCAGACACAGCATCTGGAAGAGTCTGGTGACATGGTCTTGTCTGTCAGGAAGAGGACAACACTTCATTGCCCCACCCTGTCCAGCAGGACCTCCAGGTGCCTCTCGGAAAAATGCAATGCCACCTTTCCCTTCTGCAACACATTCCACTTCCACCTTTGACCGAGCAAGGCTGCTTCTTTATGCTTGTTCTTGTCCAGGCGCACAACGGGCTTCTAAAAATAGGGTGGGTACTGATTGTTCAGCAGATATCCACTGAGTAGTGAGCTGATGTGATAATATGGAGTGTAAATCAGATGTGAGGTATGCCATGGGATGGAGTAGATAATTAATGAGGTGCATTTGGTAAGATTGGGCAAGAAAACTCATTAGGCCTCACAGTGAAAAAATCTCTAAAAAATTTGGAAATAGGTCACCCAACCAAATTAAGTCTAACAGATTCTGTCTATGTCAATGGACACTTCATTTAACTTTTAACCTAATGCATGAGTGAGTGTCAATGTATTATCAGATCACTTACATGGGTGAAGACTGAAACATCACAGATTATAAAGATGTAATTACATAATGCACGGTTGCCCAAGAACACAGCTGTCACATTATAGAAGAGCTACCTGGACTACATTTATAACTCTATTGAGAGATGTCACTGTGACAGATTGCAATTCAGGATTGTCTCAACCTCAGACATTTTTCAATGGACTACATTCAATATTTTACAAGGATTTAAAGGTGTTTTATGTCATGTGGGTGGTATTATGAGACACAGGGGAGATAATTGGGGAATATGACGGGAGGGTCCATGCACTATGAATTTTCCAAGTAATCTATTTGCATTTTGGGGACATTACCAACAAGAGTGCAGTATTACAAGACTCAGGTAGCAAAGACCATGAAGGCATTTCCCACTCTGAAAATGGTTGGTGGGCTCTGAAATTTATTAGGCATGGTAAACCAGCTGGCAAAATTCAGCTTTTTCTCTCTCTGACCCACTGTGATCTCCAGCATTTGTTGTTTTCAGTCCAGCTTCCAGCATTTAAAATAACTTGCTCCTGGCAAAATTCTTGCCTCATTCAGCAACTGTGACTGAACACTTGAGGTAACTCTTCACAAAAGCACAAGAATGGTTCCAGCACTGACATAACAAGGAAGCTTTCCAAAAGACATCCAGAGATGGCCTTGCCCACTGCAATCCATTCTTTCTGGTTATCACATTGGAGGATGCTTCATCCAAAGGCATGGGCCTGTGATGTTTCAGGAGCAACCAATGAGTGTCAGTAATAATTTATTATGCACGGAGGGCAATGACAGACATGGAAACAGTTATAGAGATAGAGACTTTCTCACTGACAAGAGCATGCAAAAATCTTTCAGACTGTAGCTTTGGCCTGAAAGTGTCCATAGACACAAACCATTTATCTCCCTATTAAATGAGACAGTCTTCTTATTTCTGCCTCTGATTAAGCTTGGCCAAGACAAAGGCTAGTGGGTTGGCCATGAAGATTGATTTCGAGCATCGACAGCATTTCACCGTGCAGACAACTTATTGGTGGTTGATGAAAATCCAGTATTACTACAGGAAGACATCTTTGATAGAATATACCAAATGTATTTGAGGATGACCATTCATGGAATCATTCATTATCAAATGGAGGAGGAGAAAATTAATTAGTAAAAAGAAATTAGATCTTGTTGATGAGTAATGTGGAGTTATTTATGTTTAACTCCCAACATTAAATCAACATAAACATTTAATGTAAAGAACCAGTGAAGCTTTATAAAGCTGTCCAAACTGTTCACATTTACTTTGTAACTTGAGATTCAGTCTGACCTCACCGGATCGTATAAACTCGATTATAGAGTTGGGTGGGTGGCTGGTGATGCATGTGTTGGTGTCTCACTGCAGTGCCCAACTTCCTGTCTAAATGCATTTGAAATATCTTTCAGTATTTCTTATCAGGGCAAACTTGATACACCCCACATATTTAAAAATACACTTTCTCACCACACCTAAAAGAGGTCTGTGAAAAATAAATAGCCATCATTTCCAACCACATTTTTCCTCTCCTCATCACCTTTCTTTCCTAGCTGTATGTGAAATAGAGTCATAGAGTCATAGAGATGTACAGCATGGAAACAGACCCTTCAGTCCAACCTGTCCATGCCGAACAGATATCCCAACCCAATCTAGTCCTACCTGCCAGCACCCAGCCCATATCCCTCCAAACCCTTCCTATTCATATACCCATCCAAATGCCTCTTAAATGTTGCAATTGTACCAGCCTCCACCAATTCCTCTGGCAGCTCATTCCATACACATACCACCCTCTGCGTGAAAAAATTGCCACTTAGGTCTCTTTTATATCTTTCCCCTCTCACTCTAAACCTATGCCCTCTAGTTCTGGACTCCCCGGCCCCGGGGAAAAGACTTTGTCTATTTATCCTATCCATGCCCCTCATAATTTTGTAAACCTCTATAAGGGCACCCCTCAGCCTCCGACGCTCCAGGGAAAGCAGCCTCTTCCTGTAGCTCAAATCCTCCAACCCTGGCAACAATCTTGTAAATCTTTTCTGAACCCTTTCAAGTTTCACAACATCTTTCCGATAGGAAGGAGACCAGAATTGCACGCAATATTCCAACAGTGGGTGAACCAATGTCCTGTACAGCCGCAACATGACCTCCCAACTCCTGTACTCAATACTCTGACCAATAAAGGAAAGCATATCAAACACTTTCTTCACTAACCTACCTACCTGCGACTCCACTTTCAAGGAGCTATGAACCTGCACTCCAAGGTCTCTTTGTTCAGCAACACTCCCAAGGATCTTACCATTAAGTGTATAAGTCCTGCTAAGATTTGCTTTCCCAAAATGCAGCACCTCACATTTATCTGAATTAAACTCCATCTGCCACTTCTCAGCCCATTGGCCCATCTGGTCCAGATCCTGTTGTAAATTGAGGTAACCCTCTTCGCTGTCCCCTACACCTCCAATTTGGATGTCATCTGCAAACTTACGAACTGTACCTCTTATGCTCGCATCCAAATCATTTATGTAAATGACAAAAAATAGAGGGCCCAGCACCAATCTTTGTGGCACTCCACTGGTCACAGGCCTCCGATCTGAAAAACAACCCTCCACCACAACCCTCTGTCTTTTACCTTTGAGCCAGTTCTGTATCCAAGTGGCTAGTTCTCCCTGTACTCCATGAGATCTAACCTTGCTAATCAGTCTCCCATGGGGAACCTTGTCGATCGCCTTACTGAAGCCCACATAGATCACATCCACTGCTCTGCCCTCATCAATCTTCTTTGTTACTTCTTCAAAAAACTCAATCAAGTTTGTGAGACATGATTTCCCATGCACAAAGCTATGTTGACAATCCCTAATCAGTCCTTGCCTTTCCAAATATATGTACATCCTGTCCCTCAGGATTCCCTCCAACAACGTGCCCACCACTAAGGTCAGGCTCACTGGTCTATAGTTTCCTGGCTTGTCTTTACTGCCCTTCTTAAACAGTGGCACCACGTTTGCCAACCTCCAGTCTTCCGGCACCCCACCTGTAACAATCGATGATACAAATATCTCGGCAAGAGGCCCAGCAATCACCCCTCCCCAATTTCCCACAGAGTTCTCGGGTACACCTGATCAGGTCCTGGGGGTTTATCCACCTTTAACCATTTCAAGACATTCAGCACTTCCTCCTCTGTAATCTGGACATTTTGCAAGATATCACCATCTATTTCTCTACAGTCTATATCTTCCATATCCTTTTCCACAGTAAATACTGATGCAAAATATTCATTTAGTATCCCCCCCATTTTCTGTGGCTCCATACAAAGGCTGCCTTGCTGATCTTTGAGGGGCCCTATTCTCTCCCTAGTTACCCTTTTGTCCTTAATATATTTGTAAAAACCCTTTGGATTCTCCTTAATTCTATTTGCCAAAGCTATCTAATGTCCCTGTTTTGCCCTCCTGATTTCCCTCTTAAGTATACTCCTATACTCTTCTAAGGATTCACTCGATCTATCCTGTCTATACCTGACATATGCTTCCTTCTTTTTCTTAACCAAACTCTCAATTTCTTTAGTCATACAGCATTTCCTGTACCTAGCAGCCTTCCCTTTCACCCTGACAGGAATATACTTTCTCTGGATTCTTGTTATCTCATTTCTGAAGGCTTCCTATTTTCCAGCTGTCCCTTTACCTACGAACATCTGCCTCCAATCAGCTTTTGAAAGTTCTTGCCTAATACCGTCAAAATTGGCCTTTCTCTAATTTAGAACTTCAACTTTTAGATCTTGTCTATCCTTTTCCATCACTATTTTAAAACTGATGGAATTGTGATTGCTGGCCCCAAAGTTCTCTCCCACTGACACCTCAGTCATCTGCCCTGCCTTATTTCCCTAGAGTAGGTCAAGTTTTGCACCTTCTCCAGTAGGTACATCCACATATTGAATCAGAAAATTGTCTTGTACACACTTAAGAAATTCCTCTCCATCTAAACTCTTAACACTATGGCAGTCCCAGTCGATGTTTGGAAAGTTAAAATCCCCTACCCTAACTACCCTATTATTCTTACAGATACTGAGATCTCCTTACAAGTTTGTTTCTCAATTTCCCTCTGACTACTGGGGGGCCTATAATATAATCCCAATAAGGTGATCATCCCTTTCTTATTTCTCAGTTCACCCATGTGCAGGTGATGGCGTGATTTGTGTCAGAACTGCATGAGAAGTCCAGGGAAGCCTGTCTCAACACTGCGAGCATCTCACTCCATCATTTCTGTTTTTGACAAGTCGTGGTGGGGAGATCTTTACTGGGCAGCAAAAAAATTGCACGTTAAGGGAGAACATTGCTTGTTAAATGCCTTGCTAATGACCCAACCCACCTTATTAATATTCAGCTCCCAATCTTACCAGCCATTCCAAACAAGGTCAATGTCGAGAAAACTTGACACAGAACTTGAGCGGCTACCTGGAAAATTCAGCTTGTTTGCTCTTCAGGATCTCCATGTTGTACACAAACTAGCCACATCTCAGGGCACCAGACATGAGCTCCCCTCATCCATAAACAATGGTATGTGGCATTTGTAATTCCTTATCATGGCACTTCTACGATACATTGGTAGGGCACTCTAGAAGCACACTCTTGCATTGATGAGTAAAACAGCAAAAGCATTGAAAAGCTTCAACTGGGACAACTTTCATGCAGAGACAGGTACCCATCTGAAGATCTGGAAATAGGCTGTATCTCAAGGTTGTTTGCTTGTTCTCTGAGTGCTTGCTCACCTACAGCCTAATTGCATGTTGGCACCTGCCATGTCTATTAGCACTGTCACACTGGTCAGCAGTTGTCAGTCAAGGGTTCATGCGTCTTGCAGTATGCTACATCAATTTCACACTTGCACTATGTGCTAGCACTGTACTCAGCAAACACACTGCATGTACTGTAGGCAGGCAGACATATCTCAAAGCCTTAGTGGAGTAATCTTCAGGAAAGTCATGGAGGCACGTGTCAATCAGAGTTCCCAGTCTGCTGCAGAAAGGAGACTTGGGAATATATTCCTCAGGATTCACATCTGCAGGCTGAGGGGGAAATGGGGCATGATAACTGTCAAAAAATCCCCTGAAAAACGGTGACCATGACCTGGTATAATTTAAAATTCAGTTTGAGAGAGAGCAATTTGAGCCAGAAACAGCTGCGCTAAACTTAAATAAGAGTAATTACAAAGGAATGATGGCAAAGGTAGCTGGAGCAGTACGGGCAAATAGTTTTGCAGCACAGACTTTTAAGGGGAAATCACAAATGTTAATGAAGGTGGTTCATAGCTCACAGAAAAGACATTTTCCAGTGAGGAAAAGGAATTCTAAAAAGGAATAAGCCAATGATTGTTAACAAGGGGAGTTCAGGATAGCATCAGTTGAAAGAAAGAAAAACATACAAAGTTCAATGGTACGACTGAGGATTTAGGAAAGTTTTAAAAAATAACAGAAAATAACCAAAAAAAAATAGAAAAAGAAAATCTTTGAAAATATACTTGCAAGTATTACCAAGACAGACAGCAAGCATATTTTTTTAAATACAACAAAAGGAAAAGAGAACAAATTTAACATAGGCTCCTTAGAGAATGAGGCTGGGAAACAAAAATTAGGATACTGAAAGCAGCAGTGGAGTTGAATAAATACTTTGTACTTCACAGCAGAAAACATTATTAGCATTCCAAAAATGTTAATTTATCAAGAGGCAAAAGGAAAAGAGCAAAAAAATCACAATAATTATCACTAGAAAAAATGTTCTCGGAAAACTAACAGATGAAAGACTAATAAGTCCCCTGGAGATGATAGAATGCATTCTTCTGTATTCAAGGAAGTCGCCGCACAGATAGTGGTTGCATTGATAATGCTGCTCCTTTGCCTATGTCAAAGGTATAAAAACCATTCTCCAATCCCTTTCAATTCTGAAGAACAGTCAAATCGGTCTTGAAATTCTAACTCTGTTTCTGTCTCCATAGATACCACCAGACTCGTTGAGTTTCTTCAGCCTTATTTGTGCTTGCTTCAGATTTCCAGCATCCACAATATTTTGTTTTTACTTGAGTAGACAGATTAAGATGTTCAGGGCTTTACTTTCATGCAAGTGTATTTTCAGGTAAGGATTCTGCCTTTGTCCGTGAGAAATTGTAAGTATATTCCGGCGCCCAAAGTAGAGTTCAATGTTAGATTAAAAAAATGAAAAATTTGCAGGCTTTGAAATACGACCAAGTACCTTACAGCCAATGATATCCTGATTGAAGTGTCATCATTAATATATATTTTGTGCACAACAAAGTTCCTCAAACAACAGTGATATGAATTAATGGATCTTCTGGTTTTCTTTCATGGTCAGGAGATCAGAAGAACTCCCCCGCTATTCTCCATTGCCATGGGATCTTTTGTATCACATGAAAGAAAAAGCACAACCTTGATTTAACCTTTGAACTGCAGAATGGTACTTCTGATAATGTAGCAAGCCCTCAGCTCTTCACAGAATTGCCAGGCTAGACTATGCACTTGTGTCTCTGTAATGGGTTTGAAATCGTATCTTCCGACTCCACAGCCAGAATACAATTTATTACCTAAAACACTGCTTTGAAAACCATAACATTTTGAGAATAAATCCAAATAATAATTGCTCACATAGTTATGTAAAAGAACTTTTGCTACCTTTATACAGCTCCTACATTTTGATAATGCTGCTATCTGAAGATTATAAATTAATCTTCAATGAACTCAAATTAAATGGATAGTGTGGTGGCACAGTCGTTAGCACTGCTGCCTCACCGCGCCACGGACCTGGGTTCAATTCCTGCCTCAGGCAACTGTGTGGAGTTTGTATATTCTCCCCATGTCTGTGTGGGTTTCCTCCCACAATCCAAAGATGTGCAGCGTAGGTGAATTGGCCAGGCTAAATTGCCCATAGTGTTAGGAGCATTAGTCAGGGGTGAATGTAGGGGAATGGATCTGGGCGGGGTTGCTCTTCGGAGGGTTGGTGTGGATTTGTTGGGCTGAAGAGCCTGCTTCCACACTGTAGGGAATCTAATCTAAATGCAGGAGTGAATAATATTTTGAACTTCCAGGATAGAGAGAAATAATAAGATCTAAGACTCTAGAAAATAGGATTTGTAAAATAATATTGTTGGAAAATAGGAGCAGGCCTTCCAGACCTTTGACACTGTCCATTATTTAACTAACCTTGCTTGATCTATATCTTAACTCCATTCACCTGTCTCTAGGCTATATTCTTTTCTACCCATTGACGTCAGCCTTGAGCATTTCGTTTTACCGCTCATGCATATTCTTTTCGGGGAGTTTACTCCAGAAATGCATGACGCTTTAGGTGGAAAGATATTCCTGACCTTACTGATCTGCTGTTTTATTTCTGCTTATTCTGGATTACAGCAACAGAGAGAATCATTTCTTTGTACTATTCAATCAAATTATTTGTGCATTCTGGGGTAATGGCTGTTAATTATCTATTCATTTAGACACTTTATTGTATCTATGTAGTGGACATTAACCTGTTATTAAAAAGAAAGGAGCATAGAACTAGAGGGCATGGGTTTAAGGTGAGAGGAAAGATTTAAAAAGGACCTAAGGGGCAACTTTTTCACACAGAGGTGGTGTGTTTATGGAATGAGCTGCCAAAGGAAGTGGTGGAGGCTGGTGCAACTACAACATTTAAAAGGCTGGATGTGTATATGAACAGGAAGGGTTTGGAGGGATATGAATCAAGTGCTGGCAAATGAGACTAGATTAATTTAGATATCTGGTTGCCTGGACGAGTTGGACTGAAGGATCTGTATCCATGGTGTACACCTCTATGACTCTATACACAAACAGACATTAATGTTATGGAGATACGTTAAATGCAGTGTGTGCCTCTGTGTAAATAAAAACTGCTCAGTATAGATGGAGCCCCAGTTTTTATTTGTTGCCGTTGTGTTCCAGCCATGTCCAGTGGAATATGAGCATTTACCTCACGAGAGCTGGCATTGAGAGGTTGCGCGACTCTGCTCCAGTTATGATGCTCAACTGAGACTGACAGCAACATTTAGTTCTGGCCACTGCTCCTTGGGAGAACTACATTAGGACTAAAGGAGGTGCAGTGCAGTGCAGATTCATTAGATAGTTCCATGCCTAAATGGATTATATTTCCATGGAAGAAACTTGAATTTTCTCAGCTGTGGAAAACAAAGAGGTGACCAAAATGAAATATTTAACATTATTCTCTTCAAAAGGATTTGGAAGGGTCGATTGAGAGAAAGCATTTCCTTGGCAGCTAAGACATTACCTTAAAACTATAAGTGGATTATTTGGAGCAATGTGAGGAAGCATTTTTTTAAAAATTATTTCTCACTGGCAAGGCCAATATTTGCCACTTTAATTACTAATTACTCCGGAAAGATAGTGGTGAATTATCTCACTTAATAAGTATGTGGAAATATGCAACTCCTAAAGAACACGGAACTATGTGGAAATGAAATACATATCAGCTAATATTGAATTGAAGGACTAAATTACCTTTCCTATTCATGTTGCTGTAGAATCCTACCCTTGTTTTAAACCCAAGCTCCATTCGTACAAACTTAATATGCCAACTATCAGCGTTTGTCTATTCCCATGCCATATAGTTCTGAGTGCTTATTCTAAGAACTCTACACGTTACCTTTTCTTTTTCTCCATGTGTTATATTTTGGCCTTTAATGAATTAACAATCAATTTTCAATACTGTGATATATCAAAGATGCTTCTTTTTCAGACCACTTAAAGCTGATGTTTGCTAATTGGAAAGACTGACTGAAAAAATCATATTCTGTTCAAAGGGGGCACCAAACAATTAATTCAGCTCTTGCTTGGATTTTGTTGTTTCTCAATACCTGCACCATCAGCCTTAGAGTTTCAGACATTATTTTCCTGCTGTACATCTCTAGGCATTCTGTTGTTAATATTGTGTTGTAAGGTTGCAGAGCACTGACAGCAACTCAGCAACAGAGGGCAGCAATTTTCATTATCCACTGCCTCAGGAGTGTAGTGGTAGCTACAGTGAAAAAAAACTCCAGCAGATGAAGCAATGAGAATTCTAACTAAACGCACACAATAGAGAACTCAGAAGGAATTTTTCCACGTCTAAGTAGCTGGGTGTATTTCATTTCATCCAGAGTTTAGGTTGCTGTAGCCACACACACTCTTACAAGAATGTTGTTGGCTGGAGCAATAGTAGAGGCTGTAACATTCTTTCTATCACATGACTGAGCATGACTCACTTCCAGTTTTACTATTTTTCATTGGTGAATGTGTAGGTAGAGTTGACAGCTTGATACTCAACCTGTTTGGCCACATTATGAATGAATGTTCCAAAGCCAATAAGTCCTTGGACTTGGATGTTGGCCCTCAAGCTTGGTTCTGGCTCAGAGATAATACAGCATCCCACTGCACCACAACAACAGCTGAGCAATGTATGCAAAAACTCATCAACCCTAAACCACTAGACATCACAAGGACACTCAATGTTTTGTGGCCAATGGCTTGTTTGTGTGTGGTTTTT